>NC_057814.1:25111883-25445679 GCF_018294505.1 Triticum aestivum
CCAACTGCATGGTTATTTATTATTAAAAAAATTGGCATTATTTTCTTAAGTAATGACTTAATACTCCCTCCATCGCGTAATATAAGATGTTATGAGGACTGATCTACTCACATATTGGTGGTAATAACATCTTATATTATGTGGCAGAGAGAGTAATAATTGAAATTCTATTTTCTACTACAGCAATGCAAAGGAAAAAAAACTTGCTTCTGCCAACTAACTTGTGAGAAATCAATGCTGGGTAGGTGGCAAATATAACATTTATTAGAACGGATACTACTATGTATTACCTTATTTATACCTTCATGATTTAAGACCGCTATAATTTATTTCCTTATTTGCCAACTAAAAGTTCCACATTACCAATACAAAATCATTAACAACATCTTACCTCGCAGGAGCTAATAGCAAATATTAGTCTAGTTATTTATGTAGTAGTAGTGAATATCTTGAGGCGCTCGATTTGGGACAGAAGCGTACAAAGTCTAGTTTTTGCTTTTTAACAAAAAATAGGGGTGAGAGATACTGAAGGACTACTATTTATTCTCCCCGCAAAAAAAAAAGATTAATATTCATTCATTGAGAGATTAGCTATGGGACGGCGCGACACACGTGGTTGGGCGCTCTGCACTTGACCGACAGCGTCTAACGCGTGAACGCGTGACCAGCATTGACTAGCTGTGTACACACTCCGTCGGCTCACATATTTTTTATACACATACACATCCGAGCAAGTACGTAGGCAGCTCACTGTGGGACGACGATAGATATCTTGAGGCCACACACCAATTGATTGTTTGTTGAATCTTGCCGTCCGTAACGATAAATTCATAGTACTACGATTGACTGGGTGAGGGCCGCTGGATTGATTGATCGTGGTAGGTGGAAGGCACAGCTTCGTTGTTTGTTCCTCCGTCCATCTTCATGCATCTGTCCTATGCGTCACACATGATTACATAGCAGCCACACATGCGTCACATTGACTGGGCGAGGGCCGCTGGATTGATTGATCGTGGTACGTGGAGGGCACAGGCTCGTTGTTTGTTCCTCCGTTGATCTGCATGCGCACGTACACTACGGTCGCTATCTTGTCCTATGCACTTAACACAAATGTTTCCTTACTACTCCCTCCGTCTTGTAATTAAAAAATGATTTTTACACTAGTGTAATGTCAAAAATGCTAATGCTCTTATATTATGAACTAAGGGAATAGTAGATATGTACATTCATTTCTTAGAGCATCTACAACCGCATATGACAAATATGACTCCGCGGACGGGCCCGGACGCATCCGCGGGTAGTGACCGGGCACTTCTCAAATTAACACTCCTGCATCCGAATGTCTCATACTAGATTCTTAAATCCATACAAAAGCATGCGAACCTACGTACTACGTAGAGATCTAGCTACTCCTCACCGGAGATGTCGACAATCTACGTGTCCGGCTCTAGCAGCATGGGCGGCAGCTGCAGCTCCTGAGCCTCCGGCGCCTTCGCTCCGGCCTCCTCCTCCTCTAGCTCAGCGTCCAGTTCTGTGAAGAGCGCGTCGGACGCCGCCTGCTCCTGCCGGAGAAACTGCCGGTTGGCCTCCACGTAGGCCTCATCCAGGATGGTCTGCTGCTCCGCCATCTTCGCGGCTTGGGCGACGGCGAACTCCGCCTCTGCCTCCGCCATGTTGAACCCCTGCTTCGGCAGCTCTTCCTCGTCCTCCTCAAGATCCACCACCTCCATCGGCTCCAACAGCGGCTCTCCCTCGTCCCACTCCGGCTGCAGCTCCTCATCCTCCTCCGGCTCTGGCGAGTCCGGAGGCAGCCCAACAGCGATGCGGACGGCGCGCCTTGCCTGAATCTCCCCCACGATCTACCTCTGGCGCTCCGGCGTGAGCATAGCGTACGTGGTGACTAGCCGCCGGACCATGGCGATGCCGTAGAGCATGGGAGAGCAGGGGTGAGGAGGCGGACGGGCGCGGGTGGCGGCGCAAATAGGAAGGAGGCGGATGGGCTAGGGCTGGGGAACGCCGGCCGACTTAAATAGCCGGATTTGGCCTCGGGCGGCGAGCCAGAGCGGCACCATGCGTCGTTCACACCGTGGCAATGGAGGAGGCCTATGTCGGACCGCCGAGTTTCCGGGCGAGTCCGCGTGGGCCCCCATCGTTAGTCCTACATGGCGGTAATGCCCGGGCGCCCACATATCTTACCCATATTTGAGCTAGATATGAGGGGTGCCGGCCAGCCCGAGCGTTTGAGGCCTGTTTGAGGGGCCCGTCTGGGTAAAAAAATCGTGATCGGTCAGTGACCAGGCGGCCCGCCCGGCTGTATGAGGCGAGTTTGGGACGCATGGCTATAGATGCTCTTAGCCCACAAGTGTGAGAGCGGGGTACTTGCGTGGCTCCTCTGCTGGTCTCACAAGTTGAATTCAAGGAGGGGACAGAGATTCTGGGAGGGCGCAGGCACATGTGGGTGGGTCCTTTGCACCTGATCGACAACGTCCAGCACGACTGCGACTTCGAAGGAGTGTTCTCACATGTAGCACTGCCAGTCTTTGTCGTCCTTTGTGACCAGGTTGTTGGAATTTGATCTCAGGTCATAACGGACCGAGAGAAAAGGGGAGCTCTTCTCCAGGGTTTGTGCTGTGATTCAAGGCACACAGAAAGGCAATTTTTGGTTTTGGTCCCTCTTCCCTTAGCATCAAGTATAAAAACAAAAGGTGGTGCCCCTTGAGCAATGACAAACACATACATGACATAACCCCAATAAACTCCTAAAGGTCGATCCTATAAGGGAGCACAAAGGGAAGGCCATCAGCATCCCCGGCCACCGCAAGGGTGTGCCGGCGGCTTCCTGCTGCCATCTACACGGACCGGCCGCTGCCCATGCCGGCCATCTCTAGTGACGGTAGCGTCTTGGACGCCTTATACCAATTGTTGTCTATGATTTACGCTTCTGTCCATGGGCTATTCACTCGATGTCGTTCAGCTTCGCGAACTATTGTCATGGGCTGCATCGAGTAGGGGCTGCATCAAGAGCATGGGACTTTGGCAAGCACCTGTAAGTTCACACATTTCCGCACATGTATTGGTGTTCAAATCCAGAGATCCAGATCCAATTTAATATTAAACTAAAGTATTATTTCTAACACAGGTACGTCTGTGTTAATTTGTTAATACCACGCACTGGTTCTATGAAGCCTTAACAATTCCAATGGGTTCTGTTGGCATTCGTAGACGCAAGTTCACATGTATGCCATGTGGCCACGTACGTACGTCCTGGCTTTGTTGTGTGGTGCACTGTCATACGTACTACTACCAGAGTAGACTCACCACTCGCTCTCTGCGTCCACCCTGTGCGTTCAAATAATCATTGGACGTACGATAGCTATCGCTCGCGACGACGGACCATCAATCTTTCGGCATGTGCATGTGCGCTATGGTAGCTATCCCTGTCCTATGCACATACGCATAAATTTTTATTTATTACAATTTCTTGTTCACGACAGACTTGATACATACATTTAGTGGACCTACACAATCATTAAAGGACAAACATGTTCTCCGGGGAATAGTGGCCTATTGAAAGGACATTCAGTTTGGCAGAATTATGTAGCTTCTTTTTTTAGGCAATCTCGGGAAAAGTTTATTCAACCGCCACAATCTTTACAGGGACGAAAGGAATACCACCGGGCTGGCCTAACCAAACATGGTGGCCAGCTTCAAAAGTCAAAGTATGTTTCGTTAAATCATGAGACTCGACATTTGAGCTCCTAAATTGGTGAACTATATTACATGAAACAAAAGTAGATAAGTGTAGTTTGCTCTCCTGGATGATTGCTCCTTGTGCAACACCACTTCCGTTGTGAACTTCTTCTACCACCCCTTGCAATCTGATGCCACATGAATACAGTTTTGGTTCAGATCCTCGGCTAGAGCTAGCCCCTCTCTGATAGCTAGGGCTTCTAAAGTAGCTGGGTCATCAATATTGGTGAAAATAAAAGCCGAAGCTCCCATAAATCTTCCCGCATGATCCTTGCAAATGGTATCGACCGCTCCGTTCGACCCCCTCCGGCAACTGCTGCATCCACGTTCAGCTTTGCGTGATGTTCAGGAGGTGCCAGACATCCAGTCGGACGAGGAGTTCACTAGTAGAAAACGGGGCAAAGGTCACAGAGCAGTTTTCACATTAGCCCCGGTTCAGTCACGAACCGGGACCCATGGGGGCATTCGTCCCGGTTCGTGAGCCCAGGGGGCCGGCCGGGGCCTCGTGGGCATTGGTCCCGGTTCGTATGGAACCATTTGTCCCGGTTCAAGCCACGAACCGGGACTAATGGTCCTCGCTCCTGGCCCACAACCATTTGTCCCGGTTCTTGGCATGAACCGGGACAGAAGGCCCGGATTTAGTACCGGTTCATGCCACGAACCGGGACCAATGAGGTGCCTATATATAGCCCTTGCCCGCGAGCAGAGCACTCCAGTGCTCTGTTTTTCTCTGGCCGGCGAGGGGAGGGCTTTGTGGTGCTCTAGCTCACCTCCTATGCACATGAGGTGTTCGATGAAATGCCCGAGCCACACTAGTTAAGCTTTGTCCTCTCGAAGCTCGACCTCAAAGCTCCATTTTCCTCGAGATTTGTCTAGGTTTAGCGGCCCGTCACGTCCCATTCCCGTCTTCACCGCCGTCGACCGCCCGCGCCGATCTCGTCGCCGGCAACACCGTGGTGAGCCTCTTGTTCTTATCTTCTTTTTGAAAGAAAAAAATTCTTACTTTAGATAGATACTTGTCTAATTTTCTTACTATTTTATTCCTTCTTATTACATAGTGCGATGGTTTTGGTATCCGCCCCCGTCGGCCCTCGTCCTGTCTATGATTCGGATGTGGTATATATTATCTTTTTATAACTATTTGATTCATTTATTGTTTATGACAAATATACCGACCAGCGTGACATAGATTTTATTTATCTAGGAGGTGGTTGAACCGGAAATTCTAACCGACCCTATTGTCGAGAGGTTAAATTTAGTTGAAGAAGAAAACAATTACTTGAAGGAAAAAATA
Source organism: Triticum aestivum (assembly GCF_018294505.1). Lineage (NCBI taxonomy): Eukaryota > Viridiplantae > Streptophyta > Magnoliopsida > Poales > Poaceae > Triticum > Triticum aestivum. The sequence continues at coordinate 25,116,928 of NC_057814.1, forward strand.
AAAAAAATTGAGGAGGAGAAGATGATATTGGAGTTGCATGTTGCGGATGTCGTCGATGATCACAAGATCAAGATGGATGCAATGCGCTTGAAGATTAGAAAGATTAGAAAATATGCCATTCATACCGAGGCTTGGTATCATTATGCCGTTGGATCAATTGTTACCTTGGTTGCGATTATGATCGCATTTGTTTTCGCATTGAAATGTTTTACATAGTTTCAATGTATGGTTTAATTAATTAGATGCTCTGGAGAGCTATATATATGTTGTTAGATGAGAACTATGTATGTACTTTGGTTCTAATGTGATGATGAACTTCTATTAATTTGGTCACTTAATTATCTATTCATGATGTTCTGTAATGGTTTTTGACACACTTAATTATATATAATGCACGCAGATGAACCGGCAATGGATGTACGGTGACAGACACACCTCCGAGTACATTAAGGGCGTGCATGATTTTCTCGAAGTGGCTGAGGCAAACAAGCAGAATGGTTTTATGTGTTGTCCATGCCCTACATGTGGGAATACGAAGTCTTACTCTGACCGGAAAATCCTTCATGCCCACCTGCTTTACAAGGGTTTCATGCCACACTATAATGTTTGGACGAGGCACGGAGAAATGGGGGTTATGATGGAAGACGGCGAAGAAGAAGAGGACGATGACAACTATGTGCCCCCTGAATACGGTGATGCTGCAACGGGGGAAGCTGCTGAAGATCAAGAGGAACCAGACGATGTGCCCAATGATGCTGCAAGGGGGGAAGCTGCTGAAGATGAAGAGGAACCAGTGCCCGATGATGATGATCTCCGCCGGGTCATTGTCGATGCAAGGACGCAATGCGAAAGTCAAAAGGAGAAGCTGAAGTTCGATCGCATGTTAGAGGATCACAAAAAAGGGTTGTACCCCAATTGCGAAGATGGCAACACAAAGCTCGGTACCGTACTGGAATTGCTGCAGTGGAAGGCAGAGAATGCTGTGCCTGACAAAGGATTTGAGAAGCTATTGAAAATATTGAAGAAGAAGCTTCCAAAGGATAACGAATTGCCCGACAGTACATACGCAGCAAAGAAGGTCGTATGCCCTCTAGGATTGGAGGTGCAGAAGATACATGCATGCCCTAATGACTGCATCCTCTACCGCGGTGCGTACAAGGATCTGAACGCATGCCCGGTATGCGGTGCATTGCGGTATAAGATCAGACGAGATGACCCTGGTGATGTTGACGGCGAGCCCCCCAGGAAGAGGGTTCCTGCGAAGGTGATGTGGTATGCTCCTATAATACCACGGTTGAAACGTCTGTTCAGAAACGAAGAGCATGCCAAGTTGATGCGATGGCACAGTGAGGACCGTAAGAAAGACGGGAAGTTGAGAGCACCCGCTGACGGGTCGCAGTGGAGAAAAATCGAGAGAAAGTACTGGGCTGAGTTTGCAGCTGACCCAAGGAACGTATGGTTTGGTTTAAGCGCGGATGGCATTAATCCTTTCGGGGAGCAGAGCAGCAATCACAACACCTGGCCCGTGACTCTATGTATTTATAACCTTCCTCCTTGGATGTGCATGAAGCGGAAGTTCATTATGATGCCAGTTCTCATCCAAGGCCCTAAGCAACCCGGCAACGACATTGATGTGTACCTAAGGCCATTAGTTGAAGAACTTTTACAGCTGTGGAATGGAAACGGTGTACGTACGTGGGATGAGCACAAACAGGAGGAATTTAACCTGCACGCGTTGCTGTTTCTAACCATCAACGATTGGCCCGCTCTCAGTAACCTTTCAGGACAGACAAACAAGGGATACCACGCATGCACGCACTGTTTCGATGACACTGAAAGTATATACCTGGACAAAAGCAGGAAGAATGTGTACCTGGGCCATCGTCGATTTCTTCCGACCAACCATCAATGTCGAAAGAAAGGCAAGCATTTCAAAGGCGAGGCAGATCACCGGAAGAAGCCCGCCATGCGTACCAGTGATCACGTACTTGCTATGGTCAATGATTTACACGTAATCTTTGGAAAGGGTCCCGGCGGACTAGCTGTTCCGAATGACGTTGAGGGACACGCACCCATGTGGCAGAAGAAATCTATATTTTGGGACCTACCCTACTGGAAAGAGCTAGAGGTCCGCTCTTCAATCGACGTGATGCACGTGACGAAGAACGTTTGCGTGAACCTGCTAGGCTTCTTGGGCATGTATGGGAAGACAAAAGATACACCTGAGGCACGGGAGGACCTGCAACGTTTGCACGAAAAAGACGGCATGCCTCCGAAGCAGTATGAAGGTCCTGCCAGCTACGCTCTTACGAAAGAAGAGAAAGAAATCTTCTTTGAATGCCTGCTCAGTATGAAGGTCCCGACTGGCTTCTCGTCGAATATAAAGGGAATAATAAATATGCCAGAGAAAAAGTTCCAGAACCTAAAGTCTCATGACTGCCACATGATTATGACGCAACTGCTTCCGGTTGCATTGAGGGGGCTTCTACCGGAAAACGTCCGATTAGCCATTGTGAAGCTATGTGCATTCCTCAATGCAATCTCTCAGAAGGTGATCGATCCAGAAATCATACCAAGGCTAAGGAATGATGTGGCGCAATGTCTTGTCAGTTTCGAGCTGGTGTTCCCACCATCCTTCTTCAATATCATGACGCACGTCCTAGTTCATCTAGTCGACGAGATTGTCATTCTGGGGCCCGTATTTCTACACAATATGTTCCCCTTTGAGAGGTTCATGGGAGTCCTAAAGAAATATGTCCGTAACTGCGCTAGGCCAGAAGGAAGCATCTCCATGGGCCATCAAACAGAGGATGTCATTGGGTTTTGTGTTGACTTCATTCCTGGCCTTGAGAAGATAGGTCTCCCTAAATCGCGGTATGAGGGGAGACTGACTGGAAAAGGCACGCTTGGAGGGGGGAACTCAATAATATGCAGGGACGGATATTCTTGGTCTGAACCACACTACACAGTTCTACAGAACTCTACTTTGGTGACCCCGTATGTCGATGAACACAAGAACAGTCTGCGCTCCAAACACCCGGAGCAGTGTGACGACTGGATTACATGTGAACACATCAGGACTTTCAGCAGTTGGTTGGAAACACGTCTCAGAGGTGACACCACTGTTTGTGACGAGTTTTACTCGTTGTCCAGGGGACCATCTTCGACTGTATTGACTTACAAAGGATACGAGATAAATGGGAATACATCTTACACGATCGCCCAAGATCAAAAGAGCACCAACCAAAACAACGGTGTCCGCTTTGATGCAGCAACCGAGAGGGGAAAGGACACATATTATGGTTACATAATGGACATATGGGAACTTGACTACGGACATGATTTTAAGGTCCCTTTGTTTAAGTGCAAATGGGTCAATCTGTCAGGAGGCGGGGTACAGGTAGACCCACAGTACGGAATGACAACAGTGGATGTGAACAATCTTGGGTACACTGACGAACCGTTCGTCCTAGCCAATGATGTGGCACAGGTTATCTATGTGAAGGACATGTCTACCAGACCGAGGAAAAGAAAAGATAAGGAAGCGAATACATCATACGATGAGCCAAAGCGGCACATAGTTCTTTCAGGAAAAAGGGACATTGTGGGAGTGGAGGGCAAGACAGACATGTCTGAAGATTATGAAAAGTTTCATGAAATTCCTCCCTTCAAAGTCAAGGCTGACCCAAGCATCCTGATAAACGATGAAGATTATCCATGGTTACGGCGCAATAAGCAAATGACACAAGCGAAGAAAAAGTGAAGACTTTCTCCCGCAACTATTATGATGATAGCATGCCAACTTTGTAATAGACGAGTATGATACCATTGTCCGTTTTGTACAAGAAGTGCATCTAGCTTTTGCCGTAACCCTCTCAACTTTCTTGGACATGCTATGTGGATGAAATGATGATACCATGCCAACTTCCAACCTTTTCAGAGTTCATTTGAAATGCTTTATAAGCCCTGAGTGCAGAGAGGTTAGGCCCGTAAGCCTGCTTTAGAGAGGAGCTCGACAGCTCAGGCGCACCGCACCTTATAAACAGGTGCGGCTCTCTCTTAGCTAGCGAGGTGGGACTAAACTCACCACCACGCCGCTGTGCAAGGCCATTGGTCCCGGTTGGTGGCACGAACCGGGACCAATTCCACCCTTTGGTCCCTGTTGGTGCCACGAACCGGTACTAATGAGGCTGTGGCCCCACGACCACCTTTAGTACCTGTTCGTGGCACGAACCGGTACTAGAGTTTCTTACTAGCTAAGCAGTTTTTTAGTCCCACCTCGCTAGCTGAGAGGCACTAGGAGCGGTTTATAAGCCCTGAGTGCAGAGACGATGAAGAAGAGGCACAATGCTCACGTTGCTTAGCTTCAAGCCTTGAGGAATAAGGTAGACTGCTTCGAGCTATGTGCAGTGCAGTCTATACTATTCCGAAAGGCTTGAAGCAAATCAACGCGCATTGCGCCTCTTTTTTATTTTTAATCATTAAAAGCAAAAAGAATTTTCATAAAGAACTTTTTTTGATAGAAACTTTAATAGCAGAAAGAATTATCATAAAGTAAAATAAATAAGTAATTAGAAACAAAATAAAATAAAATAAATAAGTTTTTTGTTGTAAGTAGAAATAAAAAAAAATATAGCAAAAAAGAAAATAAAAAAACTAAATACAGCAAAAAGAATTTTCATAAAGAACTAATGGCACTAATAGAAAGTTTATATGTTTTCTAAAACTAATGGCACTAATAGACAGTTTATAATTTTGCTGACCTAAAAGCAAAAAGAATTAAAAAATAAAGCAAAAAACAAAAGAAAATAAATAATGCAAACAATTTAAAAAACTGCCACCTATTGGGCCACCACGGCCTGAATACGACTAGAAACCCAACCTGGGCCAGGATTCAGGCCCGTAGAAGGCCCAATAGGCCAACAGACAGCACAGTGTGACATTAGGCCCGTAAGCCTGCAGTTGAGAGGAGCTCGAGAGGGCAGCCGCAGTGGAGCTTATAAACCACTCCGAGCCCCTCTCAACTAGCGAGGTGGGACTAAACTTTTGGCCGCGGGCAGCGCAAGGCCTTTGGTCCCGGTTGGTGGCACCAACCGGGACCAATGCCCCCCCTTTAGTCCCGGTTGGTGCCACCAACCGGGACCAAAGGCCGCCGCTTCCCGCCCTTTGGGCTGCTGAAAACTGACCTTTGGTCCCGGTTGGTGGCACCAACCGGGACTAATGCCCACCTTTAGTCCCGGTTGGTGCCACGAACCGGGACTAAAGGCTTTGCTATATAAGTCCACACTTAGGAAATTTTCGACATACCTCGCCAGTTGCCCCCGACGCCGCCAGGCTGCCCGTGCTCGCCGTCGCCGCCCGCTCCTCATCGCCATCGCCCCGCGCCCTTGCCTCGACGGGTCGCCGCCCGGTGCTCGTCGCCGTCGCCCTGCCCCCATGCGTCGCCCCGCCTCGTGCTCCCCTGCTCGCGCGCGCCGCCTCGGCGCCCCGAGCCCCCCTGCCCGGCCCGCGCGTGCTCTCCGGTGCCCTCGCCGCCCCCACCCCGTCCCGGCCCCGTGCGCCGGCGCCCTCGCCGCCCCCGCCCCCGCCGTCGCCATCGTCCTAGCCGCCCCCGCTGTGAGAGCCGCCGCCCCGGCTCTGTTATTTTATTTTTATTAGTTTAATTTTTTTGTTCATATGTGATGTATATGTGTATGTGGCTATAATGTATATGTGAACAAAAAAAATTTGTATGTATGTAGACGTTCAAAATGTATGAATATATATGTCAAAAATGTTTTTTTGTTCATCGAAAGTTTTTTGTTCATATATAGAAAGTTTTTATATATGACAATGGATATATATTCGATATATATGAGAAATGATGATCCACATGGAAAAGTTTTATATATGCAAAAGTTACAATTTTAGAAAAGTTTTATATATCTAGCTAGGAAGGGAAGAAGAAGAAAAAGAAGGATAGGAAAGAAGAAAATAAGAAGAGGAAAGAAAGAAGAAGAGCAGAGGAAGAAGAGGAGATATAAATAAGAAGAGGAAAAAAGAAGAAAAAGAAGAGGAGAAGAAGAAAGGAATAGAGGAGAAGAAGAAAAAATAGAAAATATTCTATTTTTTCTTCTTCTCCTCTATTCCTTTCTTCTTCTCCTCTTTCTTCTTCTCCTTTTTTTTTCTTCAGTCCTCTCCTCTATTCCTTTCTTCTTCTCTCCTCTTTTTATTTCTTCTTCGTTTTCTTATGTTTTATCGGGTCTGTCGTCGTCGATATATACCCCCTCCTGATAACTTCAACACGTGGGGGGGGGGGGGGTTTCAATATACCCCCTCCCCGATAACATTATTTTCCCGTGTATGTATGTTGTCGTTGTCGATATTACCCCCTCCCGATAACTTCAACACGAGGGGGGATATAACTTCAACACGAGGGGGGTCGATATACCCCCTCCTCGATAACATTATTTTCCCGTGTATGTATGTCGTCGTTGTCGATATAAAACCCCCTCCCGATAACTTCAACGCGTGGGGGGGGGGGTCGATATATACCCCCTCCCCGATAACATTATTTTCCCATGTATGTATGTCGTCGTTGTCGATATATATAACTCCCTCCCAGATAACTTCGACATGATGGACGGTCGATATGTATACCCCCTCTCGACCGTGATAACTTATACCACGGGAGCACCCCCCGGCCCTCTCGCTCGACCAAAACTCTCGAGGACACCCAAATCCTAGAAAAAAACGATGTCGTTCTCCTACCCCCTCCCGCCGCGCCCCTACCCTTGAAGCATTGCCTAGGCCACCCCAAACCCGGAATAAGCTAGGTCTACGTTTGCACTAATATATCCACCTATTGTCATGTTTGTGTAATAATTGCCATGTTGTAATATTTGCAGAAACAATGGAGCACGGACGAGATGAGCAAGCAGAAGAGGTGTTGGGGGACATAATCTTAGCCGGAGGTGATATCTTGTCGTATCTTAACGACAATGATGGTCTGGAAGAACAGGGTGAAGAAGCTGGCTGCGGTGATCGAAGAGTGGAGGAGGAAAGACATGATTATGATGGCTCCGGTGACCCAATGCTGGTGCAAGAAGGAGCCCGTGGTGACGGCTCCGGTGACCGAACAGAGTCCGGCCAGGTAAATATATTAGTTAAGCCTGTGCTGACTAGCTAATTGATGCATTCATTGTTTTGGTATGTACACATATTAATTAACACTCGTCTTTCTTCTTTTTTCTAGCCCTCCGGATCGAGCACAACTGCTGTAAAGAGACGAGGCCCGAAGAGAAAGTTGCGCTCGGATGAAAGGTTTGAGATCACAGCAATCGCGCGCGACGGCCAACCGATTGAACCCCTCCGGACAAAGGATGCTTTTGCTGCTCAGTGCGGGGTTCTAGTTAGGGACAAGATCCCGATCAGCATCCACCAATGGTATAAGCCTAAGAAGGAAGACCCTGAGGTGTCTTATGTCAATGATATGCAGAAAGATGATCTTTGGACTGAGCTGAAGGGAAATTTCACCCTACCGCCAGAGGAGGATCTGGAGAAGCCTGTTATAGAGCAATTAATCAAGTCTCATGCTCTTAAGAAGATGGCAGACCTATTCAGGAGGTGGAATGGCAGAACTTCAAAGTCAGGGCGGCTGTTGGCTCTGTTTTACCTCCTGAACCCGGCGCAACCTACCACTGCCGGCCGATTCCAGAAGGATATGCTAGGGTGATGGTGGATGAAATAACGGAGGGATTTGAGGAGCTCCAGCTTGACCACCCTACTGGTGAACGGGAGACTCGGGTGGGTTCTGCTCTGAAGACTCCATGCCTATGGCGGAAGGAGCTCATCAAGCTTCTGAACTGGACGGCTCCGGCGAGTAAGGGCACTCCGCCTCCTCCTCCGCCTCCTCCTCCGGCGAGTGATCAGGGCACTCAGCCTCCTTCTCCGGCGCGTGGCGGCACTCCGCCTCCTTCTCCGCCAGCGCCGGCGCGCCAGAGCAGCCAGCCTCCTCCTTCCCCGCCTCGTCAGCAAGGGCGGAAGAGACCCGCCGCCGCTGCGGCTGCTCCGGCGCGTCGTAGTCCTTCTCCTTCGCCTCGTAAGCAAGGAAAGAAGACAGCCGCAGCCGCTCCGTCTGCTCCGCCGGCGTCTAGCAGTACAGCTGCCAGAGGCGGGAGGCAATACAGATTCAGTCCTTCTCTGAAGACTCCAGAGAAGTTACCATATGAGAGGACCAAGGAGGAGAACGCGAAGATCGTGCGAGCCGAAGTGAAGAACTTCTTTGAAGGGGACAAAGCAAAGAAACATCCACCTCCGGAGGAGAAGGTAGATCCGGTGAAAGCAAAGCGCACTCTGGCTGCCCTGACAAAACCACCAAAGTCTCCGCCAAAAGGCAACTATGAGCGCATTCTTGCAAAGGCATATGCCGAAGCGGAGCAGTCGGGAAGTACTGTCAGTGATAAAAGGATGAAAGAACGACGAGCTGGGAAAAAAATTGCCCAGCTCGGCGAACAAGAGAACCAATCGTGCCCCCCGCTCAAGGTGTCAAAAGACATCGTCGCTAATGATCCGGGTATGGTGCCCGGTTATACCGATCTTGGAGATTACCTGCCCGACGATGTACATTATGAAATCATGGAGGTGGACGAACACAAATACCATTACGGGAAGCCTCTCGTCAAAGATGTCAAATCTCTAAGCACGATGATGCGAAGACTACATGATTGGTACATGAAAACCTGCAGAGAGTCTGATGGGATGAGTACTTTAACGCTGAGAGTTAAACCGGAGCATGACCTCATTGGAATTGAACTGCTGAATGTTCCATTTGAGGATTTCTTCCAGTTTTACAACCTAAAGTCCCTCGATAAAACAACGATCACTTGCTACTGTCTGTAAGCAGTACTACTTTTGTCATTAAGTCTCTCTATATAGGTCAGCTCTTTCATTGCATGTATTTATACTTATCCTCACTATATTATGCAGATTGAAGATCGCCGAATTGAAGAAAAGACAAATCGGTGATATTGGGTTCATTAACACAAATCTCATAGACGATTATCAGGTTAAATTTCATGCCAAAGATACCGAGGCCAACTTGCTACAATCGTTGGTAATAAATCAAAACAAAGATATAATACTCTTTCCTTACAACTTCAAGTGAGTGTTACTGTCTTCTGCATATTCGGTTTCCCTTATTAGTCCAGGTTATGGTAATATAATTGATGACTTATGCATGCATGCGCAGCTTCCACTATATTCTCCTAGAGATTAAGCTTGAGCCGGGAGTAGTAACCGTCTTAGACTCGAGACGAAAAGATCCCCAGGACTATGCGCACATGACTCAAATGCTCCAGAAGTAAGTTAAATCGATCATTATCCACCATATCAGCAACTTTGTTCATTTCCTGATATCAAGTAATTGTTTTCTTTGTCTGGCAGGGTTTGGAGAAAATTCACCTCAAAAGCCCCGGGACTGCCGAACCAGCTGCAATTTAGACACCCGAAAGTAAGTACTATAGTAGCATGTTCCGCGCATCTCCTAGTGATTCAAGCGCTAGTTTGATCAATACCATTTAGCATGCTTGCTTGTCAGTTTGATTGACCTCTATTTCTTGTAAAGTGGTTGTGGCAGCAACCCGGGAATAATTACTGTGGATACTACATTTGCGAGTCCATCCGCTACCATACCTGTGAGCGGGGCTACACTGAAGAACAATATGAAGTGCGTAAGCAATAATATTCACAATTTTATTTTATTACCATAATTTGTGTTGAGTTTCATTTATTCATATATATATATGTATTGACCCCCTTCTTCAAATTAGATTTTTCGGAAGCGGGATCAACTCCTAGCACCAGATCGTATGCGAGGAATTCAAGAGGAATTGGCGGCATTCTTCCTTGACCACGTGATCGCTGAAAACGGAGAATACTATGCGGACCCTGTGTTCCTACAATATAATTAGAAGATTGTATTGTAAGAGATAATTATTGTATATATGTAGCCAGTAGTGTCGGATAGATATACGAGAACTTGTTGTTCGACCAATATCTCGGAGAAGGAGAGGTGGTCGATATCACTTCTCTCTGTATGCATATATATATGTTCATGACGATCTTCTGTTTCCTTCATTTGATTACTAGCTAGCGTGTCTACTCCTCTCCATACGTATATAGTACATAGCGTCGACAAAGCACGGAGATAAGAGAGGACACTTCTCTCTATTAATTAGCTAGCTAACACAATATATGAAACACCTAAATTAACCCCCCAAAACCCCTAAACCACCCCCTTTCAAAAAAAAAACAAAAACCTCAGCTCCTGCCAGGTGCTGACGCGTGGATGCCAATTGGTCCCGGTTGGTGGTACCAACCGGGACCAAAGGCCCTCCTGCCTGGGCTCCCCGCACCGGCCATGTGGACGGCCTTTAGTCCCGGTTCGTGTAAGAACCGGGACTAAAGGGCTAGGGCATTAGTAACGACCCTTTAGTCCCGGTTCCAGAACCGGGACTAAAGGCCCTTATGAATCGTGCCCCCCGCTCAAGGTGTCAAACGATGAAAATTCTTTTTGCTTTTAATGATTAAAAATAAAAAGAGGCGCAATGCGCGTTGATTTGCTTCAAGCCTTTCGGAATAGTGTAGACTGCACTGCACATAGCTCGATGCAGTCTACCTTATTCCTCAAGGCTTGAAGCTAAGCAACGTGAGCATTGCGCCTCTTCTTCATCGTCTCTGCACTCAGGGCTTATAAACCGCTCCTAGTGCCTCTCAACTAGCGAGGTGGGACTAAAAAACTGCTTAGCTAGTAAGAAACTCTAGTACCAGTTCATGCCACGAACAGGTACTAAAGGTGCTCGTGGGGCCACAGCCTCATTAGTACCGGTTCGTGGCACCAATAGGGACCAAAGGGTGGAATTGGTCCCGGTCCGTGCCACCAACCGGGACCAATGGCCTTGCACAGCGGCGTGGTGGTGAGTTTAGTCCCACCTCGCTAGCTAAGAGAGAGCCGCACCTGTTTATAAGGTGCGGTGCGCCTGAGCTATCGAGCTCCTCTCTAAAGCAGGCTTACGGGCCTAACCTCTCTGCACTCAGGGCTTATAAAGCATTTCAAATGAACTCTGAAAAGGTTGAAAGTTGGCATGGTATCATCATTTCATCCACATAGCATGTGCAAGAAAGTTGAAAGGGTTACGGCAAAAACTAGATGCACTTCTTGTAGAAAACGGACAATGGTATCATACTCGTCTATTACAAAGTTGGCATGCTATCATCATAATAGTTGCGGGAGAAAGTCTTCACTTTTTCTTCGCTTGTGTCATTTGCTTATTGCGCCGTAACCATGGATAATCTTCATCGTTTATCAGGATGCTTGGGTCAGCCTTGACTTTGAAGGGAGGAATTTCATGAAACTTTTCATAATCTTCAGACATGTCTGTCTTGCCCTCCACTCCCACAATGTCCCTTTTTCCTGAAAGAACTATGTGCCGCTTTGGCTCATCGTATGATGTATTCGCTTCCTTATCTTTTCTTTTCCTCGGTCTGGTAGACATGTCCTTCACATAGATAACCTGTGCCACATCATTGGCTAGGACGAACGGTTCGTCAGTGTACCCAAGATTGTTCAGATCCACTGTTGTCATTCCGTACTGTGGGTCTACCTGTACCCCGCCTCCTGACAGATTGACCCATTTGCACTTAAACAAAGGGACCTTAAAATCATGTCCGTAGTCAAGTTCCCATATGTCCATTATGTAACCATAATATGTGTCCTTTCCCCTCTCGGTTGCTGCATCAAAGCGGACACCGCTGTTTTGGTTGGTGCTCTTTTGATCTTGGGTGATCGTGTAAAATGTATTCCCATTTATCTCGTATCCTTTGTAAGTCAATACAGTCGAAGATGGTCCCCTGGACAACGAGTACAACTCATCACAAACAGTGGTGTCACCTCTGAGACGTGTTTCCAACCAACTGCTGAAAGTCCTGATGTGTTCACATGTAATCCAGTCGTCACACTGCTCCGGGTGTTTGGAGCGCAGACTGTTCTTGTGTTCATCGACATACGGGGTCACCAAGGTAGAGTTCTGTAGAACTGTGTAGTGTGCTTCAGACCAAGAATATCCGTCCCTGCATATTATTGAGTTCCCCCCTCCAAGCATGCCTTTTCCAGTCAGTCTCCCCTCATACAGCGATTTAGGGAGACCTATCTTCTCAAGGCCAGGAATGAAGTCAACACAAAACCCAATGACATCCTCTATTCGATGGCCCATGGAGATGCTTCCTTCTGGCCTAGCGCGGTTACGGACATATTTCTTTAGGACTCCCATGAACCTCTCAAAGGGGAACATATTGTGTAGAAATACGGGCCCCAGAATGACAATCTCGTCGACTAGATGAACTAGGACATGCGTCATGATATTGAAGAAGGATGGTGGGAACACCAGCTCGAAACTGACAAGACATTGGGCCACATCACTCCTTAGCCTTGGTATGATTTCTGGATCGATCACCTTCTGAGAGATTGCCTTGAGGAATGCACATAGCTTCACAATGGCTAATCGGACGATTTCCGGTAGAAGCCCCCTCAATGCAACCGGAAGCAGTTGCGTCATAATCACGTGTCAGTCATGAGACTTTAGGTTCTGGTACTTTTTCTCTGGCATATTTATTATTCCCTTTATATTCGACGAGAAGCCAGTCGGGACCTTCATACTGAGCAGGCATTCAAAGAAGATTTCTTTCTCTTCTTTCGTAAGAGCGTAGCTGGCAGAACCTTCATACTGCTTCGGAGGCATGCCGTCTTTTTCGTGCAAACGTTGCAGGTCCTCCCGTGCCTCAGGTGTATCTTTTGTCTTCCCATACACGCCCAAGAAGCCTAGCAGGTTCACGCAAAGGTTCTTCGTCACGTGCATCACATCGATTGAAGAGCGGACCTCTAGCTCTTTCCAGTAGGGTAGGTCCCAAAATATAGATTTCTTCTTCCACATGGGTGCCTGTCCCTCAACGTCATTCGGAACAGCTAGTCCGCCGGGACCCTTTCCAAAGATTACGTGTAAATCATTGACCATAGCAAGTACGTGATCACTGGTACGCATGGCGGGCTTCTTCCGGTGATCTGCCTCGCCTTTGAGATGCTAGCCTTTCTTTCGACATTGATGGTTTGTCGGAAGAAATCGACGATGGCCCAGGTACACATTCTTCCTGCTTTTGTCCAGGTATATACTTCCAGTGTCATCTAAACAGTGCGTGCATGCGTGGTATCCCTTGTTTGTCTGTCCTGAAAGGTTACTGAGAGCGGGCCAATCGTTGATGGTTACAAACAGCAACGCGTGCAGGTAAAATTCCTCCTGTTTGTGCTCATCCCACGTACATACACCGTTTCCATTCCATAGCTGTAAAAGTTCTTCAACTAATGGCCTTAGGTACACATCAATGTCGTTGCCGGGTTGCTTAGGGCCTTGGATGAGAACTGGCATCATAATGAACTTCCGCTTCATGCACATCCATGGAGGAAGGTTACACATACATAGAGTCATGGGCCAGGTGCTGTGATTGCTGCTCTGCTCCCCGAAAGGATTAATGCCATCCGCGCTTAAACCAAACCATACGTTCCTTGGGTCAGCTGCAAACTCAGCCCAGTACTTTCTCTCGATTTTTCTCCACTGCGACCCGTCAGCGGGTGCTCTCAACTTCCCGTCTTTCTTACGGTCCTCACTGTGCCATCGCATCAACTTGGCATGGTCTTCGTTTCTGAACAGACGTTTCAACCGTGGTATTATAGGAGCATACCACATCACCTTCGCAGGAACCCTCTTCCTGGGGGGCTCGCCGTCAACATCACCAGGGTCATCTCGTCTGATCTTATACCGCAATGCACCGCATAACGGGCATGCGTTCAGATCCTTGTACGCACCGCGGTAGAGGATGCAGTCATTAGGGCATGCGTGTATCTTCTGCACCTCCAATCCTAGAGGGCATACGACCTTCTTTGCTGCGTATGTACTGTCGGGCAATTCGTTATCCTTTGGAAGCTTCTTCTTCAATATTTTCAATAGCTTCTCAAATCCTTTGTCAGGCACAACATTCTCTGCCTTCCACTGCAGCAATTCCAGTACGGTACCGAGCTTTGTGTTGCCATCTTCGCAATTGGGGTACAACCCTTTTTTGTGATCCTCTAACATGCGATCGAACTTCAGCTTCTCCTTTTGACTTTCGCATTGCGTCCTTGCATCGACAATGACCCGGCGGAGATCATCATCATCGGGCACTGGTTCCTCTTCATCTTCAGCAGCTTCCCCCCTTGCAGCATCATTGGGCACATCGTCTGGTTCCTCTTGATCTTCAGCAGCTTCCCCCATTGCAGCATCACCGTATTCAGGGGGCACATAGTTGTCATCGTCCTCTTCTTCTTCGCCGTCTTCCATCATAACCCCCATTTCTCCGTGCCTCGTCCAAACATTATAGTGTGGCATGAAACCCTTGTAAAGCAGGTGGGCATGAAGGATTTTTCGGTCAGAGTAAGACTTCGTATTCCCACATGTAGGGCATGGACAACACATAAAACCATTCTGCTTGTTTGCCTCAGCCACTTCGAGAAAATCATGCACGCCCTTAATGTAGTTGGAGGTGTGTCTGTCACCGTACATCCATTGCCGGTTCATCTGCGTGCATTATATATAATTAAGTGTGTCAAAAACCATTACAGAACATCATGAATAGATAATTAAGTGACCAAATTAATAGAAGTTCATCATCACATTAGAACCAAAGTACATACATAGTTCTCATCTAACAACATATATATAGCTCTCCAGAGCATCTAATTAATTAAACCATACATTGAAACTATGTATAACATTTTAATGCGAAAACAAATGCGATCATAATCGCAACCAAGGTAACAATTGATCCAACGGCATAATGATACCAAGCCTCGGTATGAATGGCATATTTTCTAATCTTTCTAATCTTCAAGCGCATTGCATCCATCTTGATCTTGTGATCATCGACGACATCCGCAACATGCAACTCCAATATCATCTTCTCCTCCTCAATTTTTTTTATTTTTTCCTTCAAGTAATTGTTTTCTTCTTCAACTAAATTTAACCTCTCGACAATAGGGTCGGTTAGAATTTCCGGTTCAACCACCTCCTAGATAAATAAAATCTATGTCACGCTGGTCGGTATATTTGTCATAAACAATAAATGAATCAAATAGTTATAAAAAGATAATATATACCACGTCCGAATCATAGACAGGACGAGGGCCGACGGGGGCGGATACCAAAACCATCGCACTATGTAATAAGAAGGAATAAAATAGTAAGAAAATTAGACAAGTATCTATCTAAAATAAGAAATTTTTTCTTTCAAAAAGAAGATAAGAACAAGAGGCTCACCACGGTGTTGCCGGCGACGAGATCGGCACGGGCGGTCGACGGCGGTGAAGACGGGAATGGGACGTGACGGGCCGCTAAATCTAGACAAATCTCGAGGAAAATGGAGCTTCGAGAGGACAAAGCTTAACTAGTGTGGCTCGGGCATTTCATCGAACACCTCATGTGCATAGGAGGTGAGCTAGAGCACCACAAAGCCCTCCCCTCGCCGGCCAGAGAAAAACAGAGCACTGGAGTGCTCTGCTCGCGGGCGAGGGGTATATATAGGCACCTCATTGGTCCCGGTTCGTGGCATGAACCGGTACTCAATCCGGGCCTTCTGTCCCGGTTCATGCCAAGAACCGGGACAAATGGTTGTGGGCCAGGAGCGAGGACCATTAGTCCCGGTCCGTGGCTCGAACCGGGACAAATGGTTCCATACGAACCGGGACCAATGCCCACGAGGCCCCGGCCAGCCCCCTGGGCTCACGAACCGGGACGAATGCCCCCATGGGTCCCGGTTCGTGACTGAACCGGGGCTAATGTGAAAACTGCCCTGTGACCTTAGCCCCGTTTTCTACTAGTGCATGTACGAGGCGATGAAGTCATGTATAGCATGTGGGGTCTTGAAAGTACGTCAATGTATTGCTTTCCTACGGGCACCCCAGTTCGCCCACAAGGTCACTACAAAGTTGGTAGAATCTTCCAATGACAGCGCTCCCTGCACAGCGAAGATCTAGCCCTTCGTGTTCTCCTCCTGGTGCACACTGAACTGGTCTAGGACTACTTCGGAAGACAACGCACATGTACTTCATGATACTGATCTAGGATAGCTTTTGTATTCCATGTATCATATACGCTGCACAAGTTACAAGCTCCGGTCGTGGCCATCAGACGACGGTGGAGAACCTCTCCTGATGCGATTGAGTGCCTAGCCAACTGCGAAATAAATACCCTGAGATTCAACGAAACCTGACGTTTTCCAGATTGACATCTAACCCTTACTTTCTTCCTAGAGGTTTGACAATCCCTCGCGGCCTTCACAGTGGTATGTTGATCCCATAGTAAAGGTGCCTCAAGGTTCTTCACTGCATGCCGAGAAATCCTCGATCCTCCTAGTACACAATGGGATCTTAAGTAGTGCTTCAGCATCAAACGGCGTAAAAATTGAACTAAAGCTCTTGCGACACACTAGTCAGCGCAATAAGCTCGGAGACTTTTGGGGGGGGGGGGGGGGGGGGGGGGGCTTGAATTAGAGAAGTGGTACGTCGTTTGTAACTCTCCCTTGGTATCCAATAATGGGCCCAAATGTTTGTGGATTCACTAGCCCCGGCGTCCCGCCTGTCTTCACCTATTGTTCAACCACCAGCCAGACCCACTGGGTGCCGATGTCGCTTGTGACACTGCTAGCACCTCTCTTCCAAACTTTTTTTCCAGTTACTGTTCATCCAGAGAAAACACTCCCGGGAGCGAAAATGCCTCCACCATCAAAGACATGGTATATAGCTCCTTCTTATCGGTTTATGTTTTTATTGATTGGTGCTTGCATTTCCATTGCATAAGAATGTACATTGTTGCCTTCATTTTCATTTGTAATATAAGATGCTTTTTATTTTCATTGCATAGGAATGTCCATTTGCACAAGTCTTTCTTTACAACTCCCTCCATCCTATAATATCAGATGTTATGACAATCGATGTACTCACATATTTTTATGGAACACATATGTACTCACATATTGGTTGTAATCACATCTTATATTATGCGAGAGGGAGTAATAATTAAAATTTTATTTCCTACTACAACAATGCAAGAAAATATGTGCTTGTGCAAACCAATTAACTTGCGAGAAATCAATACCGGGAAGGCGGCAAATATAACATTTTATTAGAACTGATACTATGTACTCCCTCCATCACAGTTTACACGACGCGCTTCAATTCTCATGCATTTCCACCACTGGAGGGATTTTAGGCGCCTTTGCTTTAATGCCCAATTAATTAGGGTGTGATAATCGCAATCAAGCCCACAAGTTTCTCTTCATGTAGGGGTGTACACGGAGTGGAATAACTGCATGCATGTGTGTACGCGGGGTGGAAGCAGTCCATGCATGTGTGTATGCATTAATTTCTCTAGTACTAGGCGCCATGCTATATCTAGCGATACTCTTTTTCAGTCCAATCGCTAATCATCTTGGTCCCGAAGATTGTTGAAGCGCGCCCTGTAAACTGTGACAGAGGGAGTATTACATTATTTATACATTCATGATTTGATACCACTATAATTCACTACCAGGAACGCAACTTAGCCTATGGGTTTTCTAGCCGAGGTGGGTTTTCCAGCCGAGGAGGGTTGAATCCCGTATGACACGAATCCTGCACGCTGATTGGCTGGTCAAACCGTCCCACAGATCATGCTTCGGTGCCGCACGATGCTACCGAATCCAACGGCCAGCAGACGGCCTCTCTCTCTGTCTCTCCTTTCTTCCCCCTCCCCCCGAGCCGGCGGCTTCTCTTCCGCCCAGCCCATCTCCCATGGATCTTCCTCCTTCCGGCGGCTTCCTCTGTCCTAGCACACATGACTGCACCACGAAAGTCTCAACTACCATTGGTTCTTCCTCCCCCTCTGTCGGTGTCAAAACCGGCAGATCTCGGGTAGGGGTGAGGGAGTCCTGGACTAAGGGGTCCTCGGGCGTTCGGCCTATTGGACATGGGCCGGATAAATGGGCTGTGAAGATACAAGACCGAAGACTCTCTCCCGTGTCCGGATAGGACTCTCCTTGGCGTGGGAGGCAAGCTTGGCGACCAAATATGAAGATTCCTTTCTCTGTAACCGACTTTGTACAACCCTAGTTCCCTCCGGTGTCTATATAAACCGGAGGGCTTAGTCCGGAAATGGACACAGTTATACAGGCTAGACTTCTAGGGTTTTAGCCATTACGATCTCGTCGTAGATCAACTCTCGTAATACTCATATTCATCAAGATCAATCAAGCAGGAAGTATGGTATTACCTCCATAGAGAGGGCCCGAACCTTTGTAAACATTGTGTGCCCCATCTCCTGTTACCATCGACCTTAGACGCACAGTTCGGGACCCCCTACCCGAGATCCGCCGGTTTTGACACCGACATTGGTGCTTTCATTGAGAGTTCCACTGCGCCGTCCCCAAAAGGTTCGATGGCTCCTTCAATCGTCCACAACGATGCTGTCCAATGGGAAACCTTCCTCCCCGGACAGATCTGAGTGTTCGGCGGATTCGCACTGCGGGCCAACTCGCTTGGCCATCTGGAGCAGATCGACAGCTACGCCCCTGGCCATTAGGTCAGATTTGGGAGCTTGAACTACGTCGCGGATATCCGTGGAGACTTGATCTTCGACGGCTTTGAGACCACGGCATCCGCTCCCTGTCCCTACGATGAACATGACCTAAATCTGTCATTGGTCCGTACTTAGGAAATTGCACCCGTAACTACTCCGGCCTTGGATCCGGAGCAAATCGTGACATCCGAGGACGGGAAGCTCAACCCTGCCACGGAAGCTGCAGACTCCACGGCGTCGGAGCCGCACATGGACCTAACCTCGTGTGATATCTGCGTCTCCGGAACCTCGGACTCGCTTCCGACCATAAGTTCTGAATCATGTGTGACCGCGTATATTGAGCTGGATCAGTCATCGACCATCGAATTTAGCGCCGCGGACATCTTCCGGCACTCGCCTTTAGGCGACGTGTTAAACTCACTAAAAAAGATGTCCTTAGTGGGGGACTCACAGCCGAACTATATCCCGTTCGAGCTGGAGGCTGATGACGGGGAATTTCGCTTACCACCCGCCACCCACTACATAGCCACTATCGAGGATTTAGCCAACATGCTCGATTATGGCTCCGAGGACATCGATGGTATGGACGATGATGCAGATGAGGAGCATGGCCAAAACCCGTCGTTTACCGGACGCTGGACGTCCACTTCTTCGTACGACGTATACATGGTGGATACACCCAAAGAGAATAATGACGAGGACAAGGAAAAATCAGTTGAAGATGAGCCTCCTCAGACACAACCAAAGCGCCGGCGTCAGCGGCGCCGCTCTAAATCCCGCCGCAACAAGGACAGCAATACCGGCACAGGAGATGGTCACACTCCGGAGTGTGCCAAAGACAGAGAAGATCCCGACGAACAAACGGCCGAACAGGACGATCGGGAAGATGGGCAAGTTAGCCCTGACGAACAGGCCATATACGACGACTCTGAGGGAAGCACTTATCTAACACCCTCCGAGGATGAGGCGAGCCTTGGCAATGAGGATTTCATCGTGCCTCAGGAACCTCTCGAGCAAGAACGCTTTAGGCGTCAGCTAATAGCCACTGCAAGAAACCTGAAAAAGAAGCAGCAGCACCTTCAAGCTGATCAAGATCTGCTCAATGACAGATGGACTAATATCCTGGCAGCCCAAGAATATGGCCTTAAACGCCTAGCCAAAAGTTACCCGAAGCGCAAATTGCTACCTCAGTTCGATGACGAGGCGCTGGAGCCTGTACCATCATCGCGCAATGCGGCTGACCGACCACCATGTGGTCGGGATAAAGCGGTAACACAAGCCAAACACCAGACCGCCCCACCTCACCGTAAGGGCAGGGATAAAATAGCTCCGGGTTACACATATGACCTTCAGCAGGACCTGGATAGCAGAGCAGGACATACAAGATCAATCTATGGATCGCGAGGACGTGCCTGGAGACGCGACGACGGCTACCTAATCGGACGCGACAAACCTAGTCACGCCAGGGCTGAAATCCGCAGACCGACTCTGATGACCCAGAAGTGTAGGGGATCTATAGTAGTCCTTTCAATAAGTAAGAGTGTCGAACCCAACGAGGAGCAGAAGGAAATGATAAGCGGTTTTCAGCAAGGTATTCTTTGCAAGCACTGAAATAATAAGTAACAGATAGTTTTGTGATAAGATAATTTGTAACAAGCAACAAGTAACAAAAGTAAATAAAGTGCAACAAGGTGGCCCAATCCTTTTTGTAGCAAAGGACAGGCCTGGACAAACTCTTATATAGAGATAAGCGCTCCCGAGGACACATGGGAATTATCGTCAAGCTAGTTTTCATCACGTTCATATGATTCACGTTCGGTACTTTGATAATTTGATATGTGGGTGGACCGGCGCTTGGGTCCTGTTCTTACTTGAACTAGCATCCTACTTATGATTAACCTCTATTGCAAGCATCCGCAACTACAACAAAAGTATTAAGGTAAACCTAACCATAGCATGAAACATATGGATCCAATCAGCCCCTTACGAAGCAACACATAAACTAGGGTTTAAGCTTCTGTCACTCTAGCAACCCATCATCTACTTATTACTTCCCAATGCCTTCCTCTAGGCCCAAATAATGGTGAAGTGTCATGTAGTCGATGTTCAGATAACACCACTAGAGGATAGACAACATACATCTCATCAAAATATCGAACGAATACCAAATTCACATGACTACTAATAGCAAGACTTGTCCCATGTCCTTAGGAACAAACGTAACTACTCACAAAGCATATTCATGTTCATAATCAGAGGAGTATTAATATGCATAAAGGATCTGAACATATGATCTTCCACCAAATAAACCAACTAGCATCAACTACAAGGAGTAATCAACACTACTAGCAACCTACAGGTACCAATCCCAGACTTGGAGACAAGAATTGGATACAAGAGATGAACTAGGGTTTGAGAGGAGATGGTGCTGGTGAAGTTGTTGATGGAGATTGCCCTCTCCCGATGAGAGGAGCGTTGGTGATGACGATGGCAATGATTTCCCCCTCCCGGAGGGAAGTATCCCCAGCAGAACAGCTCTGCCGGAACCCTAGATTGGTTCCGCCAAGGTTCCGCCTCGTGGCGGCAGAGTCTCGTCCCGAAAGCTTGCTTATGATTTTTCTTCGGACGAAAGACCTCATATAGCAGAAGATGGGCACCGGAGGGCCAACAGGGGGCCCACGAGGCAGGGGCGCGCCCAGGGGGGTAGGGCGCGTGCCCCACCCTCGTGGACAGGTGGAGGCCCCCCTGACGTATTTCTTCCGCTCAGTATTTTTTATTATTTCCAAAAATAACTTTCATGGAGTTTCAGGACTTTTGGAGTTGTGCATAATAGGTCTATAATATTTGCTCCTTTTCCAGCCCAGAATTCCAGCTGTCGGCATTCTCCCTCCTTATGTAAACCTTGTAAAATAAGAGAGAATAGGCATGAGTATTGTGACATAATGTGTAATAACAGCCCATAATGCAATAAATATTGATATAAAAGCATGATGTAAAATGGACGTATCAACTCCCCCAAGCTTAGACCTCGCTTATCCTCAAGCGAAAGCCGATAACGATAAATATGTCCACATGTTTAGAGGTAGAGGTGTCGATAAAAATAAAATACGGACATGAGGGCAACATGATTATTCTCATAACAGCAACATATATGAATATTGTCATATGATTTCTTATGCTCAAGTAATAATATATTCACAATGCAAAGTATGAATCTGAAACTTTATTGAGAAATAACAAACTATAATCTCAGTCATTGAGGCAATTGCAATTTATCATAACATCAGAAAGAGTCTATGTCAGAGCTTTCTAGCAAGTCCACATACTCAACTATCATTTAGTCTTTCATAATTGCTAACACTCACGCAATACTTGTGGTTACGGAGTTTTAATCGGTCACAGAGAAAGACAGGGGCTTATAATTTCGCCTCCCAACCTTTTACCTCAAGGGTAATGTCAACAATAATAGTTCATGTTAACTTACATCAAATTAGATATATATATCAGGATCTTTCCAACATCCTGTGCTTGCCAAAGGATAAAATATAAAAAGGAAAGGTGAAGATCACCATGACTCTTGCATAAGATAGAAGATAATAATAAAAGATAGGCCCTTCGCAGAGGGAAGAAGAGGTTGCCATGCGCTTTCAGGGTTGGATGCACAAAATGTTAATGCGAAAGAACGTCACTTTATATTGCCACTTGTGATATGAACCTTTATTATGTAGTCCGTCGCTTTTATTTCTTCCACATCAGAAGATCGTATAAAGCTTATTTCCTCCACACCAATCAATCATACATATTTAGAGAGCAATTTTTATTGCTTGCACTGATGACAACTTACTTGAAGAATCTTATTCAATCCATAGGTAGATATAGTGGACTCTCATGGCAAAACTGGTTTAAGGGTATTTGGAAGCACAAGTAGTATCTCTACTTGGTGCAAAGAATTTGGCTAGCATGAGGGGGAAAGGCAAGCTCAACATGTTGGATGATCCATGACAATATACTTTATCTCAGATATAAGAAAACATAACCCATTACGTTGTCTTCCTTGTCCAACATCAACTCTTTAGAATGTCATATTTTAATGAGTGCTCCCAATCATAAAAGTTGTCCAAGATAGTATATTTATATGTGAAACCTCTCTTTCTTTATTACTTCATATTAATTGCAATGATGACCAAAGCTATGTTTGCCAACTCCCAACAATTTTTAATCATCATATTCTTTCTATGTGAAGTCATTACTCTCCATAAGATCAATATGATCTCTTTATTTCTTTTTATTCTCCCCCCTTTTTTTATTCACTCAAGATAATGGCAAAATAATCAAGCCCTTGACTCAACACTAATCTTTATTATATAGCTCACGGACTCGATTACATAGAGAGATCATAAAGCAAAACTCAAAACTAGAACATACCAAAACTTTTATTCTACTAGATTAAGATACTACTAACAGGATCGAACTAAGAAAAACGGTAAAGATAGAGATGTGATGGTGATACGATACCGGGGCACCTCCCCCAAGCTTGGCAGTTGCCAAGGGGACTGCCCATACCCATGTGATTATGTTTCATTCTTCGGATGTGATGGTGTGATATTCTTGGCGATGATACTCCTCAGGATACGATTCTCTTCTTCGAGCTTATTGAGTTGCTGCTTGAGATCCATTATCTCCTTACGAAGCTTTCCTATAACGGCCAAAGCTCCTTGCACCCAAGGGTGTTGCATAGCTGCGAGAGAACAAGTGACACTCTTCTTCATATTTTCATAAGAAAGAAATCTAACATTGGAAGGGATAACCGAGTTTGGAATAGCTGAGCTCTGTAGTTCCCCCATCGTGAACCCAGCTCGGAAGCTAGAAGTGACTTCTTGATCCTCCATGGCGTCTATCCTCATCAAATCAGCCTCCATCTCTTCCTCCGTTGCTGGCCCAAAGTGGTCAGCATCGCTGTTTGTCCTTGGTCTCGATGCCGGATGAGACACCCGGCTCTCCCCGACTGACTCTTGAGAAGATATCGCGTTCTAATCTGCAGCAGGAACAGCTCGAAACAAGAACAGAGAATATTTATGTGATACAGGAGTCAAAACCTTCGGTAGATTATATAATGAATTTTTACCGACCAAAATACGTATCGTGCAGGAAAACGGAGTCCGGAGAGCACACAAGGTGCCAACGAGGTAGGGGGCGCCCAGGGGGTAGGGCGAGCCCTCCACCCTCGTGGAGGCCTCGTGTCTTTCCGGACTGCTTCTTATTTTTCTATTTTTCTAAATATTCCAAAACGGAGAAATATTACCATTAGAATTGTTTTGGAGTCGGTTTACTTACCGTACAACATACCTATTCCTTTTCGGAGTCTGAAACGTTCCGGAAAGTGTCCCTTATGTATTCCTCCGGGGTTATCGTTTCAATAACAATGGTTTCAACATTTATAGGATTACCTGAGATATAATGTTTGATTCTTTGACCGTTCACCACCTTCGGATTTGTGCCTTCGAAGTTGTTGATTTTTATGGCACCGGAACGATAGACCTCCTCGATAACGTAAGGACCTTCCCATTTAGAGAGAAGTTTTCCTGCAAAAAATCTTAAACGAGAGTTGTATAGCAATACATAATCACCTACATTAAACTCACGCTTTTGTATTCTTTTGTCATGCCATCTTTTGACTTTTTCTTAAAACAATTTGGCATTTTCATAGGCTTGGGTTCTCCATTCATCAAGTGAGCTAATATCAAATAACCTCTTTTCACCGGCAAGTTTGAAATCATAATTGAGCTCTTTAATAGCCCAATATGCCTTATGTTCTAGTTCGAGAGGTAAGTGACATGCTTTTCCATAAACCATTTTAAACGGAGACATACCCATAGGATTTTTATATGCAGTTCTATATGCCCATAATGCATCATCAAGTTTCTTGGACCAATTCTTTCTAGATCTATTAATAGTCTTTTGCAAAATTAATTTGAGCTCTCTATTACTCAATTCTACTTGACCACTAGACTGCGGGTGATAAGGAGATGCAATTCTATGATTAACATCATATTTAGCAAGCATTTTACGGAAAGCACCATGAATAAAATGTGAACCACCATCAGTCATTAAATATCTAGGGACTCCAAACCTCGGAAAAATAACTTCCTTAAGCATCTTAATAGAGGTGTTATGATCAGCACTACTAGTTGGAATAGCTTCTACCCATTTAGTAACGTAATCAGCAGCAACTAAAATATGTGTGTATCCATTAGAGGCAGGAAAAGGTCCCATATAATCAAAGCCCCAAACATCAAATGGTTCAATAACAAGTGAATAATTCATAGGCATTTCTTGACGTCTACTAATGTTACCAATTCTTTGACATTCATCACAAGATAAGACAAACTTACGGGCATCCTTGAAGAGAGTTGGCCGATAAAAACCAGATTGCAATACCTTATGTGCAGTTCTATCTCCAGCGTGGTGTCCTCCATAAGCCTCGGAGTGACACTTGCGTAGGATCTGTTCCTGTTCATGCTCAGGTACACAACGTCTAATAACACCATCTACTCCTTCTTTATAAAGATGTGGGCCATCCCAAAAGTAATGTCTCAAGTCATAGAAAAGCTTTTTCTTTTGCTGGTATGTGAAACTAGGTGGTATAAATTTAGCAACAATATAATTAGTATAATCAGCATACCATGGAGTAGTACGAGAAGCATTTATGACATTTAGTTGTTCATCAGGAAAGCTATCATCAATAGGTAGTGGGTCATCAAGAACATTTTCTAACCTAGACAAGTTGTCTGCAACGGGGTTCTCAGCTCCTTTTCTATCAACAATATGCAAATCAAATTCTTGTAGCAAGAGAACCCATCTAATAAGTCTAGGTTTAGCATCTTTCTTTTCCATAAGATATTTAATAGCAGCATGATCCGTGTGAATAATTACTTTAGAATCAACAATATAAGGTCTGAACTTATCACAAGCAAATACAACTGCTAAGAATTCCTTTTCAGTAGTAGCATAATTTCTCTGAGCATTGTCTAGAGTTTTACTAGCATATTGAATAACATTTAATTTCTTATTAACTCTTTGCCCTAGAACAGCACCTACAACATAATCACTAGCATCACACATAATTTCAAAGGGTAAATTCCAATCAGGTGGTTGAACATTAGGTGCAGAGATCAATGCTTTCTTTAGTATTTCAAATGCTTCTACACAATCATCATCGAAGACAAAGGTATATATTTTTGTAATAAATTAGTAAGAGGCCGAGAAATTTTTGAGAAGTCCTTAATGAACCTCCTATAAAAACCGGCGTGACCAAGGAAACTTCTTATACCTTTGATGTCCTTGGGACATGGCATCTTTTCAATAGCATCAACCTTGGCTTTATCAACCTCAATACCTCTTTCAGAAACTTTATGCCCCAAGACAATACCTTCATTAACCATAAAGTGGAACTTTTCCCAATTCAAGACAAGATTAGTTTCTTCACATCTCTGCAAAACTCGATCAAGGTTGCTCAAGCAATCATCAAAAGAGGATCCATAGACGGAAAAATCGTCCATGAAAACCTCACAAATCTTTTCACAAAAGTCAGAGAATATATCCATCATGCATCTTTGAAAGGTAGCAGGTGCATTACATAAACCAAAAGGCATACGTCTATAAGCAAAAGTACCAAAAGGGCAAGTAAAAGTAGACCTTGATTGATCATTGGCTGACACAGGTATTTGAGAGAAACCGGAATAACCATCTAGAAAGCAAAAATGTGTATGTTTGGATAATCTCTCTAGCATTTGATCGATAAAAGGTAAGGGGTAATGATCCTTTTTAGTAGCCTTATTTAATTTGCGGAAATCAATTACCATCCTATAAACTGTAATAATTCTTTGCGGGATCAGCTCATCTTTATCATTAGGAACTACAGTAATACCTCCCTTCTTGGGGACACAATGGACAGGACTTACCCACTGACTATCAGCAAACGGGATAAATTATACCTGCCTCAAGGAGCTTTAGTATTTCTTTTCTTACCACTTTTTTCATCTTAGGATTCAGCCGTCGTTGATGATCACGAACTGGTTTGGCATCTTCCTCCAAATTTATTTTATGTTGACATAGAGTGGGACTAATGCCCTTAAGATCATCAAGAGTATATCCAATAGCAGCACGGTGCTTCTTCAGAGTTTTCAATAATCTCTCTTCTTCATGCTCTGAAAGGTTAGCACTAATAATAACAGGATATATCTTTTTCTCATCAAGATAAGCATATTTAAGAGTATCAGGTAACGGTTTAAACTCAAACACAGGATCACCCTTGGGTGGAGGAGGATCCCCTAGGATTTCAATAGGCAAATTGTGTTTTAGGATGGGTTCCTATTTAAAGAATATTTCATCTATTTCCCTTCTTTCATTCATAAACATATCATTTTCATGGTCTAGCAAATATTGTTCTAAAGGATCACTAGGAGGTACGGCAATAGAAGCAAGACCAATAATTTCATCCTTACTAGGTAATTCCTCTTCACGGTGTTGTCTACGAAATTTAGAGAAATTAAACTCATGAGACATATCACCTAGACCAATAGTAACGACATCCTTTTTGCAATCTATCCTAGCATTAACTGTGTTCAAGAAGGGTCTACCAAATATAATGGGGCAAAAGCTATCTTGTGGGGAAACAAGAACAAGAAAATCAGTAGGGTATTTAGTTTTCCCACACAAGACTTCAACATCTCTAACAATTCCCATTGGTGAAATAGTATCCCTGTTGGCAAGTTTATTGTGACGTCAATATCTTCTAACTCAGCAGGTGCAATATCATGCTTAATTTCTTTGTATAAGTCAATGGGTATTGCACTAGCACTAGCACCCATATCACATAAGCCATGATAACAATGATCTCCTATTTTAACAGAAATAACAGGCATGCCTACCACAGGTCTATGTTTATCTTTAGCACAATGTTTGGCAATTCTAGAAGTTTCATTACAAAAATAAATAACATGCCCATCAATATTATCAGTCAAGAGATCTTTATCAATAGCAACATTAGGTTCAACTTTAATTTGCTCAGGAGGTGTATAAGTTCTAATATTGCTTTTACGAACCATAGTTGAAGCTTTAGCATGATCCTTTATTCTAATAGGGAAAGGTGGTTTCTCAACATAAGAAGTAGGAACAATAGGATCATTATAAGTGACAGTCTTTTCTTCAACTTTACTAGGTGCAGCTACTTTTACTTATATGGGAGGATGATATTTAAACCACTTCTCCTTGGGAAGATCAACATAAGCAGCAAAAGATTCACAGAAAGAAGCTACTATCTCAGAGTCAAGTCCATATTTAGTGTTAAACTTACGGAAAACATCGGTATCCATAAAAGATTTAACACAATCAAACTTAGGTGTCATACCTGACTCCTTACCTTCGTCGAGATCCCAATCTTCTGAGTTGCGTTTAATTCTATCCAATAAATCCCATTTGAATTCAATAGTCTTCATCATAAAAGAGCCAACACAAGAAGTATCGAGCATGGTGCGATTGTTATCAGAAAGCGGAGCATAAAAATTCAGAATAATTATTTCTCTTGAGAGCTCGTGATTGGGGCATGAATATAACATTGATTTAAGCCTCCCCCAAGCTTGAGCGATGCTTTCTCCTTCGCGAGGCCAAAATTTATATATATAATTGCGATCACGATGAACAAGATGCATAGGATCAAACTTCTGATGAAATTCCAATTTCAATCGTTTGTAGTTCGATGATCCCGTACCATCACATAGCCTAAACCATGTCAATGCATATCCCTTCAAAGATAAAGGGAAGACCTTCTTCTTAATAAAATCACCGGGCACACCTGCAAGCTTAAATAATCCACAAACTTCATCCACATATATTAGGTGCTCATCTGGATGCTTTGTTCCATCTCCTGCATAAGGATTAGCTAGCAGTTTTTCTAACATACCTGAAGGAATTTCAAAGTAAACATTTTCATCTTCAGTAGGTTCAGTAGGTTGAGGAGCAACTCTTTGCTCTACTGGTCGGGGTGAAGATACCCCGAACAAGCCCCTCAGAGGATTACTTTCCATAGTAACAAGTGACAGTAAATTTCAGCACGCTATATAAATTTTTCCTTACCAAATTCCACCTACCAAAGGCACTTCACTCCCCGGTAACGGCGCCAGAAAAGAGTCTTGATGACCCACAAGTGTAGGGGATCTATCGTAGTCCTTTCGGTAAGTAAGAGTGTCGAACCCAATGAGGAGCAGAAGGAAATGATAACTGGTTTTCAGCAAGGTATTCTCTGCAAGCACTGAAATAATAAGTAACAGATAGTTTTGTGATAAGATAATTTGTAACGAGCAACAAGTAACAAAAGTAAATAAAGTGCAGCAAGGTGGCCCAATCCTTTTTGTAGCAAAGGACAAACCTGGACAAACTCTTATATGGAGAAAAGCGCTCCCGAGGACACATGGGAATTAACGTCAAGCTAGTTTTCATCACGTTCATATGATTCGCGTTCGGTACTTTGATAATTTGATATGTGGGTGGACCGGTGCTTGGGTGCTGTTCTTACTTGAACTAGCATCCCACTTATGATTAACCTCTGTTGCAAGCATCCGCAACTACAACAAAAGTATTAAGGTAAACCTAACCATAGCATGAAACATATGGATCCAAAACAGCCCCTTACGAAGCAACGCATAAACTAGGGTTTAAGCTTCTGTCACTCTAGCAACCCATCATCTACTTATTACTTCCCAATGCCTTCCTCTAGGCCCAAATAATGGTGGAGTGTCAAGTAGTCTACGTTCACATAACACCACTAGAGGATAGACAACATACATCTCATCAAAATATCAAACGAATACCAAATTCACATGACTACTAATAGCAAGACATCTCCCATGTCCTCAGGAACAAACGTAACTACTCACAAAGCATATTCATATTCATAATCAGAGGAGTATTAATATGCATAAAGGATCTGAACATATGATCTTCCACCAAATAAACCAACTAGCATCAACTACAAGGAGTAATCAACACTACTAGCAACCTACAGGTACCAATCCTAGACTTGGAGACTAGAATTGGATACAAGAGATGAACTAGGGTTTGAGAGGAGATGGTGCTGCTGAAGATGTTGATGGAGATTGCACTCTCCCGATGAGAGGAGCGTTGGTGATGACGATGGCGATGATTTCCCCCTCCCGGAGGGAAGTATCCCCGGCAGAACAGCTCTGCCGGAGCCCTAGATTGGTTCCGCCAAGGTTCTGCCTCGTGGCGGCGGAGTCTCGTCCCGAAAGCTTGCTTATGATTTTTCTTCGGACGAAAGACCTCATATTGCAGAAGATGGGCACCGGAGGGCCAACAAGGGGCCCACGAGGCAGGGGGTGCGACCAGGGGGGTAGGGCGCGCCCCCCACCCTCGTGGACAGGTGGAGGCCCCCCGTGACGTATTTCTTCCGCTCAGTATTTTTTATTATTTCCAAAAATAACTTTCGTGGAGTTTCAGGACTTTTGGAGTTGTGTAGAATAGGTCTCTAATATTTGGTCCTTTTCTAGCCCAGAATTCCAGCTGCCGGCATTCTCCCTCCTTATGTAAACCTTGTAAAATAAGAGAGAATATGCATGAGTATTGTGACATAATGTGTAATAACAGCCCATAATGCAATAAATATTGATATAAAAGCATGATGCAAAATGGACGTATCAGACTCCATCGGAGCTACGTCGCGATGCGGCCCGATATAGAGGTGCCGCACACCCTCTTTGCTTCACCGACGAAGTAATGGATCATGAATTTCCAGAAGGGTTTAAACCCGTGAATATCAAATCATACGATGAAACAACCGATCCCGCGGTATGGATCAAGGATTTTATTCTCCACATCCATATGGCTCGTAGGGATGATCTTCATGCCATCAAATACCTCCCACTAAAACTCAAAGGGCCAGCTCGGCACTGGTTAAACAGTCTGCCTGAAAATTCTATTGGCAGCTGGGAGGACTTGGAAGAAGCCTTCCTTGACAACTTCCAAGGCACATATGTCCGGCCACCAGATGCCGATGACTTAAGTCACATAGTTCAACAGCCTGGAGAGTCAGCCAGAAAATTCTGGACTAGGTTCCTAACTAAAAAGAACCAGATCGTCGACTGTCCGGATGCCAAAGCCCTAGCGGCCTTTAAACACAGCATCCGTGACGAATGGCTCGCCCGCCACCTCGGCAGGAAAAGCCAAAGTCCATGGCAACCCTCACGGCACTCATGACCCGCTTTTGTGCGGGCGAGGATAGTTGGTTGGCCCGTAGCAAAAACAGAGCGAGTGAAATGGGCACCTTCGAGGTCAAAATGGCAATGGCAAGCTCCGACGCAACAGACACAAACGCCGAAGCAATGGTGACAACACCGACGACACGACAGTCAACGCCGGATTCAGTGGCTCCAAGTCCGGTCAGCGAAAGAAGCCATATAAAAGAAACAATCAGGGACCATCCATCCTGGACCGCATACTCGATCGTCCATGCCAGATCCATGGCACCCCAGAGAAACCAGCCAATCATACCAACAGAGATTGTTGGGTTTTTAAACAGGCCGACAAGTTAAATGCCGAGAACAAGGAAAAGGGATCGCAAAGCGAGGACAATGACGAGGAGCCCCGGCAACCGAACACAGGGGGACAAAAGAAGTTTCTCCCTCAAGTCAAAATGGTGAACATGATATACGCCACACACATCCCCAAGAGGGAGTGCAAGCGCGTGCTCAGGGACGTCTATGCGATAGAGCCAGTCGCCCCAAAATTCAACCCATGGTCATCATGTCCGATCACCTTTGATCGCCGGGATCACCCAACCAGTATCCGTCATGCCGGTTCAGCTGCACTGGTCCTCGACCCAATTATTGATGGATTCCACCTGACGCGAGTCCTCATGGACGGTGGCAGCAGCCTCAATCTGCTCTATCAGGATACAGTGCGCAAAATGGGCATTAACCCATCATCGATCAAGCCCACAAAGACTACCTTTAAAGGAGTCATACCGGGGGTAGAGGCCTGCTGTACGGGCTCAATTACGCTAGAGTTTGTCTTCGGATCTCCGGACAACTTCCGAAGCAAGGAGTTAATCTTCGATATCTTCCCTTTTTGCAGCGGCTATCACGCACTGCTCGGACGAACCGCATTCGCTCGATTCAATGCGGTGCCTCATTATGCTTACCTCAAGCTCAAGATGCCCGGACCACGCGGCGTCATAACAATTAATGGAAACACGAAATGCTCCCTCCGTACCGAGGAGCACACCGCTGCCTTTGCAGCAGAAGTATAGAGCGGCCTTTTCAAGCAGAACCTTAATTCGGCGAACGAGCCCCTGGATACTATTAAGAGGGTCCGGACTATTCTGCAGCAGGACAGCTGGGCTCGTCACGAGCTCGACTAGCAATTTGGCCTCCGTCCCAGTCCCGATGAAGTGGCGGCATTCACACCGTGCGTACATAACTACGCACTCAAAATACCATGGGCACAGACGGAGGCATAACTAGCTGGTAATCCACAGTACGGCTTGACCGCTCCCGGACACATATACTTTCACTGTTCCTTTTCTACTTTTTAGGTTTCTTCTCCAGAGGCCTTCCCTGACGACTTGATCGCAAGTCCTTTCAAAGGACAAATACACCAAGCCGGCAGTCAGCTTGGACATAGAGGGGAATTTCTAAGTGGTTTCTTTAACGACCACTCTAACTATTTCCAGGGTCCCACGCGTAGCTCTCCCTTGGTCGCGGCATGTCAAATAGCCCGTTGCTTATCGCACTACTTGTACCAATGCGCTTTGACGTATTAATCAAATCATAATGGAAAAAGTTTGTGGCGCAAATTTTAGGGCCCCTGCTTATTGCTTTTGCTCCTTTTCTGTTTTCCTTTTCTATTATTAATAAACTTATCAGATAAAACCCGTACACTTTGGTACGTTTCAATTTTCCAGGGGCTTCATAGCGCCCCACACCATGGCAACAAAGTCCGAACACTTTTTATAGTATAGTTCGGCAACCCGAATTTAGCACTATATGCATTGGCTCTGAATCATGTCTTTGGTCAATAGTTAGCTTGCCCGGCTCCTGTGCTTGCTAGCTTACGTTCCGCTATATCGGCTAAGGTAGTAAAGGGAGCACTACTGCGATTGTGCCCTGGTTTACCCGAAGGACACCTCAGTGGAGAAAGCTGAAAACTGACTGTCATGATGCGGCGAGAGCCGGTCAGCTCTTCGGAGGTTTCAAATCGTTAGAGATTTTTTCCGCCTTATGCGAAGGATCGGTACTTACCCGAGCAGGTGCTTATAGCATTCTAGTTCGGATGCTAGGGGCTGCGCCCACATTCTTATTGTCAAACTCCTATGGCTAAGTGAGAGTGCTAAAGCCGCATAGTTTGATTGCTTGGTTCGTTGCGCTAAACTCCTCCTTCTAGGACCAAACAATTGGATCAAGAGTGCTTAGATTCCATCCCGAACACCCCTGTACTACCTACGTGGGGACAGAAGCCGACGACTAGCCAACTCTCAGATTTCATACAACACGGCCGCACAGGAGGTAAATTTTTTTAAACATAACAAAAATTATATTACATAACAACTTTGTTTCATCATACAAGGCAGAGATAACATGAATGTATTCATTCAAATATAATGTCTTTCGCACATTGCATCGCCACAATGCGAGACCCCTCCAGGACATCTTCAAAATATCGCTCAGGGCGTGCGGTGCTCCTTGCCCTCAGGCGGCCCTTCGGTCACAAGCTTGACAGCGTCCATCTTCGCCCACCAGAGCTTGACGCGGGCGAAGGCCATGCGCGCGCCCTCGATGCAAACCGATCGCTTGATGACGTCCAGCCAAGGACAGGCGTTCACCAGCCGCTTCACGAGGCTGAAGTAGCTGCTGGGTATAGCTTCGGCGGGCCACAACCGGATTATTAAATCCTTCATGGCCAGTTCGGCCACCCTGTGCAGCTCGACCAGCTGTTTCAGCTGATCGGTGAAGGGCACTGGATGTTCTGGCGCAAGGTATTGCGACCAGAACAGCTTCTCCGTTGAGCTCCCCTTTTCGGCTCAGAAGAACTCCATAGCCTCTGACACACTACGCGGCAGGTCCGCAAACGCCCCTGAAGAACCCCGAATCCGGGTTAGTAAGACATACTTCTTCTTCACATACTTGCTTTGCATACTAAATGCCTTACCCGCCGCAATCTTCTTGGCCTCCTGGATCTCCTGGAGGGCGCCCTGGGCCTCAATCCGGGCCTCTTCAGCGCTTTGGCGAACCTTGGCAAGTTCGGCCTCTCGAGCCGAAACATCTCACTCCAAGGCTTCGCATTTCTTCACAGCGTCCTGGAGCTCTTGCTGGACCTCGTTGACCCGGGCCTTGAGCTTCTTACGGGCGGCTTGCTCCTTGGCAACTTTCTCCTCAACTTTGGCCAGGGCCTTTTTAAGGGCCTCGACCTTGGTCGTCGCTCCTGCACATATCATAACACTATGGTCAATACACATCATTTATTCTTTCCGAATACACAGCGAGTCATTACATACCTTGCTGGTCTTCCAGCTACTTCCTCGCTTGGCCGAGCTCCTCCTCGGCCCGCTCCAGTCTCTGCTTTAGTCCGGAGACTTCGGCAGCGTGTGAGGTTGCAGATAGTAACGACGCCTGCTCATTCATACAAGACCCATGTAGTTAGGTTCCTGCAAAAATGAACTGATCCTCTGTCCGGTCTTGCTTTCTGAACACCGGACAGTGTCTCAGGGGCTACTGTCTATATGGGGATTCTCTCCTTTGCGTCGCTTACCTCAAAACCTGTCAGTAGGCCGCTACAGGCTTCGGTCAGTCCGCTCTTGACGGACTAAACCTTCTCAATCACCGTACCCATAAGGATACGATGTTCCTCCACAATGGAAGCGCCTCGTTGCGCTTCCAGAAGTTTGTCCGGTGCCCCTGGTTGGACAGAGGTCACCAGCGGAATAGGCACAGCCCCTTCTTTCGAAGGAGGTTGCTGGCCGAACTCCGGAGCCGTAGGTCTCCGGCAGCGTATTCGACTGGGGGCCTGATACGTCCATTTTGCATCATGCTTTTATATTGATATTTATTGCATTATGGGCTGTTATTACACATTATGTCACAATACTTATGCCTATTCTCTCTTATTTTACAAGGTTTACATAAAGAGGGAGAATGCCGACAGCTGGAATTCTGGGCTGGAAAAGGAGCAAATATTAGAGACCTATTCTGCACAACTCCAAAAGTCCTGAAACTCCACGGAAGTTATTTTTGGAAATAATAAAAAATACAGAGCGAAGAAAATACCAAAGGGGACCCACACCCTGGGGACAAGAGTGGGGGGCGCGCCCTACCCCCTGGGCGCCCCCTGCCTCGTGGGTCCCTTGGTCGCCCTCCGGTGCCCACCTTCTGCTATACGAAGTCTTTCGTCCGAGGAAAAATTATAAGCAAGCTTTCGGGACGAGACTCCGCCGCCACGAGGCGGAACCTTGGCGGAACCAATCTAGGGCTCTGGCGGAGTTGTTCTACTGGGGAAACTTCCCTCCGGGAGGGGGAAATCATCGCCATCGTCATCACCAACGCTCCTCTCATCGGGAGGGGGCCAATCTCCATCAACATCTTCACCAGCACCATCTCCTCTAAAACCCTAGTTCATCTCTTGTATCCAATTCTTCTCCCTAAGTCTGAGATTGGTACCCGTAGGTTGCTAGTAGTATTGATTACTCCTTGTAGTTGATGCTAGTTGGTTTATTTGGTGGAAGATCATATGTTCAGATCCTATATGAATATTAATACTCCTGTGATTATGAACATGAATATGCTTGGTGAGTAGTTACGTTTGTTCCTGAGGACATGGGAGAAGTCTTGCTACTAGTAGTCATGTGAATTTGGTATTCGTTCGATATTTTGATGAGATGTATGTTGTCTCAACTCTGGTGGTGTCATGTGAACGTCGACTACATGACACTGCACCATTATTTGGGCCTAGAGGAAGGCATTGGGAAGTAATAAGTAGATGATGGGTTGCTAGAGTGACAGAAGCTTAAACCCTAGTTTATGCGTTGCTTCGTAAGGGGCTGATTTGGATCCCTATGTTTCATGCTATGGGTATGTTTACCTTAATACTTCTTTTGTAGTTGTGGATGCTTGCAATAGGAGTTAATCATAAGTGGGATGCTTGTCCAAGTAAGGATAGCACCCAAGCACCGGTCCACCCACATATCAAATTATCAAAGTACCTAACGCGAATCATATGAACGTGATGAAAACTAGCTTGACGATATTTCCTGTGTGTCGTCGGGAGCGCTTTTCTCTATATAAGAGTTTGTCCAGGCTTGTCCTTTGCAAAAAAAAGGATTGGGCCACCTTGCTGCACTTTGTTTACTTTAGTTACTTGTTGCTTGTTACAAATTACCTTATCACAAAACTATCTGTTACCTATAATTTCAGTGCTTCCAGAGAATACCTTACTGAAAACCGCTTGCCATTTCCTTCTGCTCCTCGTTCGGTTCGACACTCTTACTTATCGAAAGGACTACGATAGTTCCCCTATACTTGTGGGTCATCAAGACTCTTTTCTGGCGCTGTTGCTGGGGAGTGAAGCGCCTTTGGTAGGTGGAATTTGGTAAGGAAAAATTTATATAGTGTGCTGAAATTTACTGTCACTTGTTACTATGGAAAGTAATCCTCTGAGGGGCTTGTTCGGGGTATCTTCACCTCGACCAGTAGAGCAAAGAGTTGCTCCTCAACCTACTGAACCTAATGAAAATGAAAATGTCTACTTTGAAATTCCTTCGGGTATGATAGAGAAACTGCTAGCTAATCCTTTTGCAAGAGATGGAACATTGCATCCCGATTTACACCTAATCTATGTGGATGAAGTTTATGGATTATTTAAGCTTGCAGGTATACCCGATGATGTTTTCAAGAATAAGGTCTTCCCTTTATCTTTGAAGGGAGATGCATTGACATGGTATAGGCTATGTGATGATATGGGATCATGGGACTATAAGCGATTGAAATTGGACTGTCATCAGAAGTTTTATCCTATGCATCTTGTTCATCGTAATCGTAATTATATATATAATTTATGGCCTCGCAAAGGAGAAAGCATCGCTCAAGCTTTAGGGGGTCTTAAGTCAATGTTATATTCATGCCCCAATCATGAGCTCTCAAGAGAAATGATTATTCAAAAAATTTATGCTCGGCTTTTTGACAACAATCGCTCCATGCTCGATTCTTCTTATACTGGTTCTTTTATGATGAAGACTATTGAATTCAAATGGGATTTATTGGAAAGAATTAAACGCAACTCTGAAGATTGGGATCTCGACAAAGGTAAAGAGTCAGGTATAACCCCAAAGTTTGATTGTGTTAAATCTTTTATGGATACCGATGTTTTCCGTAAATTTAGCACAAATATGGACTTGACTCTGAGATAATAGCTTTTTTCTGTGAATCCTTTGCTACTCATGTTGATCTCCCTAAGGAGAAGTGGTTTAAATATTATCCTCCCTTTGAAGTAAAAGTAGTTGCACCTATTAAAGTTGAAGAAAAGACTATCACTTATAATGATCCTATTGTTCCTACTGCTTATGTTGAGAAACCACCTTTCCCTGTTAGAATAAAGGATCATACTAAAGCATCAACTTTGGTTCGTAAAAGCAATATTAGAACTTATACACCTCCTGAACAAGTTAAAGTTGAACCAAATATTGCTATTGTTAAGGATCTCTTGGTTAATAATATTGATGGGCATGTCATTTATTTTTGTGAGGAAACTTCTAGAATTGCTAAACCTGGTGCTAAAGATAAACATAGACCTGTTGTAGGCATGCCTGTTATTTCTGTTAAAATAGGAGATCATTGTTATCATGGCTTATGTGATATGGGTGCTAATGCTAGTGCAATACCTATCTCTTTATACAAAGAAATTATGCATGATATTGCACCTGCTGAGTTAGAAGATATTGATGTGACAATTAAACTTGCCAATAGAGATACTATTTCACCAATTTGGATTGTTAGAGATGTTGAAGTCTTGTGTGAGAAAACTAAATATCCTGCTGATTTTCTTGTTCCTGGTTCCCCACAAGATAGCTTTTGTCCCATTATATTTGGTAGACCCTTCTTGAACACTGTTAATGCTAAGATAGACTGCGAAAAGGATGTTGTTAATATTGGTTTGGGTGGTATGTCTCATGAGTTTAATTTTTCTAAATTTCGTAGACAACACCGTGAAGAGGAATTGCCTAGTAAGGATGAAATTATTGGTCTTGCTTCTATTGCCGTGCCTCCTAGTGATCCTTTAGAACAATATTTGGTAGACCATGAAAATGATATGTTTATGAATGAAAGAAGGGAAATAGATGAAGTATTCTTTAAACAGGGACCTATTCTGAAACACAACTTGCCTGTTGAAATCCTAGGGGATCCTCCTCCACCCGAGGGTGATCCCGTGTTTGAGCTTAAACCTTTACCAGATAATCTTAAATATGCTTATTGAAAACACTGAAGATATATCCTGTTATTATTAGTGCTAACCTTTCAGAGTATGAAGAAGGGAAATTGTTGAAAACTCTGAAGAAGGACCGTGCTGCTATTGGATATACTCTCGATGATCTTAAGGGCATTAGTCCCACTCTATGTCAACACAAAATAAATTTGGAGAAAGGCGCCAAACCAGTTATTGACCATCATCGACGGTTAAATCCTAAGATGAAAGAAGTGGTAAGAAAGGAAATACTAAAGCTCCTTGAGGCAGGTATAATTTATCCCGTTGCTGATAGTCAGTGGGTAAGTCCTGTCCATTGTGTCCCTAAGAAGGGAGGTATTACTGTTGTTCCTAATGATAAATATGAATAGATTCCGCAAAGAATTATTACAGGTTATAGGATGGTAATTGATTTCCGCAAGTTAAATAAAGCTACTAAAAAAGATCATTACCCCTTCCCATTCATTGATCAAATGCTCGAAAGATTATCCAAACATACACATTTTTTCTTTCTAGATGGTTACTCTAGCTTCTCTCAAATACCCGTGTCAGCTGATGATCAAGCAAAGACCACTTTTACTTGCCCTTTCGGTACTTTTTCTTATAGATGTATACCTTTTGGTTTATGTAATGCACCTGCTACCTTTCAAAGATGCATGATGGCTATATTCTCTGATTTTTGTGAAAAGATTTGTGAGGTTTTCATGGACAATTTCTCCGTTTATGGATCCTCTTTTGATGATTGCTTGAGCAACCTTAATCAAGTTTTGCAGAGATGTGAAGAAACTAATCTTGTCTTGAATTGGGAGAAGTGCCACTTTACGGTTAATGAAGGCATTGTCTTGGGGCATAAAATTTCTGAAAGAGGCATTGAAGTTGATAAAGCTAAAGTTGATGCTATTGAAAAGATGCCATGTCCCAAGGACATCAAAGGTATAAGAAGTTTCCTTGGTCATGCCGGTTTTTATAGGAGGTTCATTAAGCACTTCTCAAAAATTTCTCGGCCTCTGACTAATCACCTATTGTTCAGCCACCTGATTGGAATTTACCCTTTGAAATTATGTGCGATGCTAGTGATTATGCCGTAGGTGCTGTTCTAGGACAAAGAGTTGATAAGAAATTAAATGTTATTCAATATGCTAGTAAAACTCTAGACAATGCTCAAAGAAATTATGCCACTACTGAAAAAGAATTCTTAGCAGTTGTATTTGCTTGTGATAAGTTCAGACCTTATATTGTTGATTCTAAAGTAACTATTCACACGGATCATGCTGCTATTAAATATCTTATGGAAAAGAAAGATGCTAAACCTAGACTTATTAGATGGGTTCTCTTGCTACAATAATTTGATTTCATATTATTGATAGAAAGGGAGCTGAGAACCCCATTGCAGACAACTTCTCTACACTACAGGAATAAGACAGTTTGCCGTCTGGCAAGTACAGACGACAAAGGCTGAAATACAGACGGCAAAGACTTTGCCGTCAGCTGTTGACGGTAAAGTGTGACGGCAAAGCCAAAGTCGGCAAAGAGTACTTCGCCGTCAGCTTTTTATCAGGCAGACGGCAAAGTCCTTGCCGTCAGCCAAACTATGACTTCACCGTCACCCAAAACAGTAACAGACGGCAAAGACCGTGTCCTTTTCCGTCAGTCAAAATGTGCTCTTTGCTGTCAACCGGACTAAAGTACAGACGGCAAAGAAATTTTTCTATGATTTGAGACATTGCTTTTGGGATGACCCACATCTTTATAAAGAAGGAGTAGATGGTGTTATTAGGCGTTGTGTACCTGAGCATGAACAGGAACAGATCCTACGAAAGTGTCACTCTGAGGCTTATGGAGGACACCACGCTAGAGACAGAACTGCGCATAAGGTATTGCAATCCGGTTTTTATTGGCCTCCTCTCTTCAAGGATGCTCGTAAGTTTGTCTTATCTTGTGATGAATGTCAAAGAATTGGTAATATTAGTAGACGTCAGGAAATGCCTATGAATTATTCACTTGTTATTGAACCATTTGATGTTTGGGGCTTTGATTATATAGGACCGTTTCCTGTCTCAAATGGATATACGTTACTAAGTGGGTAGAAGCTGTTCCAACTAGTAGTGCTGATCACAACACTTCTATTAAGATGCTTAATGAAGTTATTTTTCCAAGGTTTGGAGTCCCTAGATATTTAATACTGATGGTGGTTCACATTTTTTTCATGGCGCCTTTCGTAAAATGCTTGCCAAGTATGATGTTAATCATAGAATTGCATCTCCTTATCACCCAGAGTCTAGTGGTCAAGTAGAATTGAGTAACAGAGAGCTCAAATTAATTTTGCAAAAGACTGTTAATAGATCTAGAAAGAATTGGTCCAAGAAACTTGATTATGCATTATGGGCCTATAGAACTGCATATAAAAATCCTATGGGTATGTCTCTGTATAAAATGGTTTATGGAAAAGCATGTCACTTACCTCTCGAACTAGAACATAAGGCATATTGGGCCATTAAAGAGCTCAACTATGATTTCAAACTTGCCGGTGAGAAGAGGTTATTTGACATGAGCTCACTTGATGAATGGAGAACCCAAGCCTATGAGAATGCCAAACTGTTTAAAGAAAAAGTTAAAAGATGGCATGACAAAAGGATA
Organism: Triticum aestivum; assembly: GCF_018294505.1. Taxonomy (NCBI): domain Eukaryota; kingdom Viridiplantae; phylum Streptophyta; class Magnoliopsida; order Poales; family Poaceae; genus Triticum; species Triticum aestivum. The sequence continues at coordinate 25,157,760 of NC_057814.1, forward strand.
CAAAAGCGTGAGTTTAATGTAGGTGATTATGTACTGCTATACAACTCTCGTTTAAGATTTTTTGCAGGACAACTTCTCTCTCAATGGGAAGGTCCTTACGTCAAGTCTACCGCTCCGGTGCCATAAAAATCAACAACTTCGAAGGCACAAATCTGAAGGTGGTGAACGGTCAAAGAATCAAACATTATATCTCAGGTAATCCTATAAATGTTGAAAATAATGTTATTGAAACCGTAACCCCGGAGGAATACACAAGGAACACTTTCCAGAACGTTTCGGACTCCGAAAAGGAATAGGTATGTGGTACGGTAAGTAAACCGACTCCAAAACAGTTCTAATGGCAAATCTTCTCCGTTTTGGATTATATAGAAAAATAGAAAAATAAGAGGCAGTCCGGGAAGGACACGAGGCCTCCACGAGGGTGGAGGGCGCGCCCTACCCCCCTGGGCGCGCCCCCTGCCTCGTGGGCACCTCGTGTGCTCTCCAGACTCTGTTTTCTTGCACGATACGTATTTTGGTCGGTAATAATTCATTATATAATCTCCCGAAGGTTTTGACCACCGTATCACGGAAGTATCCTCTGTTTTTGTTTCGAGCTGTTTTTCTGACAGATCTAGATCATCATGACGTCTCCAAGCGCCCCCAAGGACAAGTTCTTCGAGAAGGTCATCAACCCTTCCCTCGCGGAGGTGCTGCAACACCCTCAAACCACTGAGATGCGTGATGGGTTGCTGCACATCCATGATGTTGAGGGACCAAGGAGGACCGGAAGCGTGGAGACGAGGCTCGAAGCAATGGAGCAACAAGTTTTCAAGTGCCAGGGGATGGTGGAACGTGGACTCAACGCCAACCACATGATGATCGCGGAGTTCACCAACAACCACAAGCTGGATGCCAAGAACATTGGGGAGACCATCTTCAAGCTTCACGAGAAGATCGAGCACCTCCAAGCCCCGGTATCGTATCACCATCACACTCCTATCTTTACCGTTTTTCTTAGTTCGATCCTTTTAGTAATATCTTGATCTAGTAGAATAAAGTTTTTGGTATGACTTAGTTTTGAGTTTTGCTTTATGATCCCTCTATGTAATCGAGTCCGTGAGCTATATAATAAAGATTAGTGTTGAGTCAAGGGCTTGATTATCTTGCTATGATCTTGAGGGAATAAAAGAAAAGAGAAAGAAAAAAAGAAATAAAAAGAGATCATATTGATCTTATGGAGAGTAATGGCTTCACATATAAAGAGTATGATGATTAAAAGTTGTTGAGATTTGACAAACGTAGTTTTGGTCATCGTTGCAATTAATAGTAAGTAATAAAGAAAGAGAGGTTTCACATATAAATATACTATCTTGGACATCTTTTATGATTCTGAGCACTCATTAAAGTATGACATGCTAAAGATTTGATGTTGGACAAGGAAGACAACGCAATGGGTTATGTTTTCTTATATCTAAGATAAAGTATATTGTCATGGATCATCCAACATGTTGAGCTTGCCTTTCCCCCTCATGCTAGCCAAATTCTTTGCACTAAGTAGAGACACTACTTGTGCTTCCAATACCCTTAAACCCAGTTTTGCCATGAGAGTCCACCATATCTACTTATGGATTGAGTAAGATCCTTCAAGTAAGTTGTCATCGGTGCAAGCAATAAAAATTGTTCTCTAAATATGTATGACTTATTAGTGTGGGAGAAAATAAGCTTTATACGATCTTGTGATGTGGAAGAAATAAAAGCGACGGACTGCATATTAAAGGTCCACATCACAAGTGGCAATATAAAGTGATGTTCTTTTGCATTAAGATTTCATGCATCCAACCATGAAAGCGCATGACAACCTCTACTTCCCTCTGCGAAGGGCCTATCTTTTACTTTTATCTCTTTACCTTTATGCAAGGGTCATGGTGATCTTCACCTTTCCTTTTTACATTTTATCCTTTGGCAAGCACATTGTCTTAGAAAGATCTTGATACATATATCCAATTGGATGTAAGTTAGCATGCACTATTATTGTTGACATTACCCTTGAGGTAAAAGGTTGGGAGGCGACACTATAAGCCCCTATCTTTTTCTGTGTCTGATTAAAACTCCGTAACCACAAGTATTGTGTGAGAGTTAGCAATTTTGAAAGACTAAATGATAGTTGAGTATGTGGACTTGCTGAAAAGCTCTTATATTGTCTCTTTCTGATGTTATGATAAATTGCAATTGCCTCAATGACTGAGATTATAGTTTGTTAGTTCTCAATGAAATTTCTGATTCATACTCGACATTGTGAATAGATTATTACTTGATCATAAGAAATAATATGACAATATCCATATATTTTGCTGTTATAAGAATGATCATGATGCCCTCATGTCCGTATTTTATTTTATCGACACCTCTATCTCTAAACATGTGGACATATTTATCGTTATCGGCTTCCGCTTGAGGAAAAGCGAGGCCTAAGCTTGGGGGAGTTGATACGTCCATTTTGCATCATGCTTTTATATTGATATTTATTGCATTATGGGCTGTTATTACACATTATGTCACAATACTTATGCCTATTCTCTCTTATTTTACAAGGTTTACATAAAGAGGGGAATGCCGGCAGCTGGAATTCTGTGCTGGAAAAGGAGCAAATATTAGAGACCTATTCAGCACAACTCCAAAAGTCCTGAAACTCCACGGAAGTTATTTTTGGAAATAATAAAAAATACTGAGCGAATAAAATACCAGAGGGGACCCACACCCTGGGCACGAGGGTGGGGGGCGCGCCCTACCCCCTGGGCGCGCCCCCTGCCTCATGGGCCCCCTGGTGGCCCTCCGGTGCCCATCTTCTGCTATATGAAGTCTTTCTTCCGAGGAAAAATTATAAGCAAGATTTCGGGATGAGACTCCGCCGCCACGAGGCGGAACCTTGGCGGAACCAATCTAGGGCTCTGGCCGAGCTATTCTGCCGGGGAAACTTCCCTCCGGGAGGGGGAAATCATCGCCACCGCCATCACCAACGCTCCTATCATTGGGAGGGGGCCAATCTCCATCAACATCTTCACCAGCACCATCTTCTCTCAAACCCTAGTTCATCTCTTGTATCCAATTCTTGTCTCTTAAGTCTGAGATTGGTACCCGTAGGTTGCTAGTAGTATTGATTACTCCTTGTAGTTGATGCTAGTTGGTTTATTTGGTGGAAGATCATATGTTCAGATCCTATATGCATATTAATACTCCTCTGATTATGAACATGAATATGCTTTGTGAGTAGTTACGTTTGTTCCTGAGGATATGGGAGAAGTCTTGCTATTAGTAGTCATGTGAATTTGGTATTCGTTTGATATTTTGATGAGAAGTATGTTGTCTCTCCTCTAGTGGTGTCATGTGAACGTCGACTACATGACACTGCACCATTATTTGGGCCTAGAGGAAGGCATTGGGAAGGGGATGATGGGTTGCTAGAGGGACAGAAGCTTAAACCCTAGTTTATGCGTTGCTTCGTAAGGGGCTGATTTGGATCCCTATGTTTCATGCTATGGTTAGGTTTACCTTAATACTTCTTTTGTAGTTGCGGATGCTTGCAATAGGAGTTAATCATAAGTGGGATGCTTGTCCAAGTAAGGACAGCACCCAAGCACCGGTCCACCCACATATCAAATTATCAAAGTACCGAACGCGAATCGTATGAACGTGATGAGAACTAGCTTGACGATATTTGGCATGTGTCCTCGAGAGCGCTTTTCTCTATATAAGAGTTTGTCCAGGCTTGTCCTTTGCTACAAAAAGGATTGGGCCACCTTGCTGCACTTTATTTACTTTAGTTACTTGTTGCTCGTTACAAATTACCTTATCACAAAACTATCCGTTACCTATAATTTCAGTGCTTGCAGAGAATACCTTACTGAAAACCGCTTGTCATTTCCTTCTGCTCCTCGTTGGGTTCGACACTCTTACTTAATGAAAGGACTACGATAGATACCCTATACTTGTGGGTCATCAGGGCCGAACTGAGCATGGCCCCCATCGCCAGTCTCCATGGGGGACTGCTGCCCCATGTGTTCGGCGGCCGAGGTCTCGCCGTCTGGCCCCACCCTGACGGCCTCCTGAGACTCTCCCTGGCCTGGGAAAGTCCTTCGCGACAGCACTTCGGCGTCGCCCTTGGCCGTGGGAGAGTAGGCGGCCGGCGGTGACTCACTGGCCATCGCCTTTGAGTCCAGCGAACCTCTTGATGAGGATCGCTGGGAGCTGTCGTGGGCCGGACTGCAATAGCACAATTAACCATGTTAACACAATGAGGAGGAAGGGCCGGATACACGGGCGAGTACGAGTCTGTCAGTACTTATGATGCGGCCAGGGGCTTGTTCCGGGGGGGGGGGGGGTCGCTCCGGACTGCTGTCGACGTCCCACGCGGTTTTATCCGCGAGGGAGCCTTTCCCCTTCTTGGGCGCCTCCGCCTCCAGATTTGTGGAGGCCGCCCTCTTCTTCCTCCCCCCATCAGGGGGAGGGTTGCTTTCCTCCTCCTCCTCATCGTCATCCTCGGCGGCAGAGGAGTGAGTCTTGTCTTCGGACATCACGTCCAAAGTGCCCTTGCGGGAGGGCCACCCCGGCACCCTTGGCCTTCTTCTCCGGCGGCTGATAGGGCGCCGGGACCAGCATCTTCGCCAGGAGCGGGATGACTGGTTCTTCGGGCAGGGGAGCCGAATAGTGGATTCGCTCCGCTTTCTCCGTCCATTCCTGAAACGATAAATTAGCAAAGTTCAGTTATCCTCCTTAGACAAACGGGTAGAGGGTACGCCTTGAGATGTGAAGGACTTACCGCGCTGGCGGAGTGGGCAAGATCGTGCCCACGATTCGAGTCTATGGCCGGCGGCTTCTCATCGCCCTTGAAGAGCAGCTTCCAGGCATCTTCGTGAGTGGTTCCGAAGAGCCTCACCAAGGTCTGGTGCTTCTCCGGATCGAATTCCCATAGAGGGGAAGTTCGGCTTTGGCAAGGGAGGATCTGGCGAACTAGCATAACCTGGATCATGTCGACGAGCTTGATGTTTTTGTCCACCATGCTTTGGATGCGCGTTTGTAGCGCCATCAACTCATCCGACGAAGACCAATTTGGGCCCTTTTCCATCCAGGAGGTCAGCCGCATTGGAGCTCCGAATTTGAATTCGGAAGCCGCGGCCCAGGTGGCGTCGCGGGGCTCTGTGATATAGAACCACAACTTCTGCTACTCCTTGACAGTCTCCACAAATGTGCCTTTGGGCCATGTGACATTGGGCATCTTGCTCACCATGGCTCCCCGGCATTCCGCGTGTTGGCCATCAACCACCTTCGGCTTCACGTTGAAAATCTTAAACCACAGACCGAAGTGGGGCTGGACGCGGAGGAAAGCCTCGCACACGACAATGAATGCCGAGATGTTGAGGAAAGAGTTCGGGGCTAGATCATGGAAGTCTAGCCCATAATAGAACATAAGTCCGTGGATGAAAGGGTGGAGTGGAAACCCTAGCCCGCAGACGAAATGAGGGAGGAACACCACCCTCTCGTTGGGTTTTGGTGTAGGGACGACTTGTCCCTTGGCCGGAAGCCGGTGGGCGATCTCCTTCGCCAGATGCCCGGTCTCCCGAAGCTCGGCGATATCCTTCTCCTTGACGGAGGAGGCCATCCACTTGCCTTGCCCTCCAGAGCCGGACATGGTTGAGAGCTTGCTCGGAGTGGAAAAGATGAGAACTTTGGCGCTGGAGCTCGAGAATGGAAGGGCAGAGGAAGAAAGAAGGCGTGGGTGAAGAAGGGGAATCCTTATCCCCTTATAAAGGTAGTAAATATTGAACGCCTCCCCACTCGCCTTAAAACTTGCCTATTCCCAAGGGCTATGTAAACGGCACGGTTGGATTAGCCACACCCGTATTGATGTGAATCCCGCAATAAGGGGACACGATCTCTGCTTTGACAAGACGTGCCAATGGAAACCGCATCTCGAAACGTGGAACGGCAGACGAAAACGGTTCGAAATAATGACCGGGCAGGCGTGATGTCATCTTGCGAAAAGTTGTCAGCGGATGGGACTCGTGAAATATTATACTCTCTACGGCTGTCTGTGTGGAGCTTGTGTTGCAGATCCAGACACGTTCGTTGCGTCCGAAGACTATCTTGGAGTATTCGAAAAGGAGAACCTGCCTTGCAATGCCGAAGACAATCTGCGCGCCAGACACCTCGTCATTGAAGCCGGGTTCAGGGGCTACTTAGGGAGTCCTTGACTAAGGGGTCCTCGGGCGTCCGGCCTGTTGGACATGGGCCGGATTAATGGGCTGTGAAGATACAAGATCGAAGACTCTCTCCCGTGTCCGGATAGGACTCTCCTTGGCGTGGGAGGCAAGCTTGGTGACCAAATATGAAGATTCCATTCTCTGTAACCGACTTTATAAAACCCTAGTTCCCTCCAATGTCTATATAAACCGGAGGGTTTAGTCCGAAAACGGACACAGTTATACAGGCTTGACTTCTAGGGTTTTAGCCATTACGATCTCGTGGTAGATCAATGATTGTAATACTCATATTCATCAAGATCAATCAAGAAGGAAGTAGTGTATTACCTCCATAGAGAGGGCCCGAACCTGGGTAAACATTGTATCCCCCGTCTCCTGTTACCATCGACCTTAGACGCACAGTTCGGGACCCCCTATCCGAGATACGCCGGTTTTGACACCGACAAGGGGGTCCCGAACTGTGCGTCTAAGGATCGAAGGTAACAGGAGGCAGGGGACACAATGTTTACCCAGGTTCAGGCCCTCTTGATGGAGGTAATACCCTACTACCTGCTTGATTTACTTTGATGAGTATTAGGGTTACAAGAGTTGATCTACCTCGAGATCGTAATGTCTAAACCCTAGATGTCTAGCCTATATGATTATGATCGTCTTTACGGACTAAACCCTTCAGTTTATATAGACACCGGAGGGGGCTAGGGTTGTACATAGTCGGTTTACAGAGAAAGGAATCTTCATATCCACACGCCAAGCTTGCCTTCCACGCCAAGGAGAGTCCCATCCGGACACGGGGGAAAGCCTCCCATCTTGTATCTTCACGGCCCATGAGTCTGGCCCATGTCGCATAGCTCGGATGCCCGAGGACCCCGTAATCCAAGACTCCCTCACCCTCTTCCCAGCCTGGCTCTCCTACCCTCTTCCTTTACCCCCATGTTGAAAGGATCGAGAAGAGGTGTCTAGACGGGCGTGAATAGACTCTTAGCAAAGAAAAGTGGCAGTTTAATTTCTTCAAGTTGAGGTGGAGTTTTAGCACATGTTTAAAATTCACAATACATATCAAGCAAGCATGACAAGAGTATATGGGCAGCGGAAAATAAAGCATGCAACTTTGCAAGAATGTAAAGGGATGGGATGTGAGTGTGCAAACGCAATTGGTGACACGGAGATTTTTGGCGTTGTTCCGATAGGTGGTGCTATCGTACATCCACGTTGATGGATACTTCAACCCACGAAGGGTAACAGTTGCGCGAATCCACGGAGGGCTCCACCCACGAAGGGTCCACGAAGAAGCAACCTTGTCTATCCCACCATGGCCATCGCCCACGAAAGACTTGCATCACTAGGGCAGATCTTCACGAAGTAGGCGATCTCCTTGCCCGTACAAACTCCTCGGTTCAACTCCACAATCTTGACGGAGGCTCCCAAGTGACACCTAACCAATCTAGGAGACACCACTCCCCAAAAGGGAATACACGGTGTGTTGATGATGAACTCCTTGCTCTTGTGCTTCAAATGATAGTCTCCCCAACACTCAACTCTCTCTCATAGGATTGGATTTGGTGGAAAGATGATTTGAGTGGAAAGCAACTTGGGGAAGGCTAGAGATCAAGATTTATGTGGTTGGAATGGAATATGTTGACCTCAACACAAGTGTAGGTGGTTCTCTCTCAGAAAATGTATGTTGGAAGTGTAGGCATGTTCTGATGCCTCTCTCCACGAATGAAGATTGGATGGAGGGGTATATATAGCCTCCACACAAAATCTAACCGTTACACACAATTTACCAAACTCAGTGGGACCGAATCAGAAAAGTTGGTCAGACTGATTTAGTTCATAATCTGACCGTTAGGCATTTTGGTGGGACCGATATGATCAACTCGGTAGGACCGATGTGCTAGGGTTAGGGTAAAGCCTTATCTCGGTTTGACCGATTACACAAACTCGGTGGGACCTATTTGAGTAATAAGCAAAACAGAGACTTGGCCAAGCAAACTCGGTGAGACCGATTGCATATTTCGGTGGGACCGAAATTATTGCAATAGGCAACAGAGAGTTTGCAAGCCCATCTCGGTGAGACCGAGATCCCATCGGTGAGACCGAATTGGCTAGGGTTTGGCAGTGACTATGTCAACAGAACTCGGTGGCGCTGGATAGAAAATTTCGGTAGGGCCGAGTTTGATTTTTGGTTTGGGACATATGTGGATGTGAGAAAGTGGTTGAGGGTTTTGGAGCATATCACTAAGAACTTTGAGCAAGCAAGCCATTAAGCAACACATCATCCCATTTTAATAGTATTGGTTTTCCTATGGACTCAATGTGATCTTGGATCACTAAAATAGAAAATGTAGAGTCCTGAGCTTTGAGCTTGAGCCAATCCTTTGTCGTCATCATCTTGAAGGGGTTCCACATCCTCTAGTTAAAGATATGAAGTTATCTAAAACATACTAGATGAAAACATTAGTCCAACAAGAGATATGTTGACATTAATTACCAAAATCACCCAGGGAGCACTTGTGCTTTCAATCTCCCCCTTTTTGGTAATTTATGACAACATACACCAAAGCTTTAGATAAAGATATGAAGAATAACAAGTAAAGCTTTGGAAGGACATGTAACATGGATAGGCTCCCCCTACATGTATGCAATCATGTAAATATGGAATATAGGAGCATGTCAATGCATAAGTATGACAGAGTAAGCCATGCGTTACATGTATCTTGGCTATATGCATCAGAGCAAATGGTGTGAGTATAGGAAATGTACCTTCATGCTCATGAGTCCTTCTTGCAAACAGTATGTACATCAGTAAGAAATCCTCATGCACATGAGTGTGATGCATATACTTACCTTGTGGTCTTGAGCTGGCTCTGAAAGAGATGAACCTGAGTAAACAAGGTTAGATAACACAGAAACATCTACTAAGCAGAGCAAGAACAACAAACCACAAGAGTACCAAGATTGGGATGACATGTAGAATGTACTGGATACTCTATTGGATATAGACATGTCCCCAAAAGGTAAAGATGTACAATGAATTCAAAGATTTCCATCACTTAGATGTCTTGGTCCCCCTGAATCTTGTATGGGATATTGGGAGAAGATAGGGAACAGAAAATTAGAGCAAAGAAAAACAGAGCAAATGCACTCAAACAAGCAAACATGAGCATGTCTCTTCCCCTCTAAAGACATGTGACTTCTCTCCTCTTTGAATACAAAGCATCTGGGGCCTTTGATATGATTTCGCTTTCCCTCTGGAGAAGAATTCTCTCCCCTATTGAAGTGACTAGCTTTGATGTGATCTCTCTCCCCCCATTGACATCAATTTCCAAGAAGGGATCTTCTGGAGTGCGAGTCAAACTAGGTTTTGTCCTTGAGTCACAAAGCAAAGCAGCATATAGAATATGATGCTAGTAGAGGACAAGAATCATTTAGTGGAGCTGGAATAAAACTACAGGAACAAATGGCAAATTGTCTTCTCTGAAGTGAAATGGGTGATACCGAGTTGTAGTATTAGGTGGTACCGAATTGGGTCGGTTTGACCGAAAACAACATATCGGTATGACCGAGTTCAACACAGAGAGAACACTTGTCACCTCAGCTCACTAGGCAAATAAGATCTCTCAAAGATTTGCAAGGAATTGGATGCAGAAAATGCAGATAAAACAAAATCGAGATGAAGTTTTTTTTTTTGATAGAAGAAGGGGAATCAATATGCAAAGGACAAATGCAAAACTCAGAGAAACACTAGAGAACTTCATCTAGAAATGGGCGGTGACAAAGTCACCTATGTTAGAGTATATTGACTAAGGAGTCAAGTGAGATCACTTGATCATAAGTCATGCTCATCGTTTAAGCTCAAAATGGGGTTACCATTTTTCGTTTAAGCATTTGATGTATTCTCATCTTGTTGAGCTGCTTTGACCCATATCTTGGGGTAAAGCTTCTCTAAGATGGAATGGCATACCTTGGGCGGTGGTGTTGATCTTAGTCATGTAGTTGAACTTGTGTGGGTTGCTCAAGGTTGATGTAGCTCATCAAGAGTTGGGAGCACCACTTGGAAGTGAGTTCATCTACCTACATGGGTTAGTTATGCTAGGAAGAGCACTTGTGTATCAAAAATGACAATCATGAAATTTGATACCAAGTGAAATTTGATATATAGAATTTGTCAAAGGATATGTTGAAGGGTTTCATGCTTCCTTGTCTTCAACCACCATTGTATAGAGACTTGGTGATGTAGAGATTGCTCAAGATGTGGGTGAGTTGTAATCTCATAGATTTAGATTCATCCAAGTACCTACAAGGGTTAGATAGTATGCAAGGGTACAAATATATCCAAGACATATGATCATCATCATAAGAGAAGAGTCAAGGATTAGTCATAGGCTCATGCCTTCCACGTATCCAAATGGAGTTCCTACTCCAAGTTTGAAGCATCAATGATGTTCAATTCACCTATCAAACGGCAAAAGACTTTCTCATCAAGCGGTTTGGTGAATATATCCGCCAATTGTTTATCGGTACGAACATGCTTAAGATCAATGTCCCCTTTAGCAACATGATCTCGAATGAAATGATGACGAACTTCAATATGCTTAGTTCGAGAATGTTGCACGGGATTGTGAGCAATCTTAATAGCACTCTCATTGTCACAAAGCAATGGAACATGTTTCACATTGATCACATAATCTTTAAGAGTTTGGGTCATCCAAAGTAATTGAGCACAACATGAACCGCCGGCAATGTATTCCGCTGCGGCGGTGGATAAGGATACCGAGTTTTGTTTCTTGGAGGACCAAGAAACAAGAGATCTACCAAGAAATTGACAAGTACCCGAAGTGGACTTTCTATCAACCTTGTCTCCGGCATAGTCCGAATCGGAATAGCCAACAAGATCAAAAGAGGACCTCTTAGGATACCAAATGCCAAAATTTGGTGTATGATGAAGTATCTCACTATCCTATTCACAGCCTTAAGATGACATTCTTTAGGGGCCGCATGATATCGTGCACACATGCACACACTTAGCATAATATCGGGACGAGAGGCACATAGATATAACAATGAACCGATCATAGAGCGATAAACATTTTGATCAACTGGTTCACCATCCTTAGTCAAATCAAGATGTCCACTCGTAGGCATGGGTGTTTTCATACCTTTGCATTCTTGCATATTGAACTTCTTGAATAAGTCCTTGGTGTACTTTGTTTGAGAAACAAAGGTGCCTTCCTTAGTTTGCTTGATTTGCAAACCAAGAAAGAACTTGAGTTCACTCATCATAGACATCTCAAACTTCCTCGACATTAGCTTCCCAAACTTTTCACTAAAATGAGGGTTACTCGAACCAAATATGATATCATCAACATAAATTTGGCACACAAATAATTCACCATTAACCCTTTTAGTAAAAAGAGTAGAATCTATTTTTCCAATCTCAAAGCCTTTTTCAATAAGGAACTTGGTCAAGCATTTATACCACGCTCTAGGAGCTTGTTTACGACCATAAAGAGCTTTGTGAGGTTGTTTAACATAAACTTCCTCCTCAGTTTCACCATTTAGAAAAGCACTTTTTATGTCCATTGGGTACAAGGTGATATCATGATGATTAGCATAGGCAAGTAAGATGCGGATGTACTCAAGTCTAGCAACGGGGGCATATGTCTCACCTAGTCCATACCTTCGACTTGAGTGTAGCCTTGGGTGACGAGACGTGCTTTGTTGCGAACGACTTGACCATCTTCGTCTTGCTTGTTGCGAAACACCCATTTGGTACCAATGATGTTGTGGTTGTTGTCGGGCTTCTCGACCAATGTCCACACTTGATTTCTCTCGAAGTTGTGTAGCTCTTCATGCATGGCGTTTATCCAATCTGGATCTTCCAATGCTTCTTCAACCTTCATAGGTTCAATTCTAGAGATGAATGAATAATGTTCACAAAAGTTAGCCAAGCGAGTTTTAGAGCGAGTGATTCTCCCGGTTTGAATATCATTGAAGATTTGTTCGACGGGATGGTCTCTTGAGACTCTTGCTCGAACTCGTGAGAGCTTTTGCTTGGGTCGGGGTGGAACGTCTTCTTCATCATCTTGTCCTTCTTCTTGTCCTTCTTCATTATTGGCGTTGTCGTTCTCTTGTCTTGGTGGAGAAGGAGGTTGATGAGGTTCATCTTGGTGTACTTCCTCATTTTCTTCATCTTGGTGTGTCCCACTTGTGGATGCTTCCGTATCAACTCTTGGTTCACCTTGTCATGAGGTAGAAGCTTCCACTTGAACGGACGAGGTACTCTCCTTCACCTCCGTTGGACGAATCTTGCCAATAGACAAGTCTTGGATTGCTTCCGAAGGATCTTTATCTCCTACATCAATTGGAAATTGCTCTACTTGCGAGCCGTTGGATTCATCAAACTTCACATCTACCGTCTCTTCAACCTTTCGAGTGAAATTGTTGTAGACACGGTAAGTGTGAGAGTTTGAGCCATAACCAAGTAGGACACCTTCATGAGATTTAGGAGCAAATTTTGAACGACGATGCTTATCAAGAATGTAGCACTTTGAGCCGAATACTCGAAATTATCCAACTAGGGGTTTGTTACCGGTGAGAAGCTCGTATGCCGTCTTGCCGAGCAGCTTGTGAAGATACAAGCGATTTGTTGCATGACAAGCTGTCTCAACCGCTTCTGCCCAAAAGTGTTTTGGAGTCTTGTACTCATCAAACATCGTTCTCGCCATCTCAATAAGGGTTCGGTTCTTCCTCTCAACAACTCCATTTTGTTGAGGCGTGTACGTAGCTGAGAATTCATGTGAAATCCCTTCTTCATCAAGAAAGGTATCCACATTTGTGTTCTTGAACTCCGTTCCATTGTCGTTGCGAACCTTCTTGATCTTCACTTAAAATTGATTTTGGGCCTTCCTAGCGAAGCTCTTGAAGATCTTTCGGACCTGCGATTTATCATCAAGAAAGAACACCCACGAAAATCTTGAAAAATCGTCAACTATAACTAGACCAAATGAGTTACCGCGGAGACTCTTGTAGGCATTGGGACCAAAGAGATCCATATGAAGTAGCTCGAGCGGTCTTCTCGTGGTCATAGTGTTCTTCATGGGGTGACTTCCTCCAACTTGTTTTCCTGCTTGACAAGCACTACAAAGTCTATCCTTGTCAAATATAACATCTTTTACTCCAAGGATATGATCATCTTTAATAAGCTTATCAAGATTTCTCATGCCCACATGACCTAACCTTCTATGCCACAACCAACCTTTCGAAGATTTAGCAATAAAGCAAGTCCTAGGTTGAGCCTTTTTAGTGAAATCAACAATTGAAAGATCACCTCTACGAATACCGGTAAAGACCATTTTATGATTATCTCTAAGAAACACTTGGAAATCTGCTTCAGTAAATAAGACATTGAAACTAAAGTCAGCAAGCCTAGATACGGAAATTAAATTATAGCCAAGAGATTCAACGAGCATAACATTTTGTATGGAGCTATCATGTGAGATGGCCACCTTACCAAGGCCAACCACCTTACCCCTTTGAGTTATCACCAAAAGTGACATACTTTCGAGAGCCGTCGTTTTCAGCAAGCTCACGAAACATATCCTTGTCTCCGGTCATATGATCAGTACATCCACTATCAAGGACCCATTCCTTTCCTCCAGCCATGTAGCCGCGAAGATTAGCCATAAGACCAAATTGTCTCATTGCATCATCAAGATCATAGTCACTATTATCCTCCTCATCATCGTATCCATGTTCAACATCGTCATGTGGTGGATCAATTCCTAGAGAATAATTCATTAGAAGTATGACCGTAACAATATTCATCTCTATGAATTCTAATGACTTCGGAAATGATATTGCTAATAATTCCAACATCTCCTTTGCCACGCATGAGATCACGATGCTCAAATAGGCAATCATCAAACTTAGGATCACAAGTACTCATCCTATTCAAGGCAATAGACTTATGGAGAATCTCATCTAGATTTTTCAAGGAATAATTTGGGAATCGTTCCTCTAGAAATCTCCATATGGTGTAAGCACAATCTAGAGCAGGTAAGCTAGCAATCAAATTTTTAGGCAATCCTTTACAATAAGATTGATAGTTCTAAGATTGCGAATCATGTCAAGATCCTCATCGGGTGTGGGATGCAAAGGATCAACAAGGCAAGCACATGGAGTAGTAATGTACTTGGTCAAGTGATATTCATTGAAAATCTCAAGCGTCTCATTTTTTCACTCATGAAAGTACTCTCCATCAAGTATAGGCACTCTATGTCTAAGACTCCCCAATGTAGACTTATCCATCTTCCTCCAAAGGTGTTTAAACGAAAGCAACGGAGACCAATGCTCTGATACCAATTGAAAGGATCGACAAGAGGTGTCTAGAGGGGGCTGAATAGACTCTTAGCAAAGAAAAGTGGTAGTTTAATTTCTTCAAGTTGAGGTGGAGTTTTAGCATATGTTTAAACATTCACAATACATATCAAGCAAGCATGACAAGATTATATGGCAGCGAAAAGTAAAGCATGCAACTTTGCAAGAATGTAAAGGGATGGGATGTGAGTGTGCAAACGCAATTGGAGACACGGAGATTTTTGGCGTGGTTCCGATAGGTGGTGCTATCGTACATACACATTAATGGAGACTTCAACCCACAAAGGGTAACAGTTGCGCGAGTCCACGGAGGGCTCCACCCACGATGGGTCCACGAAGAAGCAACATTGTCTATCCCACCATGGCCATCACCCACGAAGGAGTTGCCCCACTAGGGTAGATCTTCACGAAGTAGGCGATCTCCTTGCCCGTAGAAACTCCTTGGTTCAACTCCACAATCATGACAGAGGCTTCCAAGTGACACCTAACCAATCTAGGAGACACCACTCCCCAAAAGGTAATAGACGGTGTGTTGATGATGAACTCCTTGCTCTTGCGCTTCAAATGATAGTTTCCCCAACACTCAACTCTCTCCATAGGATTGGATTTGGTGGAAAGATGATTTGAGTGGAAAGCAACTTGGGGAAGGCTAGAGATCAAGATTTATGTGGTTGGAATGGATTATCTTACCTCAACACAAGTGTAGGTGGTTCTCTCTCAGAAAATGTATGTTGGAAGTGTAGGCATGTTCTAATGGCTCTCTCCACGAATGAAGATTGGGTGGAGGGGTATATATAGCCTCCGCACAAAATCTAACTGTTACACACAATTTACCAAACTCGGTGGGACTGAATCAGAAAACTCGGTCAGGCCGGCCACATGGGGTATCCCCCCTTGGGGACCCTCTTGTTCCTTGGTTTCACTCCTAGGTCCTTGTGGAAGGACTTCATTCATGTGCATTTTGGGTTTTTTGTGAAACTACCCTACCCCCTTGGGATTTCCTATAAATAGAGGTGGAGGGGCAGCCCTCCACACTCATCCCTTGCTCTCATACACATGCCATGCATTATCTGGCTTCTTCTCTCCCTCCCACGAAAAGAGTTTCGTAGAGCCGTAAGGCTGTCTGGGTTCCGGCAGGAACTAGTTCTGGACGGCGAAGCCCTGCCGGATAGATGACACCGTATGTGTGCAACTCTGTAGAGAGATCATAGTTTCGGTCTTAGTTCGTGAGTGCCTCCCGAAGGGCTGTCCGTGTGACCGTCCGAGTTTCGAAGGTCCTCCCGAAGGGCTGTCCGAGTGACCGTTCGAGTTTCGAAGGTCCTCCCGAAGGGCTGTCCGCGACACCGTCCGGGGGCTGTTCGACCGCCTCCCGGAGGGCTGTCTGAGGAGCAGATGAGGGTATACATCCTCGCGGTTGGGAGGTTGTAAATCCTAGCTGCGGGGATCTGCACCGCCGATCGTCATCGACTCTACTTCCCGCTGCGCTACGAGTCGGTAACGAAAAAGATCAAACCATGTATGCAGTCTCCATAGTGGTCCTGGGCTGGTGCGTAGGTCGGAAAATTTTTGTTTTCTGTCATGTTCCCCATCAATGGCATCAAGAGCCGTGCTATGCGTAGATGCAGGTTTCGATCTAGAATACATGGAGATGTATGGGTATTGCATAATATAATTAGGTAGTAGATGAGATCTATTGCTGAAAATTATTTATGCGGGTGACAGATGAAATATGTTACCCGAGGTTCTTGTTGCTTCCCTAGAATTTGCGTTTGCTCAATCCTGAGACAGCATGGTGGAATTTGACAAAGTTCTGGCAATCCGTGATCCTGATTGATCATGGAAGTGCTATCAGTTCTTTGGGTTCTGCCGTAGTCAAAAGAAAGATGAAATTCGCAGATGAAAGGGCATTGCAGATATGATCTGCACGGGGGTCATGCGTATGACGAAGTTTAGTATGGGGCTCGAGATTTAATTATCCCGTGTTTCATACACCCCGAGATGTTAATCTAGCAACTTGAATAATCATACTTGATGATAAAACGTTGGTCGCTGCGATTTAAGTCAAAACCTTAGAAGCCACGTAAAATAAATTTTGCATAAACCGATTAGAGGCGTCTAACTTGGTTTTGCAGGATGTGCATATGATGTGGTATAGCAGTGCTCATACTAATTCGATTATGTATGAGATGACTATATGATGTAATTTGATTAACATGACCTGCGTGTCATAATTCGGCATGATGGTTGGAGCCATATGATTGCACTTTAATGACCTGCGTGTCAACCTTGTTGTAATGCATTATTTTGTTAGCTATAGAGATAGCAATATTATCTGGTGCATCGACAAGGTGGTGGCAATCTTCGCGAAGGTGAACACCGACGCGAATGCCGAAGACGAAGAAATGAAAGACTTCTCCGTCAGAAAGGGCTATACCATATCATGCTATTATGAATTGCCTGAGATGTTTATCCCTTATGATGCACCCTTCTTGATTGCGCGGTAGTCGCTTTTATTAGGGTGATCTCTCA
Organism: Triticum aestivum; assembly: GCF_018294505.1. Lineage (NCBI taxonomy): Eukaryota > Viridiplantae > Streptophyta > Magnoliopsida > Poales > Poaceae > Triticum > Triticum aestivum. The sequence goes on from NC_057814.1 coordinate 25,174,907, forward strand.
CTTAAAATACCAAGTAGTTAGTGTTCTCCCAAGTGTAGCACCGTCACGGCACCTATCTTTTCGGGGTGCGCCGTGTCACACGGGTACGAACGATTAGAGAAGTGTGAGGCGGGTGAGTTGAGACCTCGCAGCGAGATCACTTGGTTGTCTTGACGTTCAGGCATGACCGTCATGAGCTCGGAGCACACGCATCGAAAGATGAACAAGAGTCACATAGAGATGTGATTGGCAAGTTGGCCTACCGGTTGAGATTTTTCGTCATCAGTGGTGTTACACCAATGGCGAACAATTGAAATGTGGGTCTTATATCACTCACAATCAATTTTGAGAGATATTGATTTGAGTGGGAGCGCACTGTTGAATTAACATGTTTAATTCTTAGTGCAATTAATTATGAACATTGCCTAAGTGTTATATGCAAAATAGTTGTAGAATAATGGCTCGCGTTTCCACATTCCCTGTTAAAATTGAATAGCTGTTAAATATCTGGTTAAAACTTTATGATTGGTACCGTAATATGAGGATTGTCCTCAAAAGTGCCGAGAAGGACTTTGTCCTATCGCATGCTTTCCGTATCCTCCCGCTAATGCTATGGATCATGTGACTCTCGTCCTTTGATCCAAAAGCTAGAATTCTGTTACGGTCAAGTGGAATATGTTTGCTTCCATGAAACCCAAACTTCGAAAGTTGGGATAGTTATATGATATTCATGGAACTGAAAATTATTTTCAGATACAAACAAAGCAATGTTTGTTTGCAAGTATTAGTAAAAGTGTTTACTATGCATTTGACTGTTGGGAAAGGGATCCAGAAGAACGCCTGTCATATAATGGAAGGTGAATAAAACAACAACTTAAAGAGAAAGGAAGTGTCCAAAGGGTGTTAGTATGACTTACACGCCTAGGAAGTCCGGGGCTAATGCCACTCTTAAGTTGGGTGCTTCTTCTGAGAGTAGGAGAAATACTAAAAGTTAAACTGCTAGAAGTATAAAGGCAAAAGGAAAGAAGACTGGAATATCCAGCTCATGTATGAATGTCATACAAGTTTTTGATGTATAGAAGGCTGGTCAAAGATATAGTTCTTGCGAATTATGGTTAAACATGTTAACCACTAATTCTTGGGTATTGTGAGTTCATCACAAAAATGCCCGCTCGATTGCATTCGGTTGCAACTCGATGTAAGAACTACTATGGCCTGAAAGACTAGCTAGAAATGAGGTTAAGGTATACACAAGGAACATAGTAAATGTTACTATACCTTCCATCGGTGTATTGCCGTCTGTATTTATTTTCATAATTCATTTAGAGTTTTACAAACTCTATCCCATTGCATAAGGCATCTTGCAAGAAGGTTGTTCATAAGAGAACTTTTTATGTTTGATGTTATGAATAACACAAGGGCCATACTTTCATTATGAATGAGATGTATGTTATGAATATTGATAATAATACAATACCTCTGGGTTTACTTTCATAATTCATTTTAGAGTTTCATACACTCTAGCCCATTGCACAATGTTTGTTGCAAAAGAGTTGTTCATAAAAACAACAATTGTTGTTAAGTATTATGAATAACATAAGGGCCATACTTCCATCATCGATGGGACGTATGTTATGAATATTGAGGGTAATATGATACATCCATAACACTGACGCTAAATGTCGCAAGACTAAAAGAATACCACACAAGTGTGGCACTACATTTGGTCACATTGGAGAAACCCGCATGGAAAATTCCATTATGATGGATTTTGAAGTCTTTTTGATTTTGAATCATCTGACACTTGCAACTTTCCTCCGAAAAGTGAAGTGACTAAAATACCGTTCACAGGCCATAAGGAACGAACAACAAACTTATTAGTGATCATACATTTGATGTGTGTAGTCCGATAAGTGTTGTTAGTGGTGGATTTATTTATCTTCAGAAATGACTCAAGTAGATATATGGATATTTACTTGATGAGACGTAAGTCTGGATCTTTTGAAATCATTCGAAAGGTTCTCAAAAATGAAGTAGAAGTTATTGTAACAAGAAAATTATGTTTCTGCAATTTGATTGCACAAAGGAATATTTGAGTTACATGTTTAGCGAATGTCTGATGAGTTGTGAAAGGGGTTTCATAAACTTGCACCTCCCGGAACACCACTGCAAGTGGAAAGTCCGTGGAGATGTAATCAAACCATTTATGACATGGTAAGGTCAAAGATGACATAAATAAATTTGCCATTATCCCTTTTAAAGTGATGCTTTAGAGACTGCGGCTTTTACACTGAAAAGAGCTACATCGGGTCTGTTGAAATGAAGCCATGGTATGGTACGCCCAACCATGTTATATCTTTTCTTAACATTTGGAATATGGGGCTTGTGTAAAAGGTTACAAACCTATTCCAAATCAGACAAGTGCTACTTTGTAGGTTATACCAAAATGTTGGGTATTCCTCCCTCACTATACCGAGGCAAATAGTTTTGCCGCGAAACGGTGTGCTTTTAAAGAGAATGGTTCTTTCTAAAAGGTGAGTGGGAGAATAGTGCAACTCGACGAGATAAACAGTATCTTCATCAGATCAAAGGAAAGAGACCTTGGAAGAAATTCCAGAGTTTCCTACTGCGACTGATACAGAAGTCTCTACAATAAAATGTATGAACTTCGGTCGAACTTGCAGCTGAACCACGTAGGCAAGGCTCGTGCAAACCTCTCAGGTGCGCAAACGAGATATTGTTGTTAGACAACATTATACCTACGATACACAAGGAAGCGTTGATGGGCCCTGACTCCGGAATTGGCTAAATGCCAATACAACCCGAGTTAGTTTCCATATAAGTGATTCAAGATTAAAACCTTGATACACCTTTCGGAAGACTTAGAGTCTAACGAATATTTATGGAACTTAAAACTGATACGGATAAAATGTTTTATCCATAAAGCTCGACTTGTTGAAATAATACGATGAGGTTGTTTTCATCGTAGCGATGCTTAAAGTCGGTTCGGGTTGAACTAGCAATTAATACATATTTCAATCATGAGATATGAAACATGGATGATAAAAGGATTTCCATCTGATGGAAATGAAAGCTAGGACTTGTATATGATACAGTCCAAAGTAATTTGTCGATCCAGAGGATGCTAGTAGGTATGCAAACTTCAGAGTTCCAGCAATGGACAGAAGAGAGCAAAATGGAGTTGGAATCTTCGTGTTTTGATGAAATGGTCAAAGGGGTTTTGACTTCATCAATGGGTAACGAAGATGCTTGTAATTCAAGAAAGTAAGTGGGAGCGTAATAATATTTCTAAAAACCTTATGTGCTTGGCACATTGGTAATTGGAAATAAATTTCTTGACACAAATTAGGACTTCATTTGAAAATAGTTTTTCGATGAAGTGCTTAGGCTAAATAGCCTCAATATTAGGCATGATGATCTATGGAGATAGATTTACCTAATGGGGCTAAGCAATGAATACATATTGACAAGATGCTAAAACCTTTTAGCATTTAAAACGCCAAGGAGTGATTCTTGCCAAAGTCACATGGAAAGAGTTTTTGCAAGACTCGGTGTCCCAAAACACTGATGAGTAAAATACATGATGCAGATTCCACACACTTTTGTGTTTGGATTAATCATGTATTCCATGGTATGTAAAACAACCAGATATGTCCGATACTCCCAAGGTGTTGCGAGTATGGATACCAAAGTGATCAAATTACTGATCATGGGACAACAGTGAAAGATGTCACAGAGTACTAGAGTAAGTACTGATGACATGGTTTTCTCGCAAGCAGAGATCATGAAGAGTTCGTTGTAAAATGTTACATCGATAGAGTCTTCATCTTTTCTCCATGCGATTTTCGATTTAAATTAAGGGTTTTGTGTAACACACAATGTGGTGGCACAGTTAGTTGGAATTTGTTCAAACTAGTTACTGTGGCGAATTCTATAACAAGGGCTAAGTATGTTGACGCTTTAGAAGCGACAAAGAAGATGTTGAATCATATAGTTCATTCATGAACTTAGTATAGTTCCAAGATGGCTTTTGACAATGGGACACTACTGCAGGTAGTTGCTCCATAACTCAGTCTGAGGAATCCAGGTTCGACCTGTGATTCACATACATACAAAGCCAAGTCCACACAAAATATGAATTTTGTGAAAACGTGAAAACGCGAGGACATGCAAAGATACACACGGAACTGAAGTCGTCAGATCCGTTGGACATCAGGCTATACCACAAGCGAAGCATATTTACACCGGTGTGCCACAGGTGTGAAGCGCATTAGCATAAGCTAGATTATTGACTCTAGTGCAAGTGGGAGTCTGTAGGAGATATGCCCTAGAGGCAATAATAAATGATATTATTTATCTCCGAGTTCATAATTATGTTTATGTTCCATGCTATAACTGATGTGGTTCCCGAGCCCGTATATCCATAAAGGCTCTGGGGAGAACCCATATGCACGTGTGGAATAATAAACGATAAAATGTATTCCTAGTCATGCCTCTAAGACTAGCTCAAGTGTTGCATGATGATTATGTTTTCCCAATCATGGGCATGTCTATGCCAAACAACTTTGAGGGCACAATGTCAGGAAGGACATTTGTGTTGAATCGACCCGAATTGATGTTATGCTATGAGATACATTCGTCACAAGTTTATTGGTACATAACACAGAGATGGTTAACGTTTGCATGATTCCTTAGACCATGAGAGTATCGAGTTTCTTCATGCTTGCTTCATGAACTTTGGGGTTTGTTAAACGTCATCCGTAAATGGGTGGCTATTACGGCGGCTTACGGGTTCATGGAAAAGTGTGTCAAGTAACTTGATAGCTCAAGATTGGGATTTGCTCCTCCGACGATGGAGAGATATCTCTGGGCCCTCTCGGTGTTACGGTATCCATCATCGTCTGGCCAGACACTTTGTGATTTGATCACGGGGATGCCGGAACACGATAACGAGAAAAGAGAACAATACCGGTAACGAGGTAACTAGCATAGTGGACAAGTTGTTGATCCACGGGAATGCCAACATGTCTCACCTCGGGTATTTGTAACATATCGCGAAGCAACAGGAATAGCACACGGCAACTGGAGGTTCACTCGAATATTTATTCGTGTGGGTATAGGGGTCAATATGGGTGTCCACGGCTCCGATGTTGATCATTGATCGGAAGGGGTTCCGGGTCATGTCTATACTTCACCGAACCTATAGGGTCACACGCTTAAGGGTCATCTATCTGCTGAATACTAGACAGGGAGTCTGAGAGAAAATCACCGAAAAAGTTTCGGACACCGAAAAGTTTCGGACAGCGGAATCGTACCGCAGAGAGAGGTCATCGGATAAGTTTCGATGATACCGAAAAGTTGTTTCGGGATACACCATTAAGTCAAATTGGTTTCGGCACATGCCTGATAATTCTTGGAGGATGCCAGAATCATTCTGGAAGCTTTTTGGAATTTTCTGAGATAAAAACCGGAAATGTTCCGGAGCTGCCGGAGCCACTTCAGATGCGTTTCGCAGATGAAAATCACTAAAACCGGAATTGTTTCGGAACGCGTTGAAAATCATTTTAGTGGGTACTGGAAATGTTCTTAGCCCACATAAATATTTTCAGTTCGATCAGACGCTGAAAAATGTCGTCGTGAATAGTGAAAATCAGCTTTATGGTTACTTTATGGAAAGCCACCTTTTGGGGCTTTGCTCCAAAAGATCTTGGGGATGACATGGATGGATAGGAGCCATTTTTTGGGCCCCTCATGGGGGTGTGGCCGGCCACATGGGGTATCCCCCTTGGGGACCCTCTTGTTCCTTGGTTTCACTCCTAGGTCCTTGTGGAAGGACTTCATTCATGTGCATTTTGGGTTTTTTGTGAAACTACCCTACCCCCTTGGGATTTCCTATAAATAGAGGTGGAGGGGCAGCCCTCCACACTCATCCCTTGCTCTCATACACATGCCATGCATTATCTGGCTTCTTCTCTCCCTCCCACGAAAAGAGTTTCGTAGAGCCGTAAGGCTGTCTGGGTTCCGGCAGGAACTAGTTCTGGACGGCGAAGCCCTACCCGATAGATGACACCGTATGTGTGCAACTCTGTAGAGAGATCGTAGTTTCGGTCTTAGTTCGTGAGTGCCTCCCGAAGGGCTGTCCGTGTGACCGTCCGAGTTTCGAAGGTCCTCCCGAAGGGCTGTCCGAGTGACCGTTCGAGTTTCGAAGGTCCTCCCGAAGGGCTGTCCGCGACACCGTCCGGGGGGCTGTTCGACCGCCTCCCGGAGGGCTGTCTGAGGAGCAGATGAGGGTATACATCCTCGCGGTTGGGAGGTTGTAAATCCTAGCTGCGGGGATCTCCACCGCCGATCGTCATCGACTCTACTTCCCGTTGCGCTACGAGTCGGTAACAAAAAAGATCAAACCATGTATGCAGTCTCCATAGTGGTCCTGGGCTGGTGCGTAGGTCGGAAAATTTTTGTTTTCTGTCGCGTTCCCCTTCACACCGATCGCACACGGCCCCAGCCTGGGTCCCACGAGGGCCTATCCCCGACGATTTCCGGGTCGTGTGGAAAGGACCCCCTATCGCCCACACTCACTTGGCGATGGTTCTAAATGCTGTCGCGGAAAGGGGTTTTAAATCGTTTGTTTAGGAGGTCGATGTACCATCGAAAGGTTACTGAGAGCAGGGCAATCATTGATGGCAACAAACAGCAACGCATGTAGGTCAAATTCCTCCTGGTCGTGCTCATCCCACACATGTACATCTTTTCCGTTCCACAGCTGTAAAAGTTTTCAACTAATGGTCTTAGGTACACATCAATGTCATTGCCGGGTTGCTTAGGGCCTTGGATGAGCAATGACATCATAATGAACTTCCGCTTCTTGCACAACCAAGGAGGAAGGTTATAGATACATAGAGTCACGGGCCAGGTGCTATGATTGCTGCTCTGCTCCCCAAAAGGATTAATGCCATCCGTGCTTAAATCAAACCATACGTTCCTTGCGTCACCTGCAATTGATAGAAAAGCGCATAGTTATGAGAATATCTAGGCATGATCATGAATATAGGCATCACGTCCGTGTCAAGTAGACAGAAACTATTCTGCATCTACTACTATTACTCCACACATTGACTACTATCCAGCATGCATCTAGAGTATTAAGTTCATAAGAACAGAGTAATGCATTAAACAAGATGACATCATGTAGAGGGATAAACTCAAGCAATATGATATAAAACCCATCTTTTTATCCTCGATGGCAACAATACAATACGTGCCTTGCTGCCCCTACTGTCACTGGGAAAGGACACATCAAGATTGAACCCAAAGCTAAGCAATTCTCCTACTATCAATCTAGTAGGCCAAACTAAACCGATAATTCGAAGAGACTTGCAAAGATATCAAATCATGCATAAAAGAATTCAGAGAAGAACTAAATATTATTCATAGATAAACTTGATCATAAATCCACAATTCATCAGATCTAGGCAAACACACCGCAAAAGAGTATTACATCGAATAGATCTCCAAGAACATCGAGAACTTTGTATTGAGAATCAAAGAGAGAGAAGAAGCCATCTAGCTAATAACTATGGACCCGAAGGTCTGTGGTAAACTACTCACACATCATCGGAGAGGCTATGGTGTTGATGTAGAAGCCCTCCGTGATCAATTCCCCCTCCGGCAGATCACCGAAAAAGGCCCCAAGATGGGATCTCAGGGGTACAGAAGGTTGCTGCGGTGGAAAAGGGGTTTCGTGGCCCCCCTGATGTTTTTAGGGCTTAAGAGTATATATAGGCGAAAGAATTACGTCGATGGAGCTCTGTGGGGCCCACGAGGGTGGGGGCACGACTACCCCCCTGGGCGCGCCCTCCTGCCTCGTGGCCGCCTCGCGGAGTTCCAGACTTGAAATCCAAGTCTTCTGGATTGTTTTCGTTCCAAGAAACATCATCGCGAAGGTTTCATTTCCATTTGGATTCCGTTTGGTATTCCTTTTGTGCATAATACTGAAATAGGCAAAAAATAGAAACTAGCACTGGGCCTTCGGTTAATAGGTCAGTCCCAAAAATAATATAAAAGTGCATATTTAAGCCCATTAAACATCCAAAACAGATAATATAATAGCATGGAAAAATCAAAAATTATAGATACGTTGGAGACGTATCAAGCATCCCCAAGCTTAATTCCTGCTCGTCCTCGAGTAGGTAAATGATAAAAACAGAATGTTTGATGTGGAATGCTACCTAACATAATTTTTCAATGTAATTTCCTTTATTGTGGCATGAATGTTCAGAACCGAAAGATACAAGACAAAAGTTTAATATTGACATAGAAATAATAATACTTCAAGCATACTAACCAAGCAATTATGTCTTCTCAAAATAACATAGCCAAAGAAAGCTCATCCGTACAAAATTATAAATTTTGGCTATGCTTCATCTTCGTCACACAAAATGCTCCCATCATGCACAACCCTGATGACAAGGCAAGCAATTGTTTCAGACTTTAGTATTCTCAATCTTTTTCAACTTTCACGCAATATATGAGCGCGAGCCATGGACATAGCACTATAGGTGGAATAGAATGGTGGTTGTGGAGAAGACAAAAAAGAGGAAGATGGTCTCACATCAATTAGGTGTATCAATGGGCTATGGAGATGCCCATCAATAGATATCAAAGGTTGTGAGTAGGGATTGCCATGCAACGGATGCACTAGAGCCATAAGTGTATGAAAGCTCAACAAAAGAAACTAAGTGGGTGTGCATCCAACTTGCTTGCTCACGAAGACCTAGGGCATTTGAGGAAGCCCTTCATTGGAATATACAAGCCAAGTTCTATAATGAAAAATTCCCACTAGTATATGAAAGTGACAACATAAGAGACTCTCTATCATGAAGATCATGGTGCCACTTTTAAGCACAAGTGTGGAAAAAGGATAGTAACATTGTCCCTTCTCTCTTTTTCTCTCATCATTTTTTTGGTGGGCTTCTTTGGCCTCTTTTTTTAGGCTTCTTTGGCCTCTTTTATTTTTATTTTCTCCGTCCGGAGTCTCATCCCGACTTGTGGGGGAATCATAGTCTCCATCATCCTTTCCTCACATGGGACAATGCTCTAATAATGAATATCATCACACTTTTATTTACTTACAACTCAAGAATTACAACTCGATACTTAGAACAAAATATAACTCTATGTGAATGCCTCCGGCGGTGTACCGGGATATGCAATGAATCAAGAGTGACATGTATGAAAAATGAATGGTGGCCTTGCCACATATACAATGTCAACTACATGATCATGCAAAGCAATATGACAATGATGGAGCGTGTCATAATAAACGGAACGGTGGAAAGTTGCATGACAGTATATCTCGGAATGGCTATGGAAATGCCATAATACTTAGGTATGGTGGATGTTTTGAGGAAGGTAAGTGATGGGTTCATGGTACCTGCGAAAGTTGCGCGGCACAAGAGAGGCTAGCAATGGTGAAAGGGTGAGAGTGCGTATAATCCATGGACTCAACATTAGTCATAAAGAACTCACATACTTATTGAAAAAATCTACAAGTCATCAAACCCAAAGCACTACGCTCATGCTCCTAGGGGGATAGATTGGTAGGAAAAGACCATTGCTCATCCCCGACCGCCACTCATAAGGAAGGCAATCAAAGAAACACCTCATGCTTCAAATTTGTCACACAACGGTTACCATACGTGCATGCTACGGGACATGCAAACCCCAACACAAGAATTTCTCAATTTGACAATTACTCAACTAGCACGACTCGAATATCACTATCTTCATATCTCAAAACAATTATCAAGTATCAAACTTCTCATAGTATTTAATGCACTCTATATGATAGTTTTTATTATACCCATCTTGAATGCCCATCATATTAGGGCTAATTTTATAACCAAAGAAAATTACCATGCTGTTCTAAAAGACTCTCAAAATAATATAATTGAAGCATGAGAGATCAATAATTTCTACAAAATAAAACCACCACCGTGCTCTAAAAATATATGAGTGAAGCACTAGAGCAAAAGTTATCTAGCTCAAAAGTTATAAGTGAAGCACATAGAGTATTCTAATAAATTCCGATTCTTGTGTGTCTCTCCCAAAAGGTGTGTACAGCAAGGATCATTGCGGAAAACTAAAAAGCAAAGACTCAAATCATACAAGACGCTCCAAGCAAAACACATATCATGTGGTGAATAAAAATATAGCCTCAAGTAAAGTTACTGATAGACGAAGACGAAAGAGGGGATGCCTTCCGGGGCATCCCCAAGCTTAGGCTTTTGGTTGTCCTTTAATTTTACCATGGGGTGCCTTGGGAATCCCCAAGCTTAGGCTCTTGCCACTCCTTATTCCAAAATGCATCAAATCTTTACCCAAAAACTTGAAAACTTCACACCACAAAACTTAACAGAAAATCTCATGAGCTCCGTTAGTATAAGAAAACAAACCACCACATTGAGGTACTGTAATGAACTCATTATTTATTTATATTGGTGTTAAACCTACTGTATTCCAACTTCTCTATGGTTCATACCCCCCGATACTAGCCATAGATTCATCAAAATAAGCAAACAACACACAAAAACAGAATCTGTCAAAAACAGAACAGTCTGTAGGAATCTGTATCAAACAAATACTTCTAGAACTCCAAACATTCTGAAATAAATTGGTGGACGTGAGGAATTTTTCTGTTAATCATCTGGCAAAAGAATCAACCTAAAAGCACTCACCAGTAAAACATGGCATCTAATCTCGTGAGCGCAAAAGTTTCTGTTTTTTACAGCAAGTTTGCAAAGACTTCACCCATGTCTTCCCAAAGGTTCTACTTGGAACAAACACTAATTAAAACATAAAACCACATCTAAAAAGTGTCTAGATGAATTACTTATTACTAAACAGGAACAAAAAACAAGAAACAAAAAGAAAATTGGGTTGCCTCGCAACAAGCGCTATCGTTTAACGCCCCTAGCGAGGCATAAAAACAAGAATAGATCTAGGTATTGTCATCTTTGGTATGCAATCCTTAAATTAAACACATATGACCCTTAATGGGTTCTTTGGTTTTATTAATGATCAAACTCCTAGGCAAGAAATCAAGAAATTCATTTGTAGTAAAAGGTTCCTTAACGATATCAAAAAAATTGGGGTGAACACTTATTGATTTGAGGTCTTAATTTTTTTACTAGAAGATTCACCATTATTTTTGGGAACATAGATAAACTAGGCAACTTTGGTAGGAGGAGGATTTGAAGTAATATTTTAAAGGAAGAAAAGGCGGATCCCAAATTGTTAATAATATCTTCAACTTTATCAATTGTAGTGGAATCTTGGTCTATCTTCTCATTAACCATGGGTTCCTTTTCCCTAAGATTTTTCACAGTAACTCCTACCTTAGATCCATATTGGGTAATGTGGTTATGGATCTTTTTATCCAAATTTTCAATTAATTCTACAGTGGAAATTTTATTTTCAATAATATCAAGCCTTTGCATCACATGTGCCAGAGTTAAAATAGTTCCATTGACCAAAAGAGGTGGTGGACCTAACAAATCTATCATAGCATTATAAGAATCAAAAGTATGGCTTCCCAAAAAATTCCCTCCGGTAATGGTATCAAGAATATATCTATTCCAAGGAGTGATGCCTACGTAAAAATTACGAAGAAGAACGGAAGTGGATTGCTTTTTAGTAGATCTATTTTGAGCATTGCAAATTCTATACCAGGCATATTTTAGATTTTCTCCCACCCTTTGTTTAAAATTGAGAACTTCATTATTGGGAGTATTAACAATGATAGGGGGACTAGACATGACAGCTAAACAAACAATCTAACACACGGACACCCGAGAGGCAAGCGAAAAGAAGCGAACAGAAAAAGGCAAAGGTTTTTGAAAATCGTTTTAGAAGTGGGGGAGAGGAAAACGAGAGGCGAATGGCAAATAATGTAATGCGAGGGAGAAGAGTTTGTGATGGGTACTTGGTATGTCTTAACTTGAGCGTAGATCTCTGCTACCTCTTGAGCATGCGTTGGTTTTCCCATGAAGAGGAAAAGGTGACGCAGAAAAGTAGCGTAAGTATTTCCCTCAGTTTTTGCGAACCAACTTATCAATCCAGTAGGAGACTACATGCAAGTCGCCTAGTACCTGCACAAACAATCAAGAACCTTGCAACCAATGCGATAAAGAGGTTGTCAATCCCTTCGCGGCCACTTGCAAAAGTGAGATCTGATACAGATCATAAGATAAATATTTTTGGTATTTTTGTTGTATATATTGGAAATTAAAGATTGCAAAATAAACGGCGACATAAATTGGCAAGTTGATGATAAACTAATATGATGTAAAATAGACCCGGGGGCCATAGGTTTCACTAGTGGCTTCTCTCATGATAGCATTTATTACGGTGGGTGAACAAATTACTGCCGAGCAATTGATAGAAAAGCGCATAGTTATGAGAATATCTAGGCATGATCATGAACATAGGCATCACGTCCGTGTCAAGTAGACCGAAACGATTCTGCATCTACTACTATTACTCCACACATCGACTGCTATCCAGCACGCATCTAGAGTATTAAGTTCATAAGAACAGAGTAACGGATTAGGCAAGATGACATGATGTAGAGGGATAAACTCAAGCAATATGATATAAACCCCATCTTTTTATCCTCGATGGCAACAATACAATACATGCCTTGCTGCCCCTGCTGTCACTAAGAAAGGACAGCGCAAGATTGAACCCAAAGCTAAGCACTTCTCCCATTGCAAGAAAGATCAATCTAGTAGGCCAAACTAAACCGATAATTCGAAGAGACACTACAGGAATCAGCTATTTTGCCGTCTGCCACGGCGGACGGCAAAGGCATGAACGGCGGACGGCAAAGGCCTTTGCCGTCAGCCGCGGACGGCAAAAGGCTCCGGCAAAGTAGGCTACGGTAAACAGCTACTTTGTCGTCTGCTTCCTGGCGGCTGACGGCAAAGACCCTTTGCCGTCTGCCACGGACGGCAAAGAGAGCGGACGGCAATAATTGCGCTGTCAGTCCGTTAAGTGGCTAACGGCAGGCCTTTGCCATCCGCGGCAGACGGCAAACTTTCTAGTGTCTTTGCCGTCCGCCTTATGATGTCATCTATACGTCACTACATGGCAGGCCTTTGCCGTCCGCCGCTGACGGCAAAATTATTTACTCTTTGCCGTCTGCCACTGTAGGCAAACTGACCAAATGGGTCAGCTCCCAGAAAGCACAGCTGGATGCCACGTGGCTTCTTTGCCGTCCGCGGCAGACGGCAAAGAGCCCGTTGCCGTCGGTGGCAGACGGCAAAGATCCTGCATATTGGCTCTTTTTCTGTTTTTTATTAAATCCAACAATTTTCATCACAAATATATATGACATATATAGATATATTTCAAAAGGCCATTACAGAGCAAACATATAAGATATCCAACACATAACTTCATCATCCAACCATATATATTACATGCATAGTTCCATCATACATAACAAGTTCAACATAGAGGCATCCAACCATATATATTACAATAGTTTCATCCAACGATACATGCATAGTTCAACGATACAAAAGAAACAGAGAAAGGGATAAGGAGCACTCCATCGATGCAAGCTTTCGTCAAGTGAATGAAATCTCCAGAATGAAAAATAAGAAAGTTAGAACAAGAAGAGTAGAACAAGAAGAAGAGTAGAACAAGAAGAAGACTAGAACAAGAAGAGTAGAACAAGAAGAAGACTAGAACAAGAAGAGTATGTCATTTATGAGCTAACTTACGTGAAATGGATCATATATGAGCTAACTAAGTTGAAATGGGTCGTTTATGAGCTAGCTAAGGTGAAATGGATCATTTATGAGCTAACTTAGTTGAAATGGGTTGTTTATGAGCTAACTAAGGTCAAATGGATCGTTTTTGAGGTAACTAAGGTGAAATGGATCATTTATGAGCTAACTTAGTTCAAATAGATCGTTTTTGAGCTAACTTAGGTGAAATGGATCATTTATGAGCTAATTTAGTTGAAATGGATCTTTTTGAGCTAACTTAGGTGAAATGGATCATTTAAGAGCTAATTTAGGTCAAATGGATCGTTTTTTAGCTAACTTGGTGAAATGGATCGTTTATGAGCTAAATTAGTTGAAATGGATCGTTTATGAGATAACCTAGGTAAGATGTGTCATTTTGGAGTTAACCTAGGTGAAATGGGTCATTTTAAAGCTAACGTAGGTAAAATGGATCATTTAGGAGCTAATCTAGGTAAAATGGGTCATTTTTGAGCTAACTTGGATGAACTGGATCATTTATAAGCTAACCTAGGTAAAATGGGTCATTTTAGAGCTAACTTAGGTAAAATGGATCGTTTATGAGCTAACTAAGCTAATTATGCAATTTTTGACATAAGTAAGCTAAGTACAGATCGTTTTAGAGCTAACTTAGGTAAAATGGATGGTTTTGGAGGTCAGTAAGCTTATTAAGTCATTTTGGAGGAGAAGAAGCTAAGTCTAGGTCATTATGGTAAGCATTGGAGGAAATAAAGCTAAGTCTAGGTCTTTATGCATGTGTTAAGCAAAACACTAGATAAACTTCCCAAGATCCAGGAGGTGTAGGAGCGGGGTGGCTCGTGTCGGTAGCTGGAGAAGGATCGTGCGATGCTTGTCTGGAGTTACGCTGCACCAAAGATCATTTCCAATGTCTTGTTACCATGATGACACTCAAATGTTAAGACTAGCAAGTAATGTCCATTCAAATAAAACTCACCGTGGTCCCGGGAGCAATCACTGGCATCGGCGGAGCGGTCTGACCTGTCTTCTCGCACACAGACTGCACATTTGGTTTCGACGACTCAGTCATACTAGTTAGTAATGAGACAAACACTACATGAATGTTTTGGCTAATTTGCAGAAGAGACAAACTTACCACAAGGAGCCCGTACATGGCCCTTGCCTGCATGTCATTCCGTGCCCTCTCCTCCTCCATCATCTTTGTCGTCCTCTCCTCCAACTCCCGCTGCCTCTCCGCCGCCTCAGCCAGAAGTTTCTCCGTTCTATCTCTCTCACTCTGTATAGCAGCCTGCAACACCACTCACATGACCATTTGTAATCATTGATGGAAGCGCACACAATGTAATGGAGAAAGATAACTGAGTACGTATCACTAACCTTGATGGCGAGTTGCACTGGCCGTTCACGAGGCCTTATCTCAGGAGCGGAGCTCGACTGGCGCGCCTTGATCTCCTGGAGAGTGCTAGGACAACGGATAAGTCCATCTCCAATGGCTATGGAGCCATGGGACCTCCCGCCACCAGATATCATCACCAGCTCTGGATCAATGGGACCCTGGCTCGGGTTAAAGTCCTCCCCTTTCCTCGCCTTCCCCTCATCTCTATATCTCACGAGCTTGTTGTGGGAGGAGATGTTGGTGAAGTTGTTTGCATCATCGAGGTCAGACTGAGAGAAAGCCTTGACTTTCTTGAAAGAGGCAGTGTGGGCCATGGCATACAGGTCGTACACCTCTGGCACCTTATTGTGGCGTGCCTGAAAGAGAGAAACAATGAAAATTAGTAATTAAAGGGATCAATCTAGCATGATGAATGAATTGCATGAATCATGAAGCAAACCACATACCCAGTTGCGCCCGAACTGATATAAGTTGGAGCTGCCTTGATGGTGTGGCACACCTTCCATTTGGGCACGTTTGTCCTTGGCCTCGTTGTGGAGGGCTAGCCATTCTTTTGAGCACCACTCATCGACCAACACCTCCCAACAATCCATCCGATCCGCACACCATCTCGGAGGCGCCTAAGTTAGCAAATAGAAACTTGAGCGCTACGGCTAAGAATTACTAAATGAAGGAACTTAAGTAGACTAGAAGGACTCATGAACATATAGGGCTAGTTGAAATCAACCAAAGCACCCATTTAGATGTTCCTTAAGAATTACCTTCATGTACTGCTCCTTACTCAGGAACTTATCGTGGCACGCCGGCTTGGTCTTCTTGATACCACGCAAGGCGTAGTAGTCTCGAACAGCCTGCACCCGACCCTCGTGCCGTAAGTTCTGGAGTAGGCGCTTGCAGACGTTCTCGATAACATGTGCCGCGTCCTCCTCGTATCCCTCCTCACACCTGTAGAATGTCTGCAATCAAATGAGACAATATTGATTAGTACAATTAATAACTAGCTAGTTGAAGATTTTTAAATGTGTAAAGGAGAAATTTGTTGGGAATCGTAGCATAATTTAAAATTTTCCTACGCTCACCAAGATGCATCTATGGAGTCTACTAGCAACGAGGGGAAAGGAGTGCATCTACATACCCTTGTAGATCGCGAGCGGAAGCGTTCCAATGAACGTGCATGACGGAGTCGTACTCGCCGTGATCCAAATCACCGATGACCGAGTGCCGAACGGACGTCGCCTCCGCGTTCAACACACGTACGGTGCAGCGACGTCTCCTCCTTCTTGATCCAGCAAGGGGGAAGGAGAGGTTGATGGAGATCCAACAGCACGACGGCGTGGTGGTGGATGTAGCGGGTCTCCGGCAGGGCTTTGCCGAGCTTCTGCGAGAGAGAGAGAGGTGTTGCAGGGGAGGAGGGAGGCGCCCAAGGCTGTGTATTGCTGCCCTCCCTCCCCCCCTTTATATAGGCCCCCTGGGGGGGCGCCGGCCCAGGGAGATGGGATCTCCAAGGGGGGGGCGGCGGCCAAAGGGGGGAAGGGGTGCCTTGCCCCCCAAGGCAAGGGGGAAGATCCCCCCCCCCAGGGTTCCCAACCCTAGGCGCATGGGGGGAGGCCCAAGGGGGGCGCCCCAGCCCACTAAGTGCTGGTTCCCTTCCACTTTCAGCCCACGGGGCCCTCCCGGATAGGCGGCCCCACCCGGTGGACCCCCGGGACCCTTCCGGTGGTCCCGGTACAATACCGGTAACCCCCGAAACTTTCCCGGTGGCCGAAACTTGACTTCCTATATATAATTCTTCACCTCCGGACCATTCCGGAACCTCTCGTGACATCCGGGATCTCATCCGGGACTCCGAAAAACTTTCGGGTTTCCGCATACATATATCTCTACAACCCTAGCGTCACCGAACGTTAAGTGTGTAGACCCTACGGGTTCGGGAGACATGCAGACATGACCGAGACGCCTCTCCGGTCAATAACCAACAGCGGGATCTGGATACCCATGTTGGCTCCCACATGTTCCACGATGATCTCATCGGATGAACCACGGTGTCGAGGATTCAATCAATCCGTATGCAATTCCCTTTGTCAATCGGTATGTTACTTGCCCGAGATTCGATCGTCGGTATCCCAATACCTTGTTCAATCTCGTTACCGGCAAGTCTCTTTACTCGTACCGCAATGCATGATCCCGTGACTAACGCCTTAGTCACATTGAGCTCATTATGATGATGCATTACCGAGTGGGCCCAGAGATACCTCTCCGTCACACGGAGTGACAAATCCCAGTCTCGATCCGTGCCAACCCAACAGACACTTTCGGAGATACCCGTAGTGCACCTTTATAGTCACCCAGTTACGTTGTGACGTTTGGCACACCCAAAGCACTCCTACGGTATCCGGGAGTTGCACGATCTCATGGTCTAAGGAAAAGATACTTGACATTGGAAAAGCTCTAGCAAACGAAACTACACGATCTTTTATGCTATGCTTAGGATTGGGTCTTGTCCATCACATCATTCTCCTAATGATGTGATCCCGTTATCAATGACATCCAATGTCCATAGTCAGGAAACCATGACTATCTGTTGATCAACGAGCTAGTCAACTAGAGGCTTACTAGGGACAGTTGTGGTCTATGTATTCACACATGTATTACGATTTCCGGACAATACAATTATAGCATGAACAATAGACAATTATCATGAACAAAGAAATATAATAATAACCATTTATTATTGCCTCTAGGGCATATTTCCAACAGTCTCCCACTTGCACTAGAGTCAATAATCTAGTTACATTGTGATGAATCGAACACCCATTGCGTCCTGGTGTTGATCATGTTTTGCCCTAGGGAGAGGTTTAGTCAACGGATCTGCTACATTCAGGTCCGTATGTACTTTACAAATATCTATGTCTCCATTTTGAACACTTTCACGAATGGAGTTGAAGCGACGCTTGATATGCCTGGTCTTCCTGTGAAACCTGGGCTCCTTCGCAAGGGCAATAGCTCCAGTGTTGTCACAGAAGAGAGTCATCGGGCCCGACGCATTGGGAATCACCCCTAGGTCGGTAATGAACTCCTTCATCCAGACTGCTTCCTGTGCTGCCTCGAGGCTGCCATGTACTCCGCTTCACATGTAGATCCCGCCACGACGCTTTGCTTGCAACTGCACCAGCTTACTGCTCCTCCATTCAAATATACACGTATCCGGTCTGTGACTTCGAGTCATCCAGATCTGTGTCGAAGCTAGCGTCGACGTAACCCTTTACGACGAGCTCTTCGTCACCTCCATAAACGAGAAACATATCCTTAGTCCTCTTCAGGTACTTCAGGATATTCTTGACCGCTGTCCAGTGTTCCTTGCCGGGATTACTTTGGTACCTTCCTACCAAACTTACGGCAAGGTTTACATCAGGTCTGGTACACAGCATGGCATACATAATAGACCCTATGGCCGAGGCATAGGGGATGACACTCATCTCTTCTATATCTTCTGCCGTGGTCGGGCATTGAGCCGTGCTCAATTGCACACCTTGCAATACAGGCAAGAACCCCTTCTTGGACTGATCCATATTGAACTTCTTCAATATCTTGTCAAGGTATGTACTCTGTGAAAGACCAATGAGGCGTCTTGATCTATCTCTATAGATCTTGATGCCTAATATATAAGCAGCTTCTCCAAGGTCCTTCATTGAAAAACACTTATTCAAATAGGCCTTTATACTTTCCAAGAATTCTATATCATTTCCCATCAATAGTATGTCATCCACATATAATATGAGAAATGCTACAGAGCTCCCACTCACTTTCTTGTAAACACAGGCTTCTCCATAAGTCTGTGTAAACCCAAACGCTTTGATCATCTCATCAAAGCGAATGTTCCAACTCCGAGATGCTTGCACCAGCCCATAGATTGAGCGCTGGAGCTTGCATACTTTGTTAGCATTCTTAGGATCGACAAAACCTTCCGGCTGCATCATATACAACTCTTCCTTAAGGAAGCCGTTAAGGAATGCCGTTTTGACGTCCATCTGCCATATCTCATAATCATAGTATGCGGCAATTGCTAACATGATTCGGACGGACTTCAGCTTCGCTACGGGTGAGAAAGTCTCATCGTAGTCAACCCCTTGAACTTGTCGATAACCCTTAGCGACAAGTCGAGCTTTGTAGATGGTCACATTACCATCTGCGTCCGTCTTCTTCTTAAAGATCCATTTGTTTTCTATGGCTCGCCGCTCATCGGGCAAGTCAGTCAAAGTCCATACTTTGTTTTCATACATGGATTCTATCTCGGATTTCATGGCTTCTAGCCATTTGTCGGAATCCGGGCCCGCCATCGCTTCTTCATAGTTCGAAGGTTCACCGTTGTCTAACAACATGATTTCCAGGACAGGGTTGCCGTACCACTCTGGTGCGGAACGTGTCCTTGTGGACCTACGAAGTTCAGTAACTTGATCCGAAGCTTCATGATCATCATCATTAACTTCCTCCCCAGTCGGTGTAGGCACCACAGGAACATTTTCCCGCGCTGCGCTACTTTCCGGTTCGGAAGGGGTGACTATCACCTCATCAAGTTCCACTTTCCTCCCACTCAATTCTTTCGAGAGAAACTCCTTCTCTAGAAAGGACCCGTTCTTGGCAACGAAGATCTTGCCTTCGGATCTGAGGTAGAAGGTATACCCAATAGTTTCCTTAGGGTATCCTATGAAGACGCATTTTTCCGACTTGGGTTCGAGCTTTTCAGGTTGAAGTTTCTTGACATAAGCATCGCATCCCCAAACTTTTAGAAACGACAGCTTAGGTTTCTTCCCAAACCATAATTCATACGGTGTCGTCTCAACGGATTTAGACGGAGCCCTATTTAAAGTGAATGCGGCAGTCTCTAAAGCATAACCCCAAAATGAGAGCGGTAAATCGGTAAGAGACATCATAGATCGCACCATATCCAATAGAGTGCGATTACGACGTTCGGACACACCATTTCTCTGAGGTGTTCCAGGCGGCGTGAGTTGTGAAACTATTCCACATTTCCTTAAGTGTGCACCAAACTCGTGACTTAAATATTCTCCACCACGATCTGATCGTAAGAATTTTATTTTCCTGTCACGTTGATTCTCAACCTCACTCTGAAATTCCTTGAACTTTTCAAAGGTTTCAGACTTGTGTTTCATTAGGTAGACATACCCATATCTACTTAAATCATCAGTGAGAGTGAGAACATAACGATATCCTCCGCGAGCCTCAACACTCATTGGACCGCACACATCGGTATGTATGATTTCCAATAAGTTGGTTGCTCGCTCCATTGTTCCGGAGAACGGAGTCTTGGTCATCTTACCCATGAGGCATGGTTCGCACGTGTCAAATGATTCGTAATCAAGAGACTCCAAAAGTCCATCTGCATGGAGCTTCTTCATGCGCTTGACACCAATGTGACCAAGGCGGCAGTGCCACAAGTATGTGGGACTATCGTTATCAACTTTACATCTTTTGGTATTCACACTATGAACATGTGTAACATCACGTTCGAGATTCATCAAAAATAAACCATTGACCAGCGGGGCATGACCATAAAACATATCTCTCAAATAAATAGAACAACCATTATTCTCGGATTTAAATGAGTAGCCATCTCGAATTAAACGAGATCCAGATACAATGTTCATGCTCAAAGCTGGCACTAAATAACAATTATTGAGGTTTAAAACTAATCCCGTAGGGAGATGCAGAGGTAGCGTGCCGACGGCGATCACATCGACCTTGGAACCATTCCCGACGCGCATCGTCACCTCGTCCTTCGCCAGTCTCCGTTTATTCCGTAGTTCCTGTTTTGAGTTACAAATATGAGCAACCGCACCGGTATCAAATACCCAGGAGCTACTACGAGTACTGGTAAGGTACACATCAATTACATGTATATCACATATACCTTGGGTGTTGCCGGCCTTCTTCTTGTCCGCTAAATATTTGGGGCAGTTCCGCTTCCAGTGACCACTTCCCTTGCAATAAAAGCACTCAGTCTCGGGCTTGGGTCCATTCTTTGACTTCTTCCCAGTAACTGGTTTACCGGGCGCGGCAACTCCCTTGCCGTCCTTCTTGAAGTTCTTCTTACCCTTGCCCTTCTTGAACTTAGTGGTTTTATTCACCATCAACACTTGATGTTCTTTTCTGATCTCTACCTCAGCTGATTTCAGCATTGAATATACCTCAGGAATGGTCTTTTCCATCCCCTGCATATTGAAGTTCATCACAAAGCTCTTGTAGCTTGGTGGAAGCGACTGGAGGATTCTGTCAATGACCGCGTCATCCGGGAGATTAACTCCCAGCTGAGACAAGCGGTTGTGCAACCCAGACATTCTGAGTATGTGCTCACTAACAGAACTGTTCTCCTCCATTTTACAGCTGAAGAACTTGTCGGAGACATCATATCTCTCGACCCGGGCATGAGCTTGAAAAACCAGTTTCAGCTCCTCGAACATCTCATATGCTCCATGTTTCTCAAAACGCTTTTGGAGACCCGGTTCTAAGCTGTAAAGCATGCCGCACTGAACGAGGGAGTAATCATCAGCACGCTGCTGCCAAGCGTTCATAACGTCTTGGTTCTCAGGGATTGGTGCTTCACCTAGCGGTGCTTCTAAGACATAATCTTTCTTGGCTACTATGAGGATGATCCTCAGGTTCCGGACCCAGTCCGTATAGTTGCTGCCATCATCTTTCAGCTTGGTTTTCTCTAGGAACGCGTTGAAATTGAGGACAACGTTGGCCATTTGATCTACAAGACATAGTGTAAAGATTTTAGACTAAGTTCATGATAATTAGGTTCATCTAATCAAATTTTTAATGAACTCCCACTCAGATAGACATCCCTCTAGTCATCTAAGTGAAACATGATCCGAATTTAACTAGGCCGTGTCCGATCATCACGTGAGACGGACTAGTCAAGATCGGTGAACATCTCCATGTTGATCGTATCTTCTATACGACTCATGCTCGACCTTTCGGTCCTCCGTGTTCCGAGGCCATGTCTGTACATTCTAGGCTCGTCAAGTCAACCTAAGTGTATTGCGTGTGTTCCGAGGCCATGTCTGTACATGCTAGGCTCGTCAACACCCGTTGTATTCGAACGTTAGAATCTATCACACCCGATCATCACGTGGTGCTTCGAAACAACGAACCTTCGCAACGGTGCACAGTTAGGGTGAACACTTTCTTGAAATTATTATAAGGGATCATCTTACTTACTACCGTCGTTCTAAGCAAATAAGATGCAAAAACATGATAAACATCACATGCAATCAAATAGTGACATGATATGGCCAATATCATCATGCTCCTTTGATCTCCATCTTCGGGGCACCATGATCATCTTCGTCACCGGCATGACACCATGATCTCCATCATCATGATCTCCATCATTGTGTCTTCATGAAGTCGTCACGCCAACGATTACTTCTACTTGTATGGCTAACGCGTTTAGCAACAAAGTAAAGTAAATTACATGGCGTTATTCAATGACACGCAGGTCATGCAAAATAATAAAGACAACTCCTATGGCTCCTGCCGGTTGTCATACTCATCGACATGCAAGTCGTGATTCCTATTACAAGAATATGATCAATCTCATACATCACATATATCATTCATCACATCTTCTGGCCATATCACATCACATAGCACTTGCTGCAAAAACAAGTTAGACGTCCTCTAATTGTTGTTGCAAGTTTTTTACGTGGTTTGTAGGTTTCTAGCAAGAACGTTTCTTACCTACGTATGACCACAACGTGATTTGCCAATTTCTATTTACCCTTCATAAGGACCCTTTTCATCGAATCCGTTCCGACTAAAGTAGGAGAGACAGACACCCGCTAGCCACCTTATGCAACTAGTGCATGTCAGTCGGTGGAACCTGTCTCACGTAAGCGTACGTGTAAGGTCGGTCCGGGCCGCTTCATCCTACAATGCCGCCGAAACAAGAAACGACTAGTAGCGGCAAGAAGAATTGGCAAACTCAACGCCCACAACTACTTTGTGTTCTACTCGTGCATAGTAACTACGCATAGGCCTGGCTCATGATGCCACTGTTGGGAATCGTAGCATAATTTAAAATTTTCCTACGCTCACCAAGATGCATCTATGGAGTCTACTAGCAACGAGGGGAAAGGAGTGCATCTACATACCCTTGTAGATCGCGAGCGGAAGCGTTCCAATGAACGTGGATGACGGAGTCGTACTCGCCGTGATCCAAATCACCGATGACCGAGTGCCGAACGGACGGCACTTCCGCGTTCAACACACGTACGATGCAGCGACGTCTCCTCCTTCTTGATCCAGCAAGGGGGAAGGAGAGGTTGATGGAGATCCAACAGCACGACGGCGTGGTGGTGGATGTAGCGGGTCTCCGGCAGGGCTTTGCCGAGCTTCTGCGAGAGAGAGAGGTGTTGTAGGGGAGGAGGGAGGCGCCCAAGGCTGTGTATTGCTGCCCTCCCTCCCCCCCCTTTATATAGGCCCCCTGGGGGGCGCCGGCCCAGGGAGATGGGATCTCCAAGGGGGGGCGGCGGCCAAAGGGGGGAAGGGGTGCCTTGCCCCCCAAGGCAAGGGGGAAGATCCCCCCTAGGGTTCCTATATATAATTCTAGGCGCATGGGGGGAGGCCCAAGGGGGGCGCCCCAGCCCACTAAGGGCTGGTTCCCTTCCACTTTCAGCCCACGGGGCCCTCCGGGATAGGTGGCCCCACCCGGTGGACCCCCGGGACCCTTCCGGTGGTCCCGGTACAATACGGGTAACCCCCGAAACTTTCCCGGTGGCCGAAACTTGACTTCCTATATATAATTTTTCACCTCCGGACCATTCCGAAACCTCTCGTGACGTCCGGGATCTCATCCGGGACTCCGAAACACTTTCGGATTTCCGCATACATATATCTCTACAACCCTAGCGTCACCGAACCTTAAGTGTGTAGACCCTACGGGTTCGGGAGACATGCAGACATGACCGAGACGCCTCTCCGGTCAATAACCAACAGCGGGATCTGGATACCCATGTTGGCTCCCACATGTTCCACGATGATCTCATCGGATGAACCACGGTGTCGAGGATTCAATCAATCCGTATGCAATTCCCTTTGTCAATCGGTATGTTACTTGCCCGAGATTCGATCGTCGGTATCCCAATACCTTGTTCAATCTCGTTGCCGGCAAGTCTCTTTACTCGTACCGCAATGCATGATCCCGTGACTAACGCCTTAGTCACATTGAGCTCATTATGATGATGCATTACCGAGTGGGCCCAGAGATACCTCTCCGTCACACGGAGTGACAAATCCCAGTCTCGATCCGTGCCAACCCAACAAACACTTTCGGAGATACCCGTAGTGCACCTTTATAGTCAGCCAGTTACGTTGTGACGTTTGGCACACCCAAAGCACTCCTACGGTATCCGGGAGTTGCACGATCTCATGGTCTAAGGAAAAGATACTTGACATTGGAAAAGCTCTAGCAAACGAAACTACACGATCTTTTATGCTATGCTTAGGATTGGGTCTTGTCCATCACATCATTCTCCTAATGATGTGATCCCATTATCAATGACATCCAATGTCCATAGTCAGGAAACCATGACTATCTGTTGATCAACGAGCTAGTCAACTAGAGGCTTACTAGGGACATATTGTGGTCTATGTATTCACACATGTATTACGATTTTCGGACAATACAATTATAGCATGAACAATAGACTATTATCATGAACAATGAAATATAATAATAACCATTTATTATTGCCTCTAGGGCATATTTCCAACAAAATTACCCAGAACTTTCTGATCACCATGTCTGCCCTCGTGTCGCACACGACACCGTCGATAATCTCATCCGGCGGGGCCGGGGCAGCCACGTAGTGCTCGCAGCTCAATCCAAGCTCTGGAAGCCGACCCTCACCAGGCAACGTGACAAACCCCGGGAAGTTTTGCCGGCAAAGAACTCCAAGGACGGAGTTGGGCCGGCGGACACTATGATGGTGGTCCCAACCCCTGCAGCATGACAAGGCCAACGCATTAGTTATTTGACGAAACGTGAATGCACAAGGTACAAAAATATTAAATGCACTTACGTACCTCTCCCCATCAGGGAAAATCAACCACCTCTGCTCGCGGGTCGCCGGCACGGACGGGAGCCGTGTAGCACCACGCTGGTAGACGGTGCCCCCCTCCTCCTCAAGATCAGTCGGCTCCCCGCCATCATCAGCATGGCCACTCGGCTCCTCGGGCTGATCCGGCCAGGTACCCCATCCGGACGTGTGCTCCTCCGGGGTCTCGTGGGCTGAACTCTCATGGGCCGACGGCCAGTCGACCCGAGGCTCATGGGCCCAAGACCCGTGGACCGGAGGCTCGTGGACCGGAGTCCGTGTAGCCTCCTCCTCGGACGAGTCCACCCTAGCAGTCACGTGCTCGGGTGAAACAGCTGGGGGTGGCGGCGAGGAAGGCGCCGTAGCAGTCACCCTACCTCCTCTCCCGCGACCACGTGCCCCACCTCCTCTCTTCCTACCTCGTCCCCTGCTGGGCACCGCGGTCGACGAAGAAGGGCCCGGCGGTGTGGCCATACTGTCCAGCAATGCTCGGCGGAGAGGTGCGTCTGGAATGGAAGACCTCAGACCACGCGCCGACGAAGAAGGGGCCTTGGTGCGCTCCCGACCAGCGCCCACCATCTTTCAACACCTGCCATGACAAACAGTAAACGAAATTAGTACAACATAAAAAAAGACCGACATGAATAATAATATGTGTATCACTTAAGTGTATCATCATCAAGTACAACATTAAAAAATTTAATACCTGACACTACTAATAATCTCGATCAGTATCATCAATAAATGCATAATCATCATCATCACTATAATCAATGATGGGCTCATAGGGTTCAGTGGCATCAACATGTGCAAGGCCACCTTGACGTAATCGGTCAAGCAATGACAGGTCATACGCAGTAGTTACCTCTCCTTGTTCCGGCTCTTCTTGTTCCTCCTCTGGGGTGATGTCGGATTCACTGTCGTTGTCTACTTCAATGTTTTGGGGTGAAGTATAGCGGTTCTTGAAATGCTTTTTGGAAAGACGTGTCTCTTGGAAGAATTCTCCTTCATATGTGTCTGGGTTAATGTGAGGTTCATAATCCTCTTCCTTTGGGGGAGATAGTCTAGCATGTGGCGGCACTTCATAAACGACATCCCAACCTTTCAGATTTGGATTAGTTTGGCAGGCCCACGGTAGATAGAATACTTGGGTCGCCTGTTGAGCCGTAATATAGACATCAGGAACATCTAAATGGGTGCTTTGGTTGTTTCAACTAGCCCTATATGTTCATGAGTCCTTCTAGTCTCCTTTGGCTGAAACCAATAACATTTGAAGACTACGACATTCGGTGGGTTTTCACCATAGAATAGAAGTTCATAAATTGCTTCAACTCTCCCATAATACTTGGTACCTCCTTCACCGATAGCAGATACACAACAATTTGTAGACTTTCGTTCGGCCATAGATAGCTCTTTGCCATAGGTACGAAAGCGATACCCGTTGATGTAGTATTTGTCAAATGAACGGACCTTATAGTCAAAACCATTAGCGACTTGTCTCAATTCGGCGTCCATAGACTATGAATTAGCCTACAAGTTTAATATGAAAGGATTGTTGCATTACGCACAAATTAGCGAATGAAACCGGGATAGCCGCCTACAAATTAGCCTAAAAGTCTAATAGAAATTACCGTTTGTTTGAACCAAGAGATGAAACCGGGATAGCCGCCACCTTGCTTTGCGAGAAGCTCATACTCTTCGACAGAATCCTTTTGGATCACCGCTCCATACGAGAATAAGGCGACGTATCGACTGTATGAAATATCCAGGAATAAGAGCAGTTTAAAGGAAATAGAAGTTGCGAAACTATGTACCGAGAACTGACTTGATGTACGGCCGCACTTCTATCAGGTTGTTGAAGATATACAACGAAATGGTCCGCCATTGTTCGTTATCCAAAGATACTGGATTTGAAACACTGGCTGGTGCGAGATTCCCTTTGAATAGACTGAGGTTGAATCCACCCTTTTTAGGGTCGTCAGCATTGTACCGAGGCTTCGGATTATGCAAATGACGATTTTTGGCTTCGTAGTGTGCTGTCACGAAGTTTGCCGCCTCCTCAGTGATGAATGCCTCAGCCATCGATGCTTCAATTCTACGTTTATTTTTACATTTTTGTCGAAGCGTCTTCTGCATCCTCTCAGTTGGGTAGCACCAACGATTTTGCACGGGCCCCCCCACTCTTGCCTCGGTCGGGAGATGCAAAATCAAATGTTGCATTGGATTAAAGAAGCCCAGTGGAAAGATCTTCTCTAACTTGCAGATCAACTCCGGCGCCAACTCTTCCATTTCGTCTAGCATGCCAGGCGATAGTTCTTTCGCACACAGAACACGGAAGAAATAGTTGAGTTCTGCCAGTACTAGCCATTCATCCTCAGGGATGAAGCCACGCAACATCACCGGCATTACCCGCTCAATCCATATGTGCCAATCATGACTCTTGAGACCAAATATCTTCAATTTATCAAGACTGGCTCCCCTCTGTAGATGCGCTGCATACCCATCGGGGAACATCAACTGCATTTTCACCCACAAGATAATTTCCCTCATAGCTGGCCTTCCAAGGTTGAACCATGCCTTTGGCTTCGTCCAGTTCTGCTTTCCTTTCGGTTCTTTCATGTTTTGTAACGGCCTATCACATAGCGCCTCCAGATCGACTCTAGCCTTAGTATTATCCTTTGACTTCCCATCTATGCCAAACAATGTACCAAAAAGTGCCTCGGCGATATTCTTCTCAGTGTGCATCACGTTGATGTTGTGTGGGCAAAGGAGGTCTTTGAAGTAAGGCAGATCCCATAAGCATGTTTCGTGAGTCCAAGCGTGCTTAGAATTATACCCCTTGAAGTACCCTGGACGCTCTGGATCTGGCTCGAGAGCGTTTAACTGATCCAGGGTCTGTTGGCCTGTCAATGCAGGTGGTGCAGAGTTTTTGACAACTCTACCTCTGATGAAGTTCTTCTTGTCTTTCCTGAACTTATGGCGAGGATTCAGGAACTGTCTATGCATGTCGAAGCAAGAAAACTTGCGACCGGCCTGAAGCCAACGAAACTCAAGAGCTCCCTTGCATGTGGGGCACGGGAACCTTCCATGCACACACCAGCCAACGAATAGCGCATACGCCGGCAAGTCATGCGTCGAGTACATGTACCAGACACGCATTATGAAGTTCCGTTTGCTATAGGCGTCGTATGTCTTGAACCCATTATCCCAGGCTTCTTGCAATTCGTCCTTAAGCGGTTGCATGTAAACATTCATATTTTTCCCCGGATAGTTGGGCCCTGGAATTATCAATGTCAGGAAAATGTTCTTTCTTTGCATAATCTGTCCGGGGGGGGAGATTGAGTGGAAAGACAAATACGGGCCAACAACTATATTGGGCTGCCGTCATACCAAACACACTGAACCCATCCGTGCTGATGCCGACTCGAGGATGCCTCGGATCTGCCGCTTTGTCACCATGTAATTCATCAAACTTTTTCCACGCAACACCATCCGATGTGTGAACAATCATCAGATTCCCATCTGCATCTAGTTCGGTTCTTTTGCCCGTTTTGTGCCATGTCATCTGTCTGGCCATCTCTTCGACCATGAAAAGACGTTGAAGTCTTGGTACGATTGGCATATACCGAAGAACACTAACGGGGATTTTGGTCTGTGTCTTCTCACCCATACCGTTGTCTACCACAACATACCTGGAAGACTTGCAAATGGGACAATAGTTCAAGTCCACATAGTCAAGCCTAAACAAGACACATCCTTTCTCACAAGCATGTATCTTATAATAGGGCATCTTCAGTGCACGGAGGATTTTGTCCGACTGGTACAGGTTTGCAGGCATTACATGGCCTTTGGGTAGAAAGCGTCCAAATACTGTCATCATTGCATCGTAGCATTCTCTGCCCAAGTTGAACTGAGCCTTCAGAGCCATTACTTGTGAGATGGCATCCAACAGACAAAGCTCAGTGTGCTCATGGAGCGGACGTTTTGAAGACTCCAACATTTCATTGAAGGCCTTTGCAGATTCCTCCATCTCCTCGTCCGAATCCCGAGCATCATCGAAGTCTTGCACCATGTTTTCCATCCCGGTACCATGCTCGTCGGTGCGACGACGATCCACCTCAGCTCGGTCACGTTGGGCAGACTCACCATGAAATGTCCACACCGTATAATCGGGCGTAAAACCACTCTTCTGCAGGTGTTTGCCCATTTCAGCCTCTGTCCTCTTTTCCCAATTGCCGCACCGTAAACAGGGGCACCAGGTTTTCCTCTGGCCATTTGCAAATGCGGCTCGCACAAACCCCTTGGTTTTTGTGAACCATTCAGTGCTCCATTTGTTCTGACCAGTGTGACCAGTGTACATCCACGCACGATCACTCATCTTGACTTTCAGAGCTACTAGACACACAACAAAAAAATATATATATATATATATATTTCACCTTGTATATATTCATCAGTTGATCTACTTTGTCAATTTTATTACGTCCATGCAACCTACACTCTAATAGGTAATGATAGGTCCTAATCCCACCCGAGTATGTTTAGATTGGGTTCATTTTCCCATGCTATGCTCCGGATCCTACGCAAAATTTCGGCAGCACCTCCCCGCTGTTCTCCTGATACACGTCTCTGCAATAAACAGAGAGGATGTGTACCCGGAGAACAACAGGGGAGGCACTGACGAAATTTATGCGTCGGATCCGGAGCAAAGTATATGGGAAAACGAACCCAATCTAAACATACTCGGGCTGTCCATGGATAGCGTTGGACAATTCGAAAGAATCAAGGTTATAAATATGCAAATGCATGCATATTTATAACTATGACGCTTTCGAACGGGAGACACATATTCGTTACGCATACTGATGATTCAAGACACATATATAGCTAGCTATCAAGTTTCATCGGAATAGATCAAATAATTAATGGGGGAGGAGGACTTGTCATTTGTGCTCACCCACGAACGAAGGGGCAGAGCTCGTCAAACGCACGGCGAGGTCGTCGAACACCAAACCTCGCAGCGATGAAACAACTGCTCATTTAAAACTACCCGATCAACACAATTATATATGATGTTTTTCATAACAAAATCGAAAGATATATGACCTAACTAATAATTCACAAATATATGACCCCGTCGGCTTCTGGAAGGCTAAAGAACACCTTTCCGGGAGGTGTCGCGGGTCGGGGTGTCGTGTCAGTCACGGGGTGCCGTGTCGAGGTCGGGGTCGGGGTCTCGGGGTCGGGGTGTCGGGTCGGGGTGCCGGGTCGGGGTGCCGTGTCGGTGTCGGGGTCGGGGTGTCGGGTCAGGCTCGGGGTCGGGGTGTCGGGGTCGGGGTCGGGGTTAGGGTCGGGGTCTCGGGGTCGGGGTCTCGGGGTCGGGGTGTCGGGTCGGGGTGCCGTGTCGGTGTCGGGGTCGGGGTGTCGGGTCAGGCTCGGGGTCGGGGTGTCGGGGTCGGGGTCGGGGTGCCGGGTCGGGGTCGGGGTGCCGTGTCGGTGTCGGGGTCGGGGTGTCGGGTCAGGCTCGGGGTCGGGGTGTCGGGGTCGGGGTCGGGGTGTCGGGGTCGGGGTCTAGGGTGTCGGGGTCGGGGTCTTCTTCCTATTCTTCCATTTTTTTCCTTCTTCTTCTTCTTCTTCTTCTTCCTCCTTTCCTTTTTCCTCTTCTTCTTCTCCTCCTCTCCTCTTTTTTCTTCTTCTTCTTCCTCTTCTTCTTTTTTCTTCTCCTCCTCCTCTTCTTCTTCCTCCTTTCCTTTTTCCTCTTCTTCTTCTCCTCCTCTCCTCTTTTTTCTTCTTCCTCTTCCTCTTCTTCTTTTTTCTTCTCCTCCTCCTCTTCTTCTTCTTCCTTTCCTTTTTCCTCTTCTTCTTCTCCTCCTCTCCTCTTTTTCTCTTCTTCTTCTTCTTTCCTCAAACTAAACTAAACCTAAAACTAAACCTAAAACTAAAACTAAACTAAAACTAAACCTAAAACTACAACTAAAACTAAAATCTAAACTAAAACTAAAACTAAAAAGGAAAAAAAAACAGAAAAAAAGGAGGGGGGGCTCACCTGGGGCAGGGCCGGTGGAGGAGGAGGCCGGTGGAGGAGGGGGCGGGGCGGTGGAGGAGGTGGCCGGGGCGCGGAGGTGGCCGGGGCGCGGGGGCGGCCTGGGGCGGCGGGGTGCCGGGGCGCGGGGGGGGGGGGGGGGGGGGGGGGGGGCGGGGCGCCGGGGCTGCGGGGGGCCGGGGCGGGGGGGCGACGGGGCGGTGGGGCGGCGGGGCCCTGGGGCGGCGGAGAGCGGGGGCGGTGGGGCGACGGGGCGGCGGGGGCGACGGGTGGTGGGGCGACGACGGGCGACGGGCGGTGGGGCGACGGGCGGTGGGGCGGCGAGGCCCCGGGGCTGCGGCGAGTGGTGGGGGTGGCGGCGGGCGGCGGCGGCGGCGGCGGGGTGGGAAGTGGTGGCGGGGCTCGGCGAGGAGAGAACAGAGTAACGGGCAGGGCGGGTACGGGCCGTTAGGTAGTGCCCTCTTTGCCGTCCGCCCTTTTGCCTCTTTGCCGTCTGCTGGCAGACGGCAAAGAGGTGGGCCGTTAAGTTTTTTCCAAACGGGCGGGGTGTGGGGGCCACCTCTCTCTTTCCCGTCTGCTGGCAGACGGCAAAGAGCTCGCAGATGGCAAAGAGCTTCTTTGCCGTCTGCCATTTCTTTGCCGTCTGCTTTTGGGTAGCTAATGGCAAAGAGCTTCTTTGCCGTCAGCTAGCAGACGACAAAGAGCTGGCAGATGGCAAATTAGCTGATTCCAGTAGTGAGACTTGCAAAGATATCAAATCATGCATATAAGAATTCAGAGAAGAATCAAATATTGTTCATAGATAATCTTGATCATAATCCCACAATTCATCGGATCTCGGCAAACACACCGCAAAAATTATTACATCGAATATATCTCCAAGAACATCGAGGCTCCCCTAGATGTTTTCAGGGTATAAACGTATATATAGGCGAAAGAAGTAGGTCAGTGGAGCTATGAGGGGCCCACGAGGGTGGGGGCGCGCCTACCCCCCTGGGCGTGCCCTCCTGCCTTGTGGCCGCCTCGTTGCATCTCTGACTTCCACTCCAAGTCTCCTGGATTGCGTATGTTCCAAGAAAGATCCTCGCGAAGGTTTCGATCCGTTTGGATTCCGTTTGATATTCTTTTTCTGTGAAACACTGAAATAGGCAAAAAACAACAACTGGCACTGGGCCTCTGGTTAATAGGTTAGTCCTAAAAATAATATAAAAGAGTTACTATTAAAGCCCATTAAACACACAAAACAGATAATATAATAGCATGGAATAATCAAAAATTATAGATACGTTGCAGACGTATGAATCTCCCCGGCTACGGCACCAGAAATGGCTAATTGATGGGAGATCAAATCTTGACTTGACTTGGCGCAAATCTCCCTGGCAACGGCGCCAGAAATCCTTTTTTCTACCTCTTGAGCATGTGTTGGTTTTTCCCTTGAAAAGGAAAGCGTGATGCAGCAAAGTAGCGTAAGTATTTCGCTCAGTTTTTGAGAACCAAGGTATCAATCCAGTAGGAGATAACACGCAAGTCACCTAGTACCTGCACAAACAATCAAGAACCTTGCAACCAACGCGATAAAGGGGTTGTCAAGCCCTTCACAGCCACTCGCAAAAGTGAGATCTAATAAAGATAATAAGATAAATATTTTTGATATTTTTGTTGTATAGATTGGAAAGTAAAGATTGCAAAATAGTAAAACGAGATGTGATGTAAATAAAAGAGATGCAATATAATAAGAAAGAAACCCGGGGGCCATAGGTTTCACTAATGGCTTCTCTCAAGATAGCATATATTACGGTGGGTGAACAAATTACTGATGAGCAATTGATAGAAAAGTGCATAGTTATGAGAATATCTAGGCATGATCATGAATATAGCCATCACGTCCGTGTCAAGTAGACAGAAACTATTCTGCACCTACTAGTGTTACTCCACACATTGACCGCTATCCAGCATGCATCTAGAGTATTAAGTTCATAAGAACAGAGTAATGCATTAAGCAAGATGACATCATGTAGAGGGATAAACTCAAGCAATATGATATAAACCCCATCTTTTTATCCTCGATAGCAACAATACAATACGTGCCTTGCTGCCCCTACTGTCACTGGGAAAGGACACCGTAAGATTGGACCCAAAGCTAAGCACTTCTCCCATTGCAAGAAAGATCAATCTAGTAGGCCAAACTAAACCGCATATAAGATTTCAGAGAAGAACCAAATATTATTCATAGATAAACTTGATCATAAATCCACAATCTCGGCAAACACACCGCAAAAGAGTATTACATCGAATAGATCTCCAAGAACATCGAGGAGAACTTTGTACTGAGAATCAAAGAAAGAGAAGAAGCCATCTAGCTTATGACAATGGACCCGAAGGTCTGTGGTAAACTACTCACACATCATCGGAGAGGCTATGGTGTTTATGTAGAAGCCCTCCATGATCGATTCCCCCTCCGGCAGATCGCCGGAAAAGGCCCCAAGATGCAAGTATTCTGGATTGCTTTCGTTCCAAGAAAGATCATTGCGAAGGTTTCATTCCGTTTAGTATTCCTTTTCTACAAAACACTGAAATAGGCATAAAAACAGAAACTGGCACTAGGCCTTCGGTTAATAGGTTAGTCCCAAAAATAATATAAAAGAGCATATTAAAGCCCATTAAACATCCAAAACAGATAATATAATAGCATGGAACAATAAAAAATTATAGATACGTTGGAGACGTATCATTCAACAACCGCCGCGGCTATGACCTCCAGCTCAACTGCCGCGGTGGCGGCTGGTGCTGGCGGCACTGCGCGCCCGTCGGCTCAAGCTTTGACAGAGTTATTGGAGTCTTTTGGCGACTCTGATGGGGGTGGAGTAACCCCGGACAATGAGGAACAACACAAGGTGGATGTGGTGAAGCTGCGAGATGAGATAGCTCAAGCCAAGGAAGAACTGGCGGCTGAGAACGCTAAGATGGCTACAGAGCAGGATGCTTTGGACGCCAAGGCACAACGGATTCAGGCAGAGTCCTTCCGGCTCACATGGGACCAGAACGCTTCAAACGAGATCATGACGAGGAGGCACCAGAGTCATATACCCCCGGTTTATGAGCCAAGGAACCTCTTCAACACACCTAGAGCAGGGACCAGTGACCCGTCGGTGGTGAACCGGGTGGTCGAAGCGCCTGGGACTGGAGCGCCGGTTCAGCCATGTGCGATGGACCCGTCACGTTTGAATAATACTCTGCCTCAGCATGTTCCGACACCTCCGGGTCATTATTCTAACCCTTTGGATAATATGATTGCTGCGGCGACGCGATTGGCGGCTCTACTAGTTGAAGGTGAGTCTCCAACAGCGATAGAGAGCTTCTTCAGACAGTTGTGGCTCAGCGGGCGGCTTATTCTTATAGCCGCGAGCGGATTCACTCAACCCCTCAACCGAGTCGGAGTTATAGCAGGCGTATTGACTCGCCCGCCGTTTCAAGAAGTGAGCAACACCGTAACCAACCTCGTGGGCATGACCCGGCCCGCGGAGGTAATAATGCCCAGGCTTTGGTGGATCAGGACAGGGCGCGTCGGGAGGCTGAGGTGGCGGCTCAGCTAGCGGCTCAACAACAATCTTCGGTTTATCCATCAGCTTCGGTGGAGGCCGGCGTGACCTCTAGAACCTTGGGTGTGCCATGTTTAGTGCCGGCTCTGCGTAACGAGCGTTTACCTAAGGATTTCAAGGGTCCTCGTAAGGTGCCTAATTACACAGCAGATCAACCCCCTGAAGCTTGGATCGAGAGCTATGAGATGGCCATGGAGATGTTGGATGTTAGCGATGCTACGTGCGCTAAGTATTTCACCATGATGTTGGATGTACCGGCTCGTACTTGGTTGAAGGGCGACTCAGGATCCAATTTTTTCGAGAACAATCATGGGTCGAACGGCGGCTCGGGATCCGGTTCTCACGGTCCTGGTTATGGTGGTGGCGGTTCTAATTCCGGTTTCCAGGGCCAAGGCAATCAAGGCGGTTTCAATCAACAGTCTAGTCAGGGAAATCAACAGCAGCAGTCTGGTTATTAGAGTAACCCGAAGCAGTTGAATAGTGGAGAGTACCACGTCTTCACCACAAGTTTATGCAAGCGGGATCAGAAGCTCCATAAGAGGGCAGTGGACGCAGTTGAGCCGGCGATTCCCCGTTACTTACAATGGTCTGAACATCCTATTCTCTGTGCCGTGAGGATCACCCGCCCTGGGTTGATAATCCAGGTCACTTGGCTCTGGTGGTGGCACCTCAGGTTGGAGTGTACAGATTTGCTAAGGTGCTCATGGACGGGGGCAGCAGCATCAATATTCTTTATTAAGAAACTTTTCGTCGCATGAGCTTGACTGACAAAGAGCTTAAGCAGTCAAACACTGTTTTTCATGGCGTGGTGCCTGGTAAGTCGGTGTACCCAGTGGGCAAAATATCTTTGGAAGTGGCTTTTGGTGGGGATCATGATTCCAGATCTGAGACATTGACCTTTGAGGTGGTTAAAATCAAGAGCCCTTATCATGCTCTGTTTGGGCGGCCGGCTTATGCTAAGTTCATGGCAAGGCCGTGTTATGTTTATTTGCAGCTTAAGATGCCGGGTCATAAGGGTACTATCACAGTGCATGGAAGCCACAAGATAGCCTTGGCATGTGAAGAAGGCGATGCTGCTTATGCTGAGTCTGTCTATGCAAGAGAAGAGTTGAAGTTTTACAAGGATAATGTTGACCCGGCGGACATGACATCTTTGAAGAAGCCAACCACAGAGCATGACCCCCTGTTGAAATTTAAATCAGCTGATGACACTAAGCTAGTTGACTTTGTTCCTGGCGATTCTTCCAAGCAGTTCAGTATCAGTGCTAATCTAGATTAGAAATAGGAAAGCGCGCTCATCAAGTTCATCCGTGA
The DNA here is from genome assembly GCF_018294505.1 of Triticum aestivum. Lineage (NCBI taxonomy): Eukaryota > Viridiplantae > Streptophyta > Magnoliopsida > Poales > Poaceae > Triticum > Triticum aestivum. The sequence continues at coordinate 25,211,170 of NC_057814.1, forward strand.
GAACTGGGACATCTTTGCATGGAAACCTTCATACATGCCAGGTTTACCGAGGGAACTCGCTGAGCACACTCTTAATATTGATCCAAACTTTAAAGCGGTCAAGAAAATCCTTCGCCGTTTTAATGAAGAGAGGCGCAAGGCCATTGGTGAAGAAGTGGCCCGGCTCTTGACAGCTGGGTTTATTGTTGAAGTTTTTTATCCTGAGTGCTCGTACTTAAGAAAAACGATACTTGGCGTATGTGTGTGGATTACACAGACCTAGACAAGGCATGCCCGGCTGATCCTTTTGCTCTCCCCCATATTGATCAGATCATTGATGCTACGGCGGGTTGTGAGCGTTTTAGCTTTTTGGATGCTTACTCTGGTTATCATCAGATCAAGATGGCGGTTAAGGACCAGGAGAAGACAACTTTCATCACCCCCTTTGGAGCCTTCTGTTATGTATCTATGCCCTTTGGGCTCAAGAGTGCCCAGGCGACTTACCAGCAGTGTGTGCAAAATTGCCTTCATGATCAGATTAGGCGTAATATTCATGATTATGTGGATGATATTGTGGTGAAATACAGGAAGAAGGAAACCCTGATAAATGATTTGAAAGAGACCTTTGACAATCTCCGGGTCTACAAGATGATGCTTAACCCGGCCAAGTGTGTCTTTGGTGTACCAGCAGGCAAGCTCTTGGGCTTTCTGGTTTCTAAACGGGTATTGAAGCTAACCCGGAGAAAGGCTGTCACTTCCCTGGCTAAACCGGTGTGTATTAATGATGTTCAGCATCTGGCGGGTCGTATTGCAGCCTTAAGCCGGTTCATAAGCCGGCTGGGTTAAAAGGCTATCCCTCTATACCAGATGATGAAGAAGACAGATCACTTTGTCTGGAGTGATGCGGCTGATCAGGCGTTTGAGGCCTTGAAGAAACAATTAGCTGAGCCGCCGGTTCTTGCTGCTCCCATTGATAAAGAGCCCTTGTTGTTGTATGTGGCTGCCAATAGCCGAGCTGTTAGCGTGGCAATTGTGGTGGAAAGGAAGGAATATGGCAAGGAGCATCCAATTCAGTGGTTGATTTATTACATCAGTGAGGTTCTCATTGAGTCCAAGCAGAGGTATCCACATTGGCAGAAGCTTGTATATGGGGTGTTCATGGCTAGTCGAAAGCTCAAGCAATATTTTCAGGGTCATCCCATCATCGTGGTTAGTTCTGCTCCTTTATGTGATATTATTCAAAACAGAGAAGCCACGGGTCGGGTAGCTAAGTGGGCCATTGAGCTTGGACCCCATGGTTTGAAGTATATGCCTCACACAGCCATCAAGTCTCAAGCACTTGTGGACTTCATAAATGATTGGACAGAGCTACAGATGCGTGAGGAGAAGCCAGATAACACATATTGGACTATTCACTTTGATGGATCCAGGTAGTTGGAAGGATTGGGGGCTGGAGTTATCTTGACTTCCCCACGAGGTGATAAATTTTGTTATATTTTAAGGTTGATATTCCCTTGTACTAACAATGTAGCTGAGTATGAGGCCTTGCTCCATGGTCTTCGGATGGCTAAGGAGATGAACTTAAGTCGGGTGACACTACTAGGGAAAACCCTAGCAGTAGCACGGGTATTTTCCCTATCAGTAGCGCGGGATGCCATGCTACTGATAAGGCGCTACAGCTAACATGTAGCAGTAGCATGTGTCATCCAATGCTACTGCTATACATGGCTAGCAGTAGTGAGGTTTATTGCAGAGCGCTGCTGCTAATATCTACAGCGCTTTTTATCAGGAAGCGCCACTGGTATGGGAGAGCTACTGCTAACTTTATTCCCCTCGCTACTGCTAGTTTTATTAGTTTCTGGGTTTTCTTCCGCATATTTTTTTGTATTTGAACAGGCTTTATACAATAATCTTTAGCATATCATACACATACAAATGTAATCATAGCATATATATACAAATAGTCTCATCAAATCATGTCATCATCATAATCATCATCCAACACAAAGTGGTCTCTCGTCATCATCTCGAAAATAGCGATACAAGTCTCGATTACTTGCAACTACATCGTCATCCACCTAACAATGATATACGCGAGAAGAGCTATCACTTTGAGTGAGAGCGGAACTATGCAGTACATGAGTTTGTATCCCTCTCTCGCATTAGCGTGAACCTAAACTAACTATTAGCTGTCGCTCGGAAACCGGAAACCGGTACACCTGGGCCTGACATTCCGGCCACTCGTCGTATACTCCTGGCATAGCACTTCTTCGCCATCAATAATCTATACACCTGCATCGTCAAATGAGTTGATGATATGCAACATATATAGTTGAGCAACAGAAAGAGACAGACTTGGCAAAGATAGAAGCAACATATCATAAGCATAAATAACAAAGTTCATCGTACCCAAAATGCCCTAACTAGAGTGATCTTCGCTAGTCGAGGAGGACGGTTTAATTACATCACAAATAAAGTTTCGTCGTGCATAACTCAAAGTTTCATCATATAGAAAGTATGGACTAAACGGACACATTGTCATATATCGACAATCACTCCAACATGTCGTGCCATCCATCCAAGTCAGGGAGATAGTCCCCAAGCTTAGCGAAAGGCTTCAGGTCGAGACGCTGAGCGGCTACGCGTGTTCGGACGTCTTCCCGCGACATTTGTCCTTCTTCGTAGAACATCCCTGTTTTTTCGACGACCTCCTTCATGATGATTTGGGCAAGTTCGCGCTGGATGTGATAGAACTCAGCTCGAAGTCGACGATCCTCGATATCTCCTAAGTTCTTTGCCCATTGCAGAATATGGGCATCGCCGGATCTAGGTGACATGCGAAGGTTCTGTTGATCCCTTCTGTACTCCAGCATGTGGTGTAGGACATAGAATCCATCATTAAGAGAATCACTCGGTTGCTGGATGCAGCAGAAGTCGGTCTTATGGCCTAAGGAGGGCCTGCCGTCCCTTTTCTTCTTGTCCTTGACCTCTCCCACCCATGCGCCGTAGTAAAACATAGCACTGTTGAGAACAGACTTTTTGTGGGTGTAATCCTTTTTGTTAGTGTTCTTCGACGAGTCCAAGTAAAGAGCATGGGAGTATCGGGGGTAGAGGATGATGAGGACGGCAAGCCCGCCGCTACGCAAAATAAGTACACCTCAAATTAATTAGCCTCCACCGTGCAAATTAATGATTGAAATCAAAGGAAGGATATCCGCGCGGATGACTTACAGGGGATGATAAGGCACGAGAATCGCCTCCTTGTCCTTATTGGCGAGCATGAAATCGGGGATGTATTCCCTCGCGTATTCACGGTGCTCTGCGCAGACTCCCAAGAAGCCCTCGTGCATGAAGTACGGGTCAGCGACACCGATATCAGGTATCTGCTCAACCCCGATGAGGTAGTTCATGTGCAAGGCATAAAGTCGGACAAACGTAAAATCCAGCTTCTTCAAGTGAAACATGTCGAAGATGTAATCGAATCAAAGGAAGAACTTCTCCGGGGGCAATGTGTCGACGTAAGACAATTGCCGCGGCACGTTAACCACGTAGAGTGGGTATCCTGGATTTTTTGAGGCGATGGGGCCTTTCTCTATCCACAGCACATCGTCATGAAGTCTCCTTAGATCGCCAAATCTGGCTCCTAGCGCTGCTTTAGGTAGGATTGGTTGACCGGGGATATGCCTTTTTGCGGCACTGGGGATATCTATACGGTCTTGAACCCGAGGCTGCTGAGGCGGCTGGATCATAGAAGCAGCTTGGTTGCCTTTCCTCGCTCTCTTCCTAGGCTTCTTTGCTACCGGAAGTTCGTCTATAATACGTTCAGCCTTCGGAGGCGGCAATTTAGGCACCGACTCATGACGCTCAAACCATGAGTAGGCGCCAGTATTGAGATACTGCTGAGTGTCATCCTCATCTATGGCGACATCACCAGCAACTAATGGAGCCACTTCCTCACCCCGTTCGCTATCACCCAGCATGACAGCCGACGCTAATTGGGTAGGTGCGGTGTTGATGTTCATACCTAACTGCGTGCTCGTGGGTGTGCTCCCGGCCGCCTCCAGACGAAGCAGACTCTTTGGCCACAATAGGACCCACCCATTGCAATCACCAAGACACCATGGGGTCTCGTCGTCATCCCCCCTAGTACAAGAGGAGCCAGATTCTCTTGGCCCGGTTTGACACTGGCCACGGAAACCTTGAAGGCGTCCGGGGGGATCGGCCGGCCGGGGAACAGTGGTTCTTTCGGCTTCATTATCGTTGCCTTCCCCACGTCCAGCTTTTCTTCGCTGATGGTGTACAATATTGTGCACGGGGTTACGTCGGCCTGCAAAGACATGTCTGCGACGTGAGACATCCGAAAGGCAATGAAAACGGGAGATTATACATTTATTGAAGAGGGCCGGTGTGACAGATCCCGTGAGGGCGTCGAGCTCAGCCATAGATAAAGCACCGCCGAGCACGTCCGGTGCCGGAGCCCATGCCGGAGCAGGTGCGGGAGCCGGTGCCGGAGCAGGTGCAGGAGCCGGTGCCGGAGCAGGTGCAGGTGCAGGTGCTGGTGCTGGTGCAACGCTAGTCGAGCTGCTCCCGAAGAAGTCAGCAAGGGGAAAGTCCGCTGCATTTTTTCGCTAGATTTTGCCTGCTCCAATTGAAAACGGCCGGAACCAAGACAGTAGACATATCTGCAACCACCTATTTTGCGGCAGCTACCGCTGTTGCGACTGTCTCAGATGATTTCTTCTCAACTGCAATCTCAACCTTCTTGTCGATGTTTTCTTCAGCTAACCTTCGTCTTTCCTTTCTCTCCTCCATGGTCTCACGGTAGTACTTCTTCCATGTGGCACCGTCTCCGACACCGTACACGCGTCCATACAACGGCCGAGTCTCCACCGGGAGTCCTTTCAATATGTTCAATGCCTGGTTGAATGGAGTGTCCCACTTGAGCCTCGCCAACGCCTCAGACGGCGAGTCGCTTTCGGCCGCAATCCTGTGCTGCTCTCTCTACAAAAGGAAAAAGGATCGTTTACAAATATGACTAACGTGCAGTCGAACTGATCGGAAACTAAAACTACCAGCAGTCTCATGAACTCCATCGTGATCGGGTCCGTCTTGAAAACCTTATTGACTGAGTCCCAATGGTGTCATGCCCTGAGGACGTCACGCTCCCGTGGGACGGTGAAGTCCGCTAAGGGGTCTGGGATACCCAGACTCTCGCGTTCCGCGTCCTCCTTGGCCCATATGGACCTCTTACTGTCGTAACCACGGCTTCCGAGGTGGTGGCACCCCATGTTCCTTTGTTGAAGCCCCTTCATGTACTTTGACTTCTTTTGGTAGCTTCGACCTCGCAAGCCGCCTTGAATATTTCAAAGTGCTCTTCCATGATTGTCAGATTATCCTTTACAATCTCGGAGTAGGGTTCCTTTTTGTTGACGATCCGATGTTTCACCCTTGCTTTCCATGCGGCCAACGCGTCGCTAAACTTGGTCATGGCGTGTTTGCTTATCTTCTTCATTGCCGGGTCCTTATCTGGATTTTTATAATCCTTTTCATTCCGGCCCAGGAACAAGAATATCTGGTGCAACTTCTTTAGGAGGGAGGGCCTCATATTATCTTCTTATATAGTTTCTCATCGATGATGGTGGCGATTGTTCGTACGATGCAGCATATTTAATTGCCGTAGCACGATCGCGCTTCCACGGGCGCTATTGGCTCAAAAATGCCGTCGTCCATCTCCGTGACCACCAGTCTAGTAGTCATGAGGTGGTTTGGGCGCCATGGCCTCTTTGCTTTTGGTTCTAGACCGGCTCCGCTAGTCTCGTCACTGGTCTCAGTCTCATCGCCCATCTGCATGTCGGTATCAGTCCCCGATGCGACAGGTGGGCCTAGCAACAACATCCGTTGATCGTCGGCTTCCCTCAAATATTCGTCTGCCGCCAGGTAGACGTCGTCGCAATCAACAGAACCCTGTCCTTCATGGTTGCTAGCCATGTTTCCTACGATTAAATCTAGTCAATTAATTCTAGACCTAATAAAATGAATAATGACATAAAAAAGGCCTACGTTTTGCAGGAACGTTGACTCCTTCCCGGTGCGGCAAATCCCGGGCACTCGATATGTCCTAGTTTGAAACACAAGTCATGCCGAAATTCACGGAAAATTTTGGCATGACGTTTGCTAAAAAGTGGACAAATCGAGCACCTGAAATTTGCCGGAATGGAAATGAATCAATATTCCGGCAAAACATAGGCCACTCGGCTTCATTCCCTGAAACAGTGTTCAAATATCCATCTTCGACACTGCAACACATGTCCAAATATACACGAGAAACCGCATGTCCAATTTTCACAAGCTAATTCAAAAACTAAGTGTAGAAGAAAATTCATTTAACTACTAATAGAACAAAATTCAGTTAACTTTAGTGCTCTATAATGATGAAAGGAAAAAATCTGTTAACTACTAATTTCATTCATTTAGGTTATTCATTTAACTTCACCTAATTAACCTACTGTACCACTACTACTAGCAGCACTACTAACCTAATTAACCTAGCAAAACCCTACTGCCCTAACAAAAAAAACGTCTAATTAACATCTACTAGTACCACTAGTGCCCTAACCCATGTAATATCTACTAGTATCACTATATACTACAAGGAGCACTGCTACAACATTTTTTTCATTTTTTCTGTTAAAAATACATCTATGAAAATAAAAACCATAATTAAACCCTACTGTCGTAACTAACTTTTGTTGTAAACCCTATCGGCTTAGTGGTGGGAATTTTAGTAGTAGCGCTTTTACCATGGGACGTGCTACTGCTATATATGTATCCGTAGCACGGTTATTTTGCACGCGCTACTGATGTGTAGGAGCAGCGCGCTTTTTTAACAAGCGCTACTGCTAAAGTTCTGTGTATAAGGTTTTTCCTAGTACTGTGAGGTGTTTTGGTGACTCAGATTTGGTAGCTCAGCCAGTTTCAGGCACTTGGGATTCTGAGGACCGACTCATGGCAGCTTATCGCCGAGAGGTTGATGCTATTGCTGGTCACTTCAAGGGCTATCAAGTGGAGCATGTTGATCAAGGAAAAACGAGGCAGCTGATGCTTTAAGCCAGTTGGGATCCCAGCGTAAGCCGGTGCCACCAAATATTTTTCTTGATATTCTGCATAATCCTTCAGTCAAACTGCCTATAGAGGAAGATCATGCTATTCCTGACCCGGAGGCATAGCTGGTGGCGGCTCTTCATGCTAATTCTGATAGGACAGTTCCATATTTGGCGTATATGACCCGGGGTGAGTTACCTGAAGATGAAACTTTGGCCACGTGGATAACCCGGCGGTCTAAGACAATGACTATTGTCAATGGAGAGTGGCATCATCGCAATGTTACGGGGGCGTTTCAACGTCGGGTCTCTCCCGAAGAAGGTCGTGAGATCCTACGAGAGATTCATGAAGGAGACTGTGGTCATCATGTCGGCTCTAAGTCCCTCGTGGCGAAGGCTTTTCGTCATGGATTTTATTGGCTGACGGCTCATGCTGATGCAGAGGATTTGGTCAGCAAATGTGATGGTTGTCAGAAATTCTCAAGACGAGCTCACGTGCCGGCTCAAGAATTGAGGATGATTCCAATTGCTTGGCTGTTTGCAGTCTAGGGGCTTGACATGGTTGGGCCTTTCAAAATGTCCAAGGATAAAAAGACCCACCTTTTGGTGGCGGTTGACAAATGCACAAAGTGGGTTGAAGCAGAGCCGGTTAGTAAGGTGATCTTCCGTTTCGGTTTTCCCACAGCATTATAACAGATAATGGCACCAGTCTATCCAAGGGTGCTATGAAAAGATTTATCAACGAGAGCATATTCGACTTGATGTGTCATCAGTGGCTCACCCCAGTCCAATGGTCAAGCTGAGAGAGCCAATCAAGAAATTTTGAGATGCATCAAGCCCCGGCTTATGGTCCCTTTGTAGAGGACGCCGGGTTGTTGGGTGGAGGAGTTACCCTCAGTGTTATGGCGCATCAATACCACCCCCAACAGATCTACGGGTTACACGCCTTTCTTCATGGTTTACGGAGCAAAGGCGGTTCTCCCTAGTGACATCTGTCACGATTCGCCTCATGTGGCGGCTTATGTTGAAGCTGATAATGAAAAAGCACGTCAGGATGCTATTGACCTGTTGGATGAGGAGCGTGACCTTGCGGCGGCTCGTTCGGCGATTTACCAGCAAGATCTGCACCGTTATCATAGCCGCCGGGTTAAAACCAGGACCTTTCAAGAAGGCGATTTGGTGCTCCAGCTTATCAAGGATCAAACTGATATGCACAAACTATCCCCGCCTTCGGAAGGACCCTTTGTGGTCAGCAAAAATCTGAACAACCGGTCATACTACCTTATCGATTTTCGAGACCACTAGGACTAACGCACGTCGGAGGAGGAGACCCGCCGGCCGTGGAATATTGCTCATCTTCGGCCTTATTACACCTGAGCCACTCGCTCTTGTGATGTATATATTTTGACAATGTATATATTATAATGAATATAATAAAGCCGGCATCCCTGATAATTCAGGGCCTCTGTCATTTCATTTCTGAGTATAATGAGTCTTTATTGTCACTTCATATGATCACTTGGAGGCGTCCTGCTCATTGAGCATAGCTATGACTACCCTCTTGATCCGGCTTGTACGCCATAGTTACCAAATACTTGGGGGGTTGCTGCTCATTGAGCATAGCTATGACTACCCTGCTGATTCGGCTTGTACGCCCGGAATGAAAATTACTCGGGGGATTTTTGTTAATGAACAGAGCTTTGATGACCCTTGTAATAGGCTTGGACGCCAGGTGTATTCATCAAAAAATCTAGGTTATCCTGCCTTTTGTAAGTCTGCCACTCCGCCCAGGTAATCCTGGAATGACTCGCCGTACTCTTGACAGTCAATCTTATAAAGACCCTGAACTTGTCAAAGTTAAAACGTTGATTGGTCATGTGAGGCCCGACTTACAAGGTTTGAATGAAGGCTTAACTCAGCGGCTGTGTGGCCCTTGAAAAGCACTTGACTTTGAGGCTTGGCAGCCTATGAAAGCCTTGTCTTTCGATTTATATTTGATTTGAACATTTTTTGAGATTCATCTCTTGTGACATGTTAATACATGGTTGAAAACCGATGAGAGCTGTGTTGCCATATGGTTCATATCTGAATCTATCTGGAGTTTATTAACCCGGCCTGGCTTTGGACTTTAAGTCGCCAGTATGTGATGATTTTATGTGCTTAGAGCGTTGTGCTCTAAGTTTTGGGATATTACTGCTTAAGCGGCAGTATGAATCAATTGAACAGGGCTTTGTGCTCTCAATCTTTGGATTGTAACCCTTACTGCACAGATATGATAAGCTGGCAGTATGAGGAAATATCACAGGTATGATATTTTATTATAATTATATAAGGTTGTGATTAGACCAACCCTGGGTATGGACTACTTTAGTCACCAGTGGTTTTTATATGGGGTATTGTGACCCACCCTGGGGTAAAACGCCAGGGCACTTGTGATCTGTTTGTATGGAGGAAAAATAATAAATTTGATCTGCATAATTGATGATATCATGAGCATAAGTGGCAGATTTTCAACTGACGGATCAACAGTGTTATGCAAACAAAACGTGCACGATGGAATGGCAGATCATAGTTTAACTAGCCTATTACATGGCTCCCTGAGCCGAAATGATTAAGTGTGTTTTCAAAGCAATGCTTGATGATGAAAATTGAGAACTGTCCTGCGGATCAGCTCTCCTGGTCTTGGCGGTTTGGGGCTTCTGGGTCATCCCGCGCCGGTTCTTATTCTCCCTCCATCGTCTGGAAGTCAGGCGATGACCAATTGATGCCAGTCAAGGCTTGGAATTCAGATTCATCATCGATAAGCCAAGACAGATCGATTTCAGGGGCAAAAGTGTGCTTACGAATTGGAGGGATAAGATCTGCAATTTTGTAAGCCGGCGTGGGCATTTTCTGGATCTCAGCGGTGTAAGCCGCCTGATATTTGATCAGATTTGTTTCTTCAACAAGCAGGCTCACCAAGGGACGCATCTCCTACACACACGCAGCAAAATCTTTCTAATCAAAAGCAGACCCGTCCTCTTTAAAACTAGGGCAGCCAGTGGCTAGCTCGGCCGGGTCTAATTCTGACCGCCATGCCTTTGCTCGGCTTAAAGCCGTAATGGCATCGGCTCTAGCAGCCAACCGTTTGTTTTCTTCAATACGGCAGGCAAAACAGAAAGTTGGCTTAAAACGTTGCTGAGAAGAGATGGAGCTTGATTACTTGGGGAGATGGTGGCTATCGTACGATGAGCTCCGGCGTATAGTTGTTCTACTAATGTATAAACCGCCTTGAGCTTTATTAGTATCTCCTTCCCAAGATTGTTGCTTCTGGGACCTGCATGGCATATGATGATTAGGTCACCTGATGGTTTATAACATGGAAGGCGGAAGGTTATTACGATATAACAGGTCTTACCAAAGATAGCAAAAGTCATCTAATTGATATGATGCTTCAAGCCACTAAGTTCTATGGTGACCTCTTCTAATGAGGCCTCAGCCTTTTTAGCTCTCTTAATCAGGGAAGCCTTCTCTTCAGTCAAGGAAGCTTTCTCAGTATTAAACTCAGTTTTGAGTTTTTCATTTTCATCCAAGGTAAACTTGAACTTGGAGTGAGCCTTCCGGGTTTCAAATTCTTGTGCTTCAAGCCGGGTTTTTAAATCAGTCAGCTGAGACTGAAATCGACTGGATGCTTCCTAAAAAGAGCAGGTTTAAACAAGTATGCACAGTTATGAAGTAGTATATATTGATAAGTCACAAGCCCTTTGCAAGCAATAGCACTTGGCACTTGGGAGCTAATGCATGGAGAAAGTTTCTTTATACCACACTATATATTGCTAAGTCCCAAGCTCTTTGCAAGCAATAGCACTTGGCACTTGGGGGCTAATGCATGCGCAGTTTTCTTTTTTGATGCAATGGTAGATGACCATCATTCATACTTTTTCAGAAGTTAACCCGGTTTGCATGAGTGACTAAAGATTTGTTATCTCACAATGATAAGTCCCGGTTTAATCATATGGATTCAACCGGCCCTTGGTGGTTACAGCTGCAAAATTCATCATTATTACTGAAGACCCAGCTTAACTTAACAGGTTAAGCTGGCCCTTGGGGGCTACAGGTGAAAAATTGATTATTGAAAGCCTCGGCTTATCTTGATAAATTTAAGTCGGCCCTTGGGGGCTACTTGTTTTGATTCAGATGCATAAGCTACAGACTATCTAACAAGTCTACAGTATATTATATTCTATCATATTTAGTAGACTTGGGGGCTAAAGGAATATAGCTTACGTAAAAGCGAAAGTTGAACGACGTATTTCTGATGCATGTGCTTAACCATGTCAATCTCTAGATCACGGCTGCTGTGTATTTGATTAAGATAGCTGGAGATGATTTCGCTCATACTCAGATGAGAATAGTTGGCCATGTCAAATTTGACCTTGCGCCTTTCAAACAATTCTTCCTTGGCAGAATACTTGCTAGAGCAATAGGATTCCCCGATTCTTGGAAACCAGTGCCAGTGATCAGAACCTCATCAGTGTCTGGTTCTGAAGGCTTGACTGGAATCGGCGGTTCAGTGCCCAAGGGGTCAACAACTATATAATCAGCAGATGTACCATGATTTTCTGGTGGCGGGTCATAGGCAGGTTCTTCCGGTTGTTGCACGGAGGCCTCAAAAATGGGTGCTTGCTTTTCTGGTTCATAAGTCTTGGGATCCTCTGTTGGCTTGTTTATCTTAGCCTTTTTACTAGGCTTTGCTTTCCCAATGCAAGAGGATTAAAAAAGTCAGTATGAGTTTAGATATGTTGAAAAGATCATATAAAGTTGGTACCTAGGAGCAGTCTTGAAAGCCGGAAGCAGAGTCTAAGATGAATTGCCAGACGAAGAGTGAGAGTTTCCCTGGTAATTTGAGTCAGGAGGACTAAGTGTTTGATGAATAAAATCTTCCTGAGAATAAATAAGAGTTGGAATTTTTGGAAGTACCTCATTCTGGCGCTTGCGTGGGGCTGGCGTGTTGGGCAAGCCGGAGGAAAGTTATCCACCTCCACTGGACAGGGTTCTGCGCCGGTTCTCATGCTGTTGTTGCTTCAAAATAAAGTTGGGATCCAAGTAAGCTAAAGGGTTAGAAAACCTTACTTTCCGGATCACTCGTCGAATTTTCTGGCTCGCCAAGGGCTCTGAGTCGGAGGAAATAATAGTTACCTCGTCATCACCCGCCTGGCTGGTTTCCCCTTCATCCTGATAGAAATCAGTGTCAATAAGATGGATGAAAAATAGCCAAGGGAATCAAGGTCTACCTCTGACTCGTCATCATCTTCGTCCAAATTGAATAGATCAGAAGCAGTGGATTTCTTCTTGTTCTTCTTCACGGCATTGGTCTTAGCCCTGGCCCTCTTGGCGGCTTTTTCATCACACTTTTTATCCCAAAAGGCCTATTTAGCCTGCAATAAATTACAATAAAGGTTGGGGATTTCAAGGTTCTACGAACAATGAAGTAAAGTACATAAATCGGACAGACTTACATCCGGTGCCGGGTTGAGGGCGCAGAAGGGATTTAACCGCACTTGGCTGCAGCTCTCCAAACATTCATTGAGAAGAGTCTTGGTCATCTCATTGATGGCTGTTTCAGTCAAACACGTTGAACTGTAACATAGTGAGTCTTTAGTGTCGCCGGTTGATGTCTACTACACAACCTTCTTCTTGTAGACATTGTTGGGCCTCCAAGTGCGGAGGTTAGTAGGACAGTAGCAAATTTCCCTCAAGTGGATGACCTAAGGTTTATCAATCCGTGGGAGGTGTAGGATGAAGATAGTCTCTCTCAAGCAACCCTGCAACCAAATAACAGAGAATCTCTTGTGTCCCCAACACACCCAATACAATGGTAAATTGTATAGGTGCACTAGTTCGGCGAAGAGATGGTGATACAAGTGCAATATGGATGGTAGATATAGGTTTTTGTAATCTGAAAATATAAAAACAGCAAGGTAGCAAGTGATAAAAGTGAGCGTAAACGGTATTGCAATGCTAGGAAACAAGGCCTAGGGCTCATACTTTCACTAGTGCAAGTTCTCTCAACAATAATAACATAATTGGATCATATAACTATCCCTCAACATGCAACAAAGAGTCACACCAAAGTAACTAATAGTGGAGAACAAACGAAGAGATTATTGTAGGGTACGAAACCACCTCAAAGTTATCCTTTCTGATCGATCTATTCAAGAGTCCGTAGTAAAATAACACGAAGCTATTCTTTCCGTTCAATCTATCATAGAGGTCGTACTAGAATAACACCTTAAGACACAAATCAACCAAAACCCTAATGTCACCTAGATACTCCAATGTCACCTCAAGTATCAGTGGGTATGATTATACGATATGCATCACACAATCTCAGATTCGTCTATTCAACCAACACAAAGAACTTCAAAGAGTGCCCCAAAGTTTCTACCGGAGAGTCAAGACGAAAACGTGTGCCAACCCCTATGCATAAGTTCACGAGGCCACGGAACCCGCAAGTTGATCACCAAAACATACATCAAGTAGATCACGTGAATATCCCATTGTCACCACAGATAAGCACATGCAAGACATACATCAAGTGTTCTCAAATCCTTAAAGCCTCAATCCGATAAGATAACTCCAAAGGGAAAACTCAATCCATCACAAGAGAGTAGAGGGGGAGAAATATCATGAGATCCAAACTATAATAGCAAAGCTCGCGATACATCAAGATCGTACCACCTCAAGAACACGAGAGAGAGAGAGAGAGAGAGAGATCAAACACATAGCTATTGGTACATACCCTCATCCCCGAGGGTGCACTACTCCCTCCTCGTCATGGAGAGCGCCGGGATGATGAAGATGGCCACCGGTGAGGGTTCCCCCCTGCAGCAGGGTGCTGGAACGGGTCTAGATTGGTTTTCGGTGGCTACAGAGGCTTGCGGCGGCGAAACTCCCGATCTAGGTTTCTTTCTGGAAGTTTGGGGTTATATAAGAGGTGTTGGAGTCGGGAACAAGTCAGGGGGTCCCCGAGGCGGCCACGAGGCAGGGGGCGCGCCCAGGGGGCTAGGTCGCGCCCCCCACCCTCGTGGTGGCCTCCGGACTCTTCTGGCCCACTTCCGGTACTCCGTGGGCTTCTTCTAGTCCAAAAATGATCTCCGTCAAATTTCAGCTCAATTGGACTCCGTTTGGTTTTCCTTTTCCGTGATACTCAAAAACAAGGAAAAAACAGAAACTGGCATTGGGCTCTAGGTTAATAGGTTAGTCCCAAAAATCATATAAAATAGCATATAAATGCATATAAAACATCCTAGATGGATAATATAATAGCATGGAACAATCAAAAATTACAGATATGTTGGAGACGTATCAAGCATCCCCAAGCTTAATTCCTACTCGTCCTCGAGTAGGTAAATGATAAAAAACAGAATTTTTGATGTGGAATGCTACCTAACATATTTATCAATGTAATCTTCTTTATTGTGGAAAGAATATTCAGATCCATAAGATTCAAGACAGAAGTTTAATATTGACATAAAAATAATAATACTTCAAGCATACTAACCAAGCAATTATGTCTTCTCAAAATAACATGGCCAAAGAAAGCTTATCCTTACAAAATCATAAAGTTTGGCTATGCTTCATCTTCGTCACACAAAATGCTCTCATCATGCACAACCCCGATGACAAGCCAAGCAATTGTTTCATACTTTAGTATTCTCAAACTTTTTCAACTTTCACGCAATACATGAGCGCGAGCCATGGACATAGCACTATGGGTGGAACAGAATGGTGGTTGTGGAGAAGACAAAAAAGAGGAAGATGGTCTCACATCAATTAGGCATATCAATGGGCTATGGAGATGCCCATCAATAGATATCAAAGTTTGTGAGTAGGGATTGCCATGCAACGGATGCACTAGAGCCATAAGTGTATGAAAGCTCAACAAAAGAAACTAAGTGGGTGTGCATCCAACTTGCTTGCTCACGAAGACCTAGGGCATTTGAGGAAGCCCTTCATTGGAATATGTAAGCCATGTTCTATAATGAAAAATTCCCACTAGTATATGAAAGTGACAACATAAGAGACTCTCTATCATGAAGATCATGGTGCTACTTTTAAGCACAAGTGTGGAAAAAGGATAGTAACATTGTCCCTTCTCTCTTTTTCTATCATCATTTTTTTGGTGGGCTTCTTTGGCCTCTTTTTTAGGTTTCTTTGGCCTCTTTTATTTTTATTTTCTCCGTCCGGAGTCTCATCCCGACTTGTGGGGGAATCATAGTCTCCATCATCCTTTCCTCACATGGGACAATGCTCTAATAATGAAAATCATCACACTTTTATTTACTTACAACTCAAGAATTACAACTCGATACTTAGAACAAAATATAACTCTATGTGAATGCCTCCGGCGGTGTACTGGGATATGCAATGAATCAAGAGTGACATGTATGAAAAATGAATGGTGGCCTTGCCACAAATACGATGTCAACTACATGATCATGCAAAGCAATATGTCAATGATGGAGCGTGTCATAATAAACGGAACGGTGGAAAGTTGCATGACAGTATATCTCGGAATGGCTATGGAAATGCCATAATAGTTAGGTATGGTGGATGTTATGCGGAAGGTAAGTGATGGGTTCATGGTACCGGCGAAAGTTGCGCGGCACAAGAGAGGCTAGCAATGGTGAAAGGGTGAGAGTGCGTATAATCCATGGACTCAACATTAGTCATAAAGATATCACATACTTATTGCAAAAATCTACAAGTCATCAAACCCAAAGCACTACGCGCATGCTCCTAGGGGGATAGATTGGTAGGAAAAGACCATTGCTCATCCCCGACCGCCACTCATAAGGAAGGCAATCAAAGAAACACCTCATGCTTCAAATTTGTCACACAACGGTTACCATACGTGCATGCTACGGGACTTGCAAACCCCAACACAAGTATTTCGCAATTTCACAATTACTCAACTAGCACGACTCTAATATCACTATCTTCATATCTCAAAACAATTATCAAGTATCAAACTTCTCATAGTATTTAATGCACTCTATATGATAGTTTTTATTATACCCATCTTGAATGCCCATCATATTAGGACTAATTTTATAACCAAAGCAAATTACCATGCTGTTCTAAAAGACTCTCAAAATAATATAATTGAAGCATGAGAGATCAATAATTTCTACAAAATAAAACCACCACCGTGCTCTAAAAAGATATGAGTGAAGCACTAGAGCAAAAATTATCTAGCTCAAAAGATATAAGTGAAGCACATAGAGTATTCTAATAAATTCCGATTCACGTGTGTCTCTCCCAAAAGGTGTGTACAGCAAGTATCATTGCGGAAAACTAAAAAGCAAAGACTCAAATCATACAAGACGCTCCAAGCAAAACACATATCATGTGGTGAATAAAAATATAGCCTCAAGTAAAGTTACGGATAGACGAAGATGAAAGAGGGGATGCCTTCCGGGGCATCCCCAAGCTTAGGCTTTTGGTTGTCCTTTAATTTTACCTTGGGGTGCCTTGGGAATCCCCAAGCTTATGCTCTTGCCACTCCTTATTCCAAAATGCATCAAATCTTTACCCAAAAACATGAAAACTTCACACCACAAAACTTAACAGAAAACTCATGAGCTCCGTTAGTATAAGAAAACAAACCACCACTTTGAGTTACTGTAATGAACTCATTATTTATTTATATTGGTGTTAAAACTACTGTATTCCAACTTCTCTATGGTTCATACACCCCGATACTAGCCATAGATTCATCCAAATAAGCAAACAACACACAAAAACAGAATCTGTCAAAAACAGAACAGTCTGTAGGAATCTGTATCAAACAAATACTTCTGGAACTCCAAAAATTCTGAAATAAATTGGTGGACGTGAGGAATTTTTCTGTTAATAATCTGCAAAAAGAATCAACCTAAAATAACTCTCCAGTAAAACATGGCATCTAATCTCGTGAGTGCAAAAGTTTCTGTTTTTTACAGCAAGTTTGCAAAGACTTCACCCATGTCTTCCCAAAGGTTCTACTTGGCACAAACACTAATTAAAACATAAAACCACATCTAAACAGTGTCTAGATGAATTACTTATTACTAAACAGGAACAAAAAGCAAGAAACAAAAATAAAATTGGGTTGCCTCGCAACAAGCGCTATCGTTTAACGCCCCTAGCGAGGCATAAAAACAAGAATATATCTAGGTATTGTCATCTTTGGTATGCAATCATTAAATTAAACACATATGACTCTTAGGGGATTCTTTGGTTTTATTAATGATCAAACTCCTAGGCAAGAAATCAAGAAATTCATTTGTAGTAAAAGGTTCCTTAACGATATCAAAAAAATTGGGGTGAACACTTATTGATTTGAGGTCTTCATTTTCTTTACTAGAAGATTCACCCTTATTTTTGGGAACATAGATAAACTAGGCAACTTTGGTAGGAGGAGGATTTGAATTATTTTTAAAGGAAGAAAAGGCGGATCCCAAATTGTTAATAATAACTTCAAGTTTATCAATTCTAGTGGAACCTTGGTCTATCTTCTCATTAACCATGGGTTCCTTTTCCCTAAGATTTTTCACAGTAACTCCTACCTTAGATCCATATTGGGTAATGTGGTTATGGATCTTTTTATCCAAATTTTCAATTATTTCTACAGTGGCAATTTTATTTTCAATAATATCAAGCCTTTGCATCACATGTTCAGAGTTAAAATAGTTCCATTGACCAAAAGATGTGGTGGACCTAACAAATCTATCATAGCATTATAAGAATCAAAAGTATGGCTTCCCAAAAAATTCCCTCCGGTAATGGTATCAAGAATATATCTATTCCAAGGAGTGATGCCAACATAAAAATTGCGAAGAAGAACGGAAGTGGATTGCTTTTTAGTAGATCTATTTTGAGCATTGCAAATTCTATACCAGGCATCTTTTAGATTTTCTCCTGCCCTTTGTTTAAAATTGAGAACTTCATTATTGGGAGTATTAACATTGATAGGGGGACTAGCCATGACAGCTAAACAAACGATCTAACACACGGACACCAGAGAGGCAAGCGAAAAGAAGCGAACAGAAAAAGGCAAAGAAAAGGCAAAGGTTTTTGAAAATCGTTTTAGAAGTGGGGGAGAGGAAAACGAGGGGCGAATGGAAAATAATGTAATGCGAGGGAGAAGAGTTTGTGATGGGTACTTGGTATGTCCCAACTTGAGCGTAGATCTCTGCTACCTCTCTAGCATGCGTTGGTTTTCCCATGAAGAGGAAAGGGTGATGCAGAAAAGTAGCGTAAGTATTTCCCTCAGTTTTTGAGAACCAAGGTATCAATACAGTAGGAGACCACATGCAAGTCGCCTAGTACCTGCACAAACAATCAAGAACCTTGCAACCAATGCGATAAAGGGGTTGTCAATCCCTTCACGGCCACTTGCAAAAGTGAGATCTGATACAGATAATAAGATAAATATTTTTGGTATTTTTGTTGTATATATTGGAAAGTAAAGATTGCAAAATAAACGGCGACAGAAATTGGCAAGTTGATGATAAACTAATATGATGTAAAATAGACCCGGGGGCCATAGGTTTCACTAGTGGCTTCTCTCATGATAGCATATATTACGGTGGGTGAACAAATTACTGCCGAGCAATTGATAGAAAAGCGCAAAGTTATGAGAATATCTAGGCATGATCATGAACATAGGCATCACGTCCGTGTCAAGTAGACCGAAACGATTCTGCATCTACTACTATTACTCCAAAAATCGACTGCTATCCAGCACACATCTAGAGTATTAAGTTCATAAGAACAGAGTAACGCATTAGGCAAGATGACATGATGTAGAGGGATAAACTCAAGCAATATGATATAAACCCCATCTTTTTATCCTCGATGGCAACAATACAATACATGCCTTGCTGCCCCTGCTGTCACTAAGAAAGGATAGCGCAAGATTGAACCCAAAGCTAAGCACTTCTCCCATTGCAAGAAAGATCAATCTAGTAGGCCAAACTAAACCGATAATTCGAAGAGACTTGCAAAGATATCAAATCTATGCATATAAGAATTCAGAGAAGAATCAAATATTGTTCATAGATAATCTTGATCATAAACCCACAATTCATCGGATCTCGGCAAACACACCGCAAAAATTATTACATCGAATATATCTCCAAGAACATCGAGGCTCCCCTGGATGTTTTCAGGGTATAAACGTATATATAGGTGAAAGAAGTAGGTCAGTGGAGCTACGAGGGGCCCACGAGGGTGGGGGCGCGCCTACCCCCCTGGGCGTGCCCTCCTGCCTTGTGGCCGCCTCGTTGCATCTCTGACTTCCACTCCAAGTCTCCTGGATTGCGTTTGTTCCAAGAAAGATCCTCGCGAAGGTTTCGATCCGTTTGGATTCCGTTTGATATTCCTTTTCTATGAAACACTGAAATAGGCAAAAAAACAGCAAGTGGCACTGGGCCTCTGGTTAATAGGTTAGTCCTAAAAATAATATAAAAGAGTTATTATTAAAGCCCATTAAACTCCCAAAACAGATAATATAATAGCATGGAACAATAAAAAATTATAGATACGTTGTAGACGTATGAATCTCCCCGGCTACGGCGCCAGAAATGGCTAATTGACGGGAGATCAAATCTTGACTTGACTTGGCGCAAATCTCCCCGACAACGGCGCCAGAAATCCTTTTTGCTACCTCTTGAGCATGTGTTGGTTTTCCCTTGAAGAGGAAACGGTGATGCAGCAAAGTAGCGTAAGTATTTCCCTCAGTTTTTGAGAACCAAGGTATCAATCCAGTAGGAGATAACACGCAAGTCACCTAGTACCTGCACAAACAATCAAGAACCTTGCAACCAACGCGATAAAGGGGTTGTCAATCCCTTCACGGCCACTCGCAAAAGTGAGATCTAATAAAGATAATAAGATAAATATTTTTGATATTTTTGTTGTATAGATTGGAAAGTAAAGATTGCAAAATAGTAAAACGAGATGTGATGTAAATAAAAGAGATGCAATATAATAAGAAAGAAACCCGGGGGGCATAGGTTTCACTAGTGGCTTCTCTCAAGATAGCATATATTACGGTGGGTGAACAAATTACTGACGAGCAATTGATAGAAAAGCGCATAGTTATGAGAATATCTAGGCATGATCATGAATATAGACATCACGTCTGTGTCAAGTAGACAGAAACTATTCTGCATCTACTACTATTACTCCACACATTGACCGCTATCCAGCATGCATCTAGAGTATTAAGTTCATAAGAACAGAGTAATGCATTAAGCAAGATGACATCATGTAGAGGGCTAAACTCAAGCAATATGATATAAACCCCATCTTTTTATCCTCGATGGCAACAATACAATACGTGCCTTGCTGCCCCTACTGTCACTGGGAAAGGACACCGCAAGATTGGACCCAAAGCTAAGCACTTCTCCCATTGCAAGAAAGATCAATCTAGTAGGCCAAACTAAACCGCATATAAGATTTCAGAGAAGAACCAAATATTATTCATAGATAAACTTGATCATAAATCCACAATTAGTCGGATCTCGGCAAACACACCGCAAAAGAGTATTACATCGGATAGATCTCCAAGAACATCGAGGAGAACTTTGTATTGAGAATCAAAGAGAGAGAAGAAGCCATCTAGCTAATGACTATGGACCCGAAGGTCTGTGGTAAACTACTCACACATCATCGGAGAGGCTATGGTGTTTATGTAGAAGCCCTCCATGATCGATTCCCCCTCCGGCAGATCGCCCGAAAAGGCCCCAAGATGGGATCTCACGGTTACAGAAGGTTGCGGCGGTGGAAAAGTGGTTTCGTGGCTCCCCTGATGTTTTTAGGGTATAAGAGTATATATAGGCGAAAGAAGTACGTCGATGGAGCTCCTTGGGGCCCACGAAGGTGGGGGGCGCGACTACACCCCCTGGGCGCACCCTCCTGCCTCGTGGCCACCTCGCGGAGTTCCAGACATCAACTTCAAGTCTTCTGGATTGCTTTCGTTCCAAGAAAGATCATTGCGAAGGTTTCATTCCGTTTGGTATTCCTTTTCTACAATACAGTGAAATAGACATAAAGACAGAAACTGGCACTGGGCCTTTGGTTAATAGGTTAGTCCCAAAAATAATATAAAAGAGCATATTAAAGCCCATTAAACATCAAAAACAGATAATATAATAGCATGGAACAATAAAAAATTATAGATACGTTGGAGACGTATCATTCAACAACCGACGCGGTTATGACTTCCAGCTCAACTGCCGCGGTGGCGGCTGCTGCTAGCAGCACTGCGCGCCCGCCGGCTCAAGCTTTGACAGACTTATTGGAGGCTTTGGCGACTCTGATGGGGGTGGAGGTAACCCCGGACAATGACGAACAGCACAAGGTGGATGTGGCGAAGCTGCGAGATGAGATAGCTCAAGCCAAGGAAGAACTGGCGGCTGAGAACGCTAAGATGGCTACAGAGCGGGATGCTTTGGACGCCAAGGCACAACGGATTCAGGTAGAGTCCTTCCGGCTCACATGGGACCAGAACGCTTCAAACGAGATCCTGACGAGGAGGCACCAGAGTCATATACCCCCGGTTTATGAGCCAAGGAACCTCTTCAACACACCTCGAGCAGGGACCAGTGACCCGCCGGTGGTGAACCGGGCGGTCGAAGCGCCTGGGACTGGAGCGCCGGTTCAGCCATGTGCGATGGACCCGTCACGTTTGAATAATACTCTGCCTCAGCATGTTCCGACACCTCCGGGTCATTATTCTAACCCTTTGGATAATATTATTGCTGCGGCGACGCGACTGGCGGCTCTACCAGTTGAAGGTGAGTCTCCAACAGCGATAGAGACACGGAGGGCCAGAGAGCTTCTTCAGACAGTTGTGGCTCAGCAGGCGGCTTATTCTTATAGCCGTGAGCAGATTCACTCAACCCTCAACCAAGTCGGAGTTATAGCAGGCGTATTGAGTCGCCCGCCGTTTCAAGAAGTGAGCAACACCGTAACCAAACTCGTGGGCATGACCCGGCCCGCGGAGGTAAAAATGCCCAGGCTTTGGTGGATCAGGACAGGGCGCGTCGGGAGGCTGAGGTGGCGGCTCAGCTAGCGGCTCAACAACAATCTCCGGTTTATCCATCAGCTTCGGTGGAGGCCGGCGTGACCTCTAGAACCTTGGGTGTGCCATGTTTAGTGCCGGCTGTGCGTAACGAGCGTTTACCTAAGGATTTCAAGGGTCCTCGTAAGGTGCCTAATTACACAGCAGGTCAACCCCCTGAAGCTTGGATCAAGAGCTATGAGATGGCCATGGAGATGCTGGATGTTAGCGATGCTACGTGCGCTAAGTATTTCACCATGATGTTGGATGGACCGGCTCGTACTTGGTTGAAGGGCGGCTCAGGATCCAATTTTTTCGAGAACAATCATGGGTCGAACGGCGGCTCAGGATCCGGTTCTCACGGTCCTAGTTGTGGTGGTGGCGGTTCTAATTCCGGTTTCCAGGGCCAAGGCAATCAAGGCGGTTTCAATCAACAGTCTAGTCAGGGAAATCAACAGTCTAGAGTAACCCGAAGCAGTTGAATAGTGGAGAGTACCACGTCTTCTCCACAATTTTATGCAAGCGGGATCAGAAGCTCCATAAGAGGGCAGTGAACGCAGTTGAGCCGGCGATTCCCCGTTACTTACAATGGTCTGAACATCCTATTCTCTGTGCCGTGAGGATCACCCGCCCCGGGTTGATAATCCAGGTCACTTGGCACTGGTGGTGGCACCTCAGGTTGGAGTGTACAGATTTACTAAGGTGCTCATGGACGGGGGCAGCAGCATCAATATTCTTTATTATGAAACTTCTCGTCGCATGAGCTTGACTGACAAAGATCATAAGCCGTCAAACACTGTTTTTCATGGCGTGGTGCCTGGTAAGTCGGCGTACCCAGTGGGTAAAATATCTTTGGAAGTGGCTTTTGGTGGTGATCATGATTCCAGATCTGAGACATTGACCTTTCAGGTGGTTAAAATCAAGAGCCCTTATCATGCTCTGTTTGGGCGGCCGGCTTATGCTAAGTTCATGGCAAGGCCGTGTTATGTTTATTTGCAGCTTAAGATGCTGGGTCATAAGGGTACTATCATAGTGCATGGAAGCCCCAAGATAGCCTTGGAATGTGAAGAAGGCGATGTTGCTTATGCTGAGTCTGTCTATGCAACAGAAGAGTTGAAGTTTTACAAGGATAATGTTGACCCGGCGGATATGGCATCTTTGAAGAAGCCAACCACAGAGCATGACCCTTGTTGAAATTTAAATCAGCTGACGACACTAAGCTAGTTGACTTTGTTCCCGTTGATTCATCCAAGTAGTTCAGTATCTGTGCTAATATGGATCAGAAATAGGAAAGCGCGCTCATCAAGTTCATCCGTGAGAACTGGGACATCTTTGCATGGAAACCTTCAGACATGCCAGGTTTACCGAGGGAACTCGCTGAGCACACTCTTAATATTGATCCAAACTTTAAAGCGGTCAAGCAAATCCTTCGCCGTTTTAATGAAGAGAGGCGCAAGGCCATTGGTGAAGAAGTGGCCCGGCTCTTGACAGCTGGGTTTATTGTTGAAGTTTTTTATCCTGAGTGCTCGTACTTAAGAAAAACGGTACTTGGCGTATGTGTGTGGATTACACAGACCTAGACAAGGCATGCCCGGCTGATCCTTTTGCTCTCCCCCGTATTGATCAGATCATTGATGCTACGACGGGTTGTGAGCGTTTTAGCTTTTTGGATGCTTACTCTGGTTATCATCAGATCAAGATGGCGGTTAAGGACCAGGAGAAGACAACTTTCATCACCCCCTTTGGAGCCTTCTATTATGTATCTATGCCCTTTGGGCTCAAGAGTGCCCAGGCGACTTACCAGCAGTGTGTGCAAAATTGCCTTCATGATCAGATTAGGCGTAATATTCATGCTTATGTGGATGATATTGTGGTGAAATCCAGGAAGAAGGAAACCCTGATAAATGATTTGAAAGAGACCTTTGACAATCTCCGGGTCTACAAGATGATGCTTAACCCGGCCAAGTGTGTCTTTGGTGTACCAGCAGGCAAGCTCTTGGGCTTTCTGGTTTCTAAACGGGTATTGAAGCTAACCCGGAGAAAGGCTATCACTTCCCTGGCTAAACCGGCATGTATTAATGATGTTCAACATCTGGCGGTTCGTATTGCGGCCTTAAGCCGGTTCATAAGCCGTCTGGGTGAAAAGGCTATCCCTCTATACCAGATGATGAAGAAGACAGATCACTTTGTCTGGAGTCATGCTGCTGATCAGGCGTTTGAGGCCTTGAAGAAACAATTAGCTGAGCCGCCGGTTCTTGCTGCTCCCATTGATAAAGAGCCCTTGTTGTTGTATGTGGCTGCCAATAGCCGAACTGTTAGCGTGGCAATTGTGGTGGAAAGGAAGGAATATGGCAAGGAGCATCCAGTTCAGCGGCCGATTTATTACATCAGTGAGGTTCTCATTGAGTCCAAGCAGAGGTATCCACATTGGCAGAAGCTCGTATACTCCTGGCATAGCACTTCTTCGCCATCAATGATCTATACACCTGCATCGTCAAATGAGTTGATGATATGCAACATATATAGTTGAGCAACAGAAAGAGACAGACTTGGCAAAGATAGAAGCAACATATCATAAGCATAAATAACAAAGTTCATCGTACCCACAATGCCCTAACTAGAGTGATCTTCGCTAGTCGAGGAGGACGGTTTAATTACATCACAAATAAAGTTTCGTCGTGCATAACTCAAAGTTTCATCATATAGAAAGTATGGACTAAACGGACACATTGTCATATATCGACAATCACTCCAACATGTCGTGCCGTCCATCCAAGTCAGGGAGATAGTCCCCAAGCTTAGTGAAAGGCTTCAGGTCGAGACGCTGAGCGGCTACGCGTGTTCGGACGTCTTCCCGCGACATTTTTCCTTCTTCGTAGAACATCCCTGTTTTTTCGACGACCTCCTTCATGATGATTTGGGCAAGTTCGCGCTGGATGTGATAGAACTCAGCTCGAAGTCGATGATCCTCGATATCTCCTAAGTTCTTTGCCCATTGCAGAATATGGGCATCGCCGGATCTAGGTGACATGCGAAGGTTCTGGTGATCCCGTTTGTACTCCAGCATGTGGTGTAGGACATAGAATCCATCATTAAGAGAATCACTCGGTTGCTGGATGCCGCAGAAGTCGGTCTTATGGCCTAAGGCGGGCCTGCCGTCCCTTTTCTTCTTGTCCTTGACCTCTCCACCCCGTGCGCCGTAGTAAAACATAGCACTGTCGAGAATAGACTTGATGTGGGTGTAATCCTTTTTGTTAGTCTTCTTCGACGAGTCCAAGTAAAGAGCGTGGGAGTATCGGGGGTAGAGGATGATGAGGACGGCGCGCCCGCCGCTACGCAAATTAAGTACACCTCAAATTAATTAGCCTCCACCATGCAAATGCATGATTGAAATCAGAGGAAGGATATCCGCGCGGATGACTTACAGGGGATGATAAGGCACGAGAATCGCCTCCTTGTCCTTATTGGCGAGCATAAACTTGGGGATGTATCCCCTCGCGTATTCACGGTGCTCTGGGCAGACTCCCAAGAAGCCCTCGTGCATGAAGTACGGGTCAGCGACACCGATATCAGGTATCTGCTCAACCCCGATGAGGTAGTTCATGTGCAAGGCATAAAGTCGGACAAACGTAAAATCCAGCTTCTTCAAGTGAAACATGTCGAAGATGTAACCGAACCAAAGGAAGAACTTCTCCGTGGGGAATGTGTCGACGTACGACAATTGCCGCGGCACGTTAACCACGTAGAGTGGGTATCCTAGATTTTTCGAGGCGATGAGGCCTTTCACTATCCACAGCACGTCGTCATGAAGTCTCCTTAGATCGCCAAATCTGGCTCCTAGCGTTGCTTTAGGTAGGATTCGTTGACCGGGGATATGCCTTTTTGCCGCACCGGGGATATCTATACGGTGTTGAACCCGAGGCTGCTGAGGCGGCTGGATCATAGAAGGAGCTTGGTTGCCTTTCCTCGCTCTCTTCCTAGGCTTCTTTGCTACCGGAAGGTCGTCTATAATACATTCAGCCTTCGGAGGCGGCAATTCAGGCACCGTCTCATGACGCTCAAACCGTGAGTAGGCGCCAGTATTGAGATACTGCTGAGTGTCATCCTCATCCTCATCCTCATCTATGGCGACATCACCAGCGACGAATGGAGCCACTTCCTCACCCCGTCCGCTATCACCCAGCACGACAGCCGACGCTAATTGGGTAGGTGGGGTCTCGATGTTCATACCTAACTGCGTGCTCGTGGGTGTGCTCCCGGCTGCCTCCAGACGAAGCAGACTCTTTGGCCACAATAGGACCCACCCATTGCAATCACCAAGCCACCGTGGGGTCTCGTCGTCATCCCCCCTAGTATCAGAGGAGCCAAATTCTCGTGGCCCGGTTTGACACTGGCCATGGAAACCTTGAAGACGTCCGGGGGGATCGGCAGGCCGTGGAACAGTGGTTCTTTCGGCTTCATTGTCGTCGCCTTCCCCACGTCCAGCTTCTGGTCGCTGATGGTGTACAATATTGTGCACGGGGTTACGTCGGCCTGCAAAGACATGTCTGCGGCGTGAGACATCCGAAAGGCAATGAAAACGGGAGATTATACATTTATTGAAGAGGGCCATTGTGACAGATACCGTGAGGGCGTCGAGCTCAGCCATAAACAAAGCACCGCCGAGCACGTCCGGTGCCGGAGCCCATGCCGGAGTAGGTGCGGGAGCCGGTGCCGGAGCAGGTGCAGGTGCTGGTGCAATGCTAGTCGAGCTGCTCCCGAAGAAGTCAGCAAGGGGAAAGTCCGCTGCATTTTTTTCTAGATTTTGCCTGCTCCAATTGAAAACGGCCGGAACCAAGTCAGTAGACATATCTGCAACCACCTATTTTGCGGCAGCTACCGCTGTTGCGACTGTCTCAGATGATTTCTTCTCAACCGCAATCTAAACCTTCTTCTCGATGTTTTCTTCAGTTAACCTTCGTCTTTCCTTTCTCTCCTACGTGGTCTCACGGTAGTACTTCTTCCACGTGGCGCCGTCTCGGACACCGTGCACGCGTCCGTACGACGGCCGAGTCTCCACCGGGAGTCCTTTCAATATGTTCAATGCCCGGTTGAATGGAGTGTCCCACTTGAGCCTCACCAACGCCTCAGATGGCGAGTCGCTTTCGGCCGCAATCCTGTGCTGCTCTCTGTACAAAAGGAACAAGGATCGTTTACAAATATGACTAACGTGCAGTCGAATTGATCGGAAACTAAAACTACCAGCAGTCTCATGAACTCCATCGTGACCGGGTCCGTCTCGAAAACCTTATTGACCGAGTCCCAATGGTGCTGTGCCCTGAGGACATCACGCTCCTGCGGGACGGTAAAGTCCGCCAAGGGGTCTGGGATACCCAGACTCTCGCGTTCCGTGTCCTCCTTGGCCCATATGGACCTCTTCCTGCCGTAACCACGGCTTCCGAGGTGGTGGCACCCCATGTTCCTGTATTTAAGCCCCTTCATGTACTTCGACTTTTTTTGGCAGCTTCGACCTCGCAAGCCGCCTTGAATATTTCAAAGTGCTCTTCCGTGATTGTCGGATTATCCTTTACAATCTCGGAGTAGGGTTCCTTTTTGTTGACGATCCGATGTTTCACCCTTGCTTTCCATGCGGCCAACGCGTCGCTAAACTTGGTCATGGCGTGTTTGTTTATCTTCTTCACTGCCGGGTCCTTATCTGGATTTTTATAATCCTTTTCATTCCGGCCCGGGAACAAGAATATCTGGTGCAACTTCTTTAGGAGGGAGGGCCTCATATTATCTTCTTATATAGTTTCTCATCGATGATGGTGGCGATTGTCCGTACGATGCAGCATATTTGATTGCCGTAGCACGATCGCGCTTCCACGGGCGCTATTGGCTCAAAAATGGCGTCGTCCATCTCCGTGACCACCACTCTAGTAGTCATGAGCTGGTTTGGGCGCCGTGGCCTCTTTGCTTTTGGTTCTAGACCGGCTCCGCTAGTCTCGGCACTGGTCTCAGTCTCATCGCCGGTCTGCATGTCGGTATCAGTCCCCGATGCGACAGGTGCGCCTAGCAACAACATCCGTTGATCGTCGGCTTCCCTCAAAAATTCGTCTGCCGCCAGGTAGACGTCGTCGCAATCAACAGAACCCTGTCCTTCATGGTTGCTAGCCATGTTTCCTACGATTAAATC
This sequence comes from Triticum aestivum, assembly GCF_018294505.1. Taxonomy (NCBI): domain Eukaryota; kingdom Viridiplantae; phylum Streptophyta; class Magnoliopsida; order Poales; family Poaceae; genus Triticum; species Triticum aestivum. Next base: position 25,239,518 of record NC_057814.1, read on the forward strand.
TAGTCTATTAATTCTAGACCTAATAAAATGAATAATGACATAAAAAGGCCTATGTTTTGCAGGAACGTTGACTCCTTCCCGGTGCGGCAAATCCCGGGCACTCGATATGTCCTAGTTTGAAACACAAGTCATGCCGAAATTCACGGAAAATTTTGGCAAGACCTTTGCTAAAAAGTGGACAAATCGAGCACCTGAAATTTGCCGGAATGGAAATGAATCAATATTCCGGCAAAACATAGGCCACTCGGCTTCATTTCCTGAAACAGTGTTCAAATATCCATCTTCGACACTGCAACACATGTCCAAATATACACGAGCAACCACATGTCCAAATTTCACAAGCTAATTCAAAAACTATGTGTAGAAGAAAATTCATTTAACTACTAATAGAACAAAATTCAGTTAACTTTAGTTCTCTATAATGATGAAAGAAAAAAATCAGTTAACTACTAATTTCATTCATTTAGGTTATTCATTTAACTTCACCTAATTAACCTAGTGTACCACTACTACTAGCAGCACTACTAACCTAATTAACCTAGCAAAACCCTACTGCCCTAACAAAAAACGTCTAATTAACATCTACTAGTACCACTAGTGCCCTAACCTAAGTAACATCTACTAGTATCACTATATACTACAAGCAGCACTGCTACAACATTTTTTTCATTTTTTCTTTTAAAAATACATCTATGAAAATAAAAACCATAATTAGACCCTACTGTCGTAACTAACTTTTGTTGTAAACCCTATCGGCTTAGTGGTGGGAATTTTAGTAGTAGCGCTTTTACCATGGGACGTGCTACTGCTATATATGTATCCGCAGCGCGGTTATTTTGCACGCGCTACTGCTGTGTAGCAGCAGCGCGCTTTTTTAACAAGCGCTACTGCTAAAGTTCTGTGTATAAGGTTTTTCCTAGTACTGTGAGGTGTTTTGGTGACTCGGATTTGGTAGCTCAGCCAGTTTCAGGCACTTGGGATTCTGAGGACCCACTCATGGCGGCTTATCGCCGAGAGGTTGATGCTATTGCTGGTCACTTCAAGGGCTATCAAGTGGAGCATGTTGATCGAAGGAAAAACGAGGCAGTTGATGCTTTAAGCCGGTTGGGATCCCAGCATAAGCCGGTGCCACCCAATATTTTGCTTGATATTCTGCATAATCCTTCAGTCAAACTGCCTATAGAGGAAGATCTTGCTATTCCTGACCCGGAGGCATAGCTGGTGGCGGCTCTTCATGCTATTCCTGATAGGACAGTTCCATATTTGGCGTATATGACCTGGGGTGAGTTACCTGAAGATGAAACTTTGGCCACGTAGGTAACCCGGCGGTCTAAGACAATGACTATTGTCACTGGAGAGTTGCATCATCGCAATGTTACAGGGGCGTTTCAACGTCGTGTCTCTCCCGAAGGAGGTCGTGAGATCCTACAAGAGAATCATGAAGGAGATTGTGGTCATCATGTCGGCTCTAAGTCTCTCGTGGCCAAGGCTTTTCGTCATTGATTTTATTGGCTAACGGCTCATGCTGATGCAGAGGATTTGGTCAGTAAATGTGATGGTTGTCAGAAATTCTCAAGACGAGCTCACGTGCCGGCTCAAGAATTGAGGATGATTCCAATTGCTTGGCTGTTTGCAGTCTAGGGGCTTGATATGGTTGGGCCTTTCAAAAGGTCCAAGGATAAAAACACCCACCTTTTGGTGGCGGTTGACAAATGCACAAAGTGGGTTGAAGCAGAGCTGGTTAGTAAGTGTGATGCGGCCACAGCGGTTCAATTCATCAAAAAGGTGATCTTCCGTTTCGGTTTTCCCACAGCATTATAACAGATAATGGCACCAGTCTGTCCAAGGGTGCTATGAAAGAGTTTTATCAACGAGAGCATATTCGACTTGATGTGTCATCAGTGGCTCACCCCCAGTCCAATGGTCAAGCTGAGAGAGCCAATCAAGAAATTTTGAGAGGCATCAAGCCCCGGCTTATGGTCCCTTTGTAGAGGACGACGGGTTGTTGGGTGGAGGAGTTACCCTCAGTGTTATGGCGCATCAATACCACCCCAACAGATCTACGGGTTGCACGCCTTTCTTCATGGTTTACGGAGCAAAGGCGGTTCTCCCTAGTGACATCTGTCACGATTCGCCTCATGTGGCGGCTTATGTTGAAGCTGATAATGAAAAAGCACGTCAGGATGCTATTGACCTGTTGGATGAGGAGCGTGACCTTGCGGCGGCTCGTTCGGCGATTTACCAGCAAGATCTGCACCGTTATCATAGCCGCCCGGTTAAAACCAGGACCTTTCAAGAAGGCGATTTGGTGCTCCGGCTTATCCAGGATCAAACTGATATGCACAAACTATCCCCGCCTTGGGAAGGACCCTTTCTGGTCAGCAAAAATCTGAACAACGGGTCATACTACCTTATCGATGTTGGAGACCACTAGGACTCACGCACGTCGGAGGAGGAGACCCGCCGGCCGTGGAATATTGCTCATCTTCGGCCTTATTACACCTGAGCCACTCGCTCTTGTGATGTACATATTTTGACAATGTATATATTATAATGAATATAATAAAGCCGGCATCCCTGATAATTCAGGGCCTCTGTCGTTTCATTTATGAGAATAATGAGTCTTTATTGTCACTTCATATGATCACTTGGGGGCTTCCTGCTCATTGAGCATAGCTATGACTACCGTCTTGATCCGCCTTGTACGCCATAGTTACCAAATACTTGGGGGGTTGTTGTTCATTGAGCATAGCTATGACTACCTGCTGATTCGGCTTGTACGCCCGTAATGAAAATTACTCGGGGGATTTTTGTTAATGAACAGAGCTTTGATGACCCTTGTAATAGGCTTGGACGCCAGGTGTATTCACCAAAAAATCCAGGTTATCCTGCCTTTTGTAAGTTTGCCACTCCGCCCAGGTAATCCTGGAATGACTCGTCGTACTCTTGACAGTCAATCTTATAAAGACCCTGAACTTGTCAAAGTTAAAACGATGATTGGTCATGTGAGGCCCGGCTAACAAGGTTTGAATGAAGGATTAACTCAGCGACTGTGTGTCCCTTGAAAAGCACTTGACTTTGAGGCTTGGCAGCCTATGAAAGCCTTGTTTTTCGATTTATATTTGATTTGAACATTTTTTGAGATTCATCTCTTGTGACATGTTAATACATGGTCGAAAACCGATGAGGGCTATGTTGCCTTATGGTTCATATCTGAATCTATCTGGAGTTTATTAACCCGGCCTGGCTTTGGACTTTAAGCCGCCAGTATATGATGATTTTATGTGCTTAGAGCGTTGTGCTCTAAGTTTTGGGATATTACCGCTTGCTGCATGCGGCATTGTAAGCGACAGTATGAATCAATTGAACATGGCGTTGTGCTCTCAATCTTTGGATTGTAACCCTTACTGCACAGATATGATAAGCTGGCAGTATGAGGAAATATCACAGGTATGATATTTTATTATAATTATATAAGGTTGTGATTAGACCAACCCTGGGTATGGACTATTTTAGTCACCAGTGGTTTTTGTATGGGGTATTGTGACCCACCCTAGGGTAAAACGCCAGGGCACTTGTGATCTGTTTGTATGTAGGAAAAATAATAAATTTGATCTGCATAATTGATGATATCATGACCATATGTGGCAGATTTTCAACTGACGGATCAGCAGTGTTATGCAAACAAAACGTGCACGATGGAATGGCATATCAGAGTTTAACTAGCCTATTACATGGCTCCCCGAGCCGAAATGATTACATGTGTTTTCAAAGCAATGCTTGATGATGAAAATTGAGAACCGTCCTGCGGATCAGCTCTCCTGGTCTTGGCGGTTTGGGGCTTCTGGGTCATCCCGCGGCGGTTCTTATTCTCCCTCCACCGTCTGGAAGTCAGGCGATGACCAATTGATGCCAGTCAAGGCTTGGAATTCAGCTTCATCATCGATAAGCCAAGACAGATCGATTTCAGGGGCAAAAGTGTGCTTACGAATTGGAGGGATAAGATCTGCAATTTTGTAAGCCGGCGTGGGCATTTTCTGGATCTCAGCGGTGTAAGCCGCCTGATATTTGGTCAGATTTGTTTCTTCAACAAGCAGGCTCACCAAGGGACGCATCTCCTACACACACGCAGCAAAATCTTTCTAATCAAAAGCAGACCCGTCCTCTTTAAAACTAGGGCAGCCAGTGGCTAGCTCGGCCGGGTCTAATTCTGACCGCCATGCCTTTGCCCGGCTTAAAGCCGTAATGGCACCGGCTCTAGCAGCCAACCGTTTGTTTTCTTCAATACGGGTAGGCAAAACAGAAAGTTGGCTTAAAACATTGCTGAGAAGAGATGGAGCTTGATTACTTGGGGAGATGGTGTCTATCGTACGATGAGCTCCGGTGTATAGTTGTTTTACTAATGTATAAACCGCCTTGAGCTTTATCAGTATCTCCTTCCCAAGATTGTTGCTTCTTGGACCTGCATGGCATATGATGATTAGGTCACCTGATGGTTTATAACATGGAAGGCGGAAGGTTATTACGATATAACAGGTCTTACCAAAGATAGCAAAAGTCATCTAATTGATATGATGCTTCAAGCCACTAAGTTCTGTGGTGACCTCTTCTAATGAGGCCTCAGCCTTTTTAGCTCTCTTGATCAGGGAAGCCTGCTCTTCAGTCAAGGAAGCTTTCTCAGTATTAAACTCAGTTTTGAGTTTTTCATTTTCATCCAAGCTAAACTTGAACTTGGAGTGAGCCTTCCGGGTTTCAAATTCTTGTGCTTCAAGCCGGGTTTTTAAATCAGTCAGCTGAGACTGAAATCGACTGGATGCTTCCTGAAAAGAGCAGGTTTAAACAAGTATGCACAGTTATGAAATAGTATATATTGATAAGTCACAAGCCCTTTGCAAGCAATAGCACTTGGCACTTGGGGGCTAATGCATGGAGAAAGTTTCTTTATACCACACTATATATTGCGAAGTCCCAAGCTCATTGCAAGCAATAGCACTTGGCACTTGCGGGCTAATGCATGCGCAGTTTTCTCTTATGATGCAATGGTAGATGACCCTGGTTCATACTTTTTCAAAAGTTAACCCGGTTTGCATGAGTGACTAAAGATTTGTTATCTGACAATGATAAGTCCCAGTTTAATCATATGGATTCAACCGGCCCTTGGTGGTTACAGCTGCAAAATTGATCATTATTACTGAAGACCCAGCTTAACTTAACAGCTTAAGCTGGCCCTTGGGGGCTACAGGTGAAAAATTGATTATTAAAAGCCCCAACTTATCTTGATAAATTTAAGTCGATCCTTGGGGGCTACTTGTTTTGATTCAGATGCATAAGCTATAGACTATCTAACAAGTCGACAGTATATTATATTCTATCATATTTAGTAGACTTGGGGGCTAAAGGAATATAGCTTATGTAAAAGCAGAAGTTGAACGACGTATTTCTGATGCATGTGCTTAACCATGTCAATCTCTAGATCACGGTTGCTGTGTATTTGATTAAGATAGCCGGAGATGATTTCGCTCATACTCAGATGAGAATAGTTGGCCATGTCAATTTTGACCTTGCGCCTTTCAAACAATTCTTCCTTGGTAGAATGCTTGCTAGAGCAATAGGATTCCCCGGTTCTTGGAAACCAGTGCCAGTGATCACAACCTCATCAGTGTCTGGTTCTGAAGGCTTGACTGGAATCGGCGGTTCAGTGCCCAAGGGGTCAACAACTATATGATCAGCAGATGTACCACGATTTTCTGGTGGCGGGTCATAGGCAGGTTCTTCCGGTTGTTGCACGGAGGCCTCAGAAATGGGTGCTTGCTTTTCTGGTTCATAAGTCTTGGGATCCTCTGTTGGCTTGTTTATCTTAGCCTTTTTACTAGGCTTTGCTTTCCCACTGCAAGAGGATTAAAAAAGTCAGTATGAGTTTAGATATGTTGAAAAGATCATATAAAGTTGGTACCCAGGAGCAGTCTTGAAAGCCGGAAGCAGAGTCTGAGATGAATTGCCAGACGAAGAGTGAGAGTTTCCCTGGTAATTTGAGTCAGGAGGACTAAGCGTTTGATGAATAAAATCTTCCTGAGAATAAATAAGAGTTGGAATTTTTGGAAGTACCTCATTCCGGCGCTTGCGTGGGGCTGGCGTGTTGGGCAAGCCGGAGGAAAGTTATCCACCTCCACTGGTCAGGGTTCTGCGCCGGTTCTCATGCTGTTGTTGCTTCAAAATAAAGTCGGGATCCAAGTAAGCTAAAGGGTTAGAAAACCTTACTTTCCGGATCACTCGTCGAATTTTCTGGCTCGCCAAGGGCTCTGAGTCGGAGGAAATAATAGTTACCTCGTCCTCACCTGCCTGGCTGGTTTCCCCATCATCCTAATAGAAATCAGTGTCAATAAGATGGATGAAAAAATAGCCAAGGGAATCAAGGTCTACCTATGAATCGTCATCATCTTCGTCCAAATTGAACAGATCAGAAGCAGTGGATTTCTTCTTGTTCTTCTTCATGGCATTGGTCTTAGCCCTGGCCCTCTTGGCAGCTTTTTCATCACACTTTTTATCCCAAAAGGCCTATTTAGCCTGCAATAAATTACAATAAAGGTTGGGGATTTCAAGGTTCAATGAACAATGAAGTAAATTATATAAATCGGACAGACTTACATCCGGTGCCGGGTTGAGTGTGCAGAAGGGATTTAACCCCACTTGGCTGCAGCTCTCCAAACTTTCATTGACAAGAGTCTTGGTCATCTCATTGATCGCATTGTCAGTCAAACACGTTGAAATGTAACGTAGTGAGTCTTTAGTGTCGCCGGTTGATGTCTACTACACAACCTTCTTCTTGTAGACGTTGTTGGGCCTCCAAGTGCGGAGGTTTGTAGGACAGTAGCAAATTTCCCTCAAGTGGATGACCTAAGGTTTATCAATCCGTGGGAGGTGTAGGATGAAGATGGTCTCTCTCAAGCAACCCTGCAACCAAATAACAGAGAGTCTCTTGTGTCCCCAACACACCCAATACAATGGTAAATTGTATAGGTGCACTAGTTCGGCGAAGAGATGGTGATACAAGTGCAATATGGATGGTAGATATAGGTTTTTGTAATTTGAAAAAATAAAAACAGCAAGGTAGCAAGTGATAAAAGTGAGCGTAAACGGTATTGCACTGCTAGGAAATAAGGCCTAGGGCTCATACTTTCACTAGTGCAAGTTCTCTCAACAATAACAACATAATTGGATCATATAACTATCCCTCAACATGCAACAAAGAGTCACTCCAAAGTCACTAATAACGGAGAACAAATGAAGAGATTATTGTATGGTACGAAACCACCTCAAAGTTATCCTTTCTGATCGATCTATTCAAGGGTCCGTAGTAAAATAACACGAAGCTATTCTTTCCGTTCGATCTATCATAGAGTTCGTACTAGAATAACACCTTAAGACACAAATCAACCAAAACCCTAATGTCACCTAGATACTCCAATGTCACCTCAAGTATCAGTGGGTATGATTATACGATATGCATCACACAATCTTAGATTCATCTATTCAACCAACACAAAGAACTTCAAAGAGTGCCCCAAAGTTTCTACCGGAGAGTCAAGACGAAAACGTGTGCCAACCCCTATGCATAAGTTCACGAGGTCACGGAACCCACAAGTTGATCACCAAAACATACAACAAGTAGATCACGTGAATATCCCATTGTCACCACAGATAAGCACATGCAAGACATACATCAAGTGTTCTCAAATCCTTAAAGCCTCAATCCGATAAGATAACTCCAAAGGGAAAACTCAATCCATCACAAGAGAGTAGAGGGGGACAAATATCATAAGATCCAACTATAATAGAAAAGCTCGCGATACATCAAGATCGTACCACCTCAAGAACACGAGAGAGAGAGAGAGAGAGAGAGAGAGAGATCAAACACATAGCTATTGGTACATACCCTCATCCCCGAGGGTGAACTACTCCCTCCTCGTCATGGAGAGCGCCGGGATGATGAAGATGGCCACCGGTGAGGGTTCCCCCCTCCGGCAGGGTGCCGGAACGGGTCTAGATTGGTTTTCGGTGGCTACAGAGGCTTGCGGCGGCGGAACTCCCGATCCAGGTTTCTTTCTGGAAGTTTGGGGTTATATAAGAGGTGTTGGAGTCGGGAACAAGTCAGGGGGTCCCCGAGGCGGCCACGAGGCAGGGGGCGCGCCCAGGGGGTAGGGCGCGCCCCCACCCTCGTGGTGGCCTCGGGACTCTTCTGGCCCACTTCCGGTACTCCGTGGGCTTCTTCTGGTCCAAAAATGATCTCCGTCAAATTTCAGCTCAATTGGACTCCGTTTGGTTTTCCTTTTCTGCGATACTCAAAAACAAGGAAAAAACAGAAACTGGCATTGGGCTCTAGGTTAATAGGTCAGTCCCAAAAATCATATAAAATAGCATATAAATGCATATAAAACATCCTAGATGGATAATATAATAGCATGGAACAATCAAAAATTACAGATACGTTGGAGACGTATCAAGCATCCCCAAGCTTAATTCCTGCTCGTCCTCGAGTAGGTAAATGATAAAAACAGAATTTTTGATGTGGAATGCTACCTAACATATTTATCAATGTAATCTTCTTTATTGTGGCAAGAATATTCAGATCCATAAGATTCATGACAAAAGTTTAATATTGACATAAAAATAATAATACTTCAAGCATACTAACCAAGCAATTATGTCTTCTCAAAATAACATGGCCAAAGAAAGCTTATCCTTACAAAATCATATAGTTTGGCTATGCTTCATTTTCGTCACACAAAAATGCTCTCATCATGCACAACCCCGATGACAAGCCAAGCAATTGTTTCATACTTTAGTATTCTCAAACTTTTTCAACTTTCACGCAATACATGAGCGTGAGCCATGGACATAGCACTATGGGTGGAATAGAATATGATGATGGAGGTTGTGTGGAGAAAACAAAAAGGGAGAAAGTCTCACATTGACGCGGCTAATCAACAGGCTATGGAGATGCCCATCAATTGATGTCAATGCGAGGAGTAGGGATTGCCATGCAACGGATGCAATAGAGCTATAAATATATGAAAGCTCAGCAAAAGAAACTAAGTGGGTGTGCATCCAACTTGCTTGCTCATGAAGACCTAGGGTATTTGAGGAAGCCCATTGTTGGAATATACAAGCCAAGTTCGATAATGAAACATTCCCACTAGTATATGAAGGTGACAATATAAGAGACTCTCTATCATAAAGATCATGGTGCTACTTTGAAGCACAAGTGTGGAAAAAGGATAGTAGCATTGTCCCTTTTTTGGGGGGGCCTTCCCCTTTTTTTATTTGGCCTTTCTCTTTTTTTGCCTTTTTCGCCTTTTTTCAGGACAATGCTCTATTAATGATGATCATCACACTTCTTTTTATTTACAACTCAAAGATTACAACTCGATACTAGAACAAAGTATGACTCTATATGAATGCCTCCGGTGGTGTACCGGGATGAGCATTAACTCATGAGTGACATGTATGAAAGAATTATGAACGGTGGCTTTGCCACAAATACGATGTCAACTACATGATCATGCAAGGCAATATGACAATGATGATGCGTGTCATAATAAATGGAACGGTGGAAAGTTGCATGGCAATATATCTCGGAATGGCTATGGAAATGCCATAATGGTAGGTATGGTGGCTGTTTTGAGGAAGATATAAGGAGAACTATGTGTGATAGAGCGTATCATATCACGGGGTTTGGATGCACCGGCGAAGTTTGCAACAACTCTCGAGGTGAGAAAGGGCAATGCACGGTACCGAAGAGGCTAGCAATGATGGAAGGTTGAGAGTGAGTATAATCCATGGACTCAACATTAGTCATAAAGATATCACATACTTATTGCAAAAATCTACAAGTCATCAAAAACCAAGCACTACGCGAATGCTCCTAGGGGGATAGATTGGTAGGAAAAGACCATCGCTCGTCCCCGACCGCCACTCATAAGGAAGGCAATCAAAGAACACCTCATGCTTCAAATTTGTCACACAACGGTTACCATATGTGCATGCTACGGGACTTGCAAACCTCAACACAAGTATTTCTCAATTTCACAATTACTCAACTAGCACAACTCTAATATTACCATCTTCATATCTCAAAACAATCATCAAGTATCAAACTTCTCATAGTATTCAATGCACTCTATATGGAAGTTTTTATTATACCCATCTTGGATGCCTATCATATTAGGACTAATTTGATAACCAAAGCAAATTACCATGCTGTTCTAAAGACTCTCAAAATAATATAAGTGAAGCACTAGAGCAAACAACAAACTACTCCGAAAGATATAAGTGAAGATCTGAGTAGTCGAATAATTATGTAACTATGTGAAGAATCTCTAATATTTAAGAATTTCAGATCTTGGTATTTTATTCAAACAGCAAGCAAAACAAAATAAAATAAAATGACGCTCCAAGCAAAACACATATCATGTGGTGGATAAAAATATAGCTCCAAGTAAAGTTACCGATGAACGAAGACGAAAGAGGTGATGCCATCCGGGGCATCCCCAAGCTTAGGCTCTTGGTTGTCCTTGAATATTACCTTGGGGTGCCTTGGGCATCCCCAATCTTCGGCTCTTGCCACTCCTTATTCCATAGTTCATCGAATCTTTACCCAAAACTTGAAAACTTCACAACACAAAACTTAACAGAAAACTCGTAAGCTCCGTTAGTATAAGAAAATAAATCACCACTTAGGTACTGTTGTGAACTCATTCTAAATTCATATTTGTGTAATATCTACTGTATTTCAACTTCTCTATGGTTCATACCCTCCGATACTACTCATAGATTCATCAAAATAAGCAAACAACACAATGAAAACAGAATCTGTCAAAAACAGAAAAGTCTGTAGTAATCTGTATCAAACGTATACTTCTGGAACTCCAAAAATTCTTAAATAAATTGGTGGACGTGAGGAATTTGTCTGTAAATCATCTTCAAAAAGAATCAACCTAAAAGCACTCTCCAGTAAAAAATGGCAGCTAATATCGTGCGCGCTAAAGAATCAACCTAAAAATGACAGCAAGATCATAAAGACTTCACCCAAGTCTTCCCAAAGGTTCTACTTGGCACAAACACTAATTAAACATAAAACCAAATCTAACTAGATGTTATATGAATTATTATGACTAAACAGTAGCAAAAAGCAAGGAACAAAAATAAGATTGGGTTGCCTCCCAACAAGCGCTAACGTTTAACGCCCCTAGCTAGGCATGATGATTTCAATGATGCTCACATAAAAGATAAGAATTGAAACATAAAGAGAGCATCATGAAGAATATGACTAGCACATTTAAGTCTAACCCACTTCCTATGCATAGGGATTTGTGAGCAAACAACTTATGGGAACAATAATCAACTAGCATAGGAAGGCAAAATAAGCATAACTTCAAAACTTTAAGCACATAGAGAGGAAACTTGATATTATTGCAATTCCTACAAGCATATATTCCTCCCTCATAATAATTTTCAGTAGCATCATGAATGAACTCAACAATATAACCAGCACCTAAAGCATTCTTTTCATGATCTACAAGCATACACTAGTAGAAAAAGGGCCTATTGTCCCGGTTGGTAAGGGCCTTTTGTCCCGGTTTTTGAACCGGGACTAAAGGGTCGTTACTAATGCCATAACCCTTTAGTCCTGGTTCTTACACGAACCGGGACAGATGGGCCTCCACGTGGCCGGTGCGGCAAGCCCAGGCAGGAGGGCCTTTGGTCCCGGTTGCTGGCACTAACCGGGACCAATAGGCATCCACGCGTGAGCATTTCAGTGGCTGGGGTTTTTTTGAAGGGGGGGGGGGGGGTTGGGGGTTTTGGGGGGTTAATTTAGGTGTTTCATATATTGTGTTAGCTAGCTAATTAATAGAGAGAAGTGTCCTCTCTTATCTCCGTGCTTGGTCGACGCTACATACTATATACGTATGGAGAGGACTAGACACGCTAGCTAGTAAGCAAATGAAGGAAACAGAAGATCGTCATGAACATATGCATACAGAGAGAAGTGATATCGACCACCTCTCCTTCTCCGAGAGATTGGTCGAACAACAAGTTCTCGTATATCTATCTTACACTACCGGCTACATATATACAATAATTATCTCTTACAATATAATCTCCTAATTAAATTGTAAGAACATAGGGTCCACATAGTATTCTCCGTTTTCAGCGATCACGTGGTCAAGGAAGAATGCCGCCAATTCCTCTTGAATTGCTCGCATACGATCTAGTGCTAGGAGTTCATCCCTCATCCGAAAGATCTAATTTGAAGAAGGGTGTCAATACATATATATATGAATAAATGAAACTCGACACAAATGATGGTAATAAAATAAAATTGTGAATATTATTGCTTACGCATTTCATATTATTCGTTAGAAGCCCCGCTCACAGGTCGTGTAGCGGATGGACTCGCAAACGTAGTATCCACAGTAATTATTCCCGGGTTCCTGCCACAACCACTTTACAAGAAATAGAGGTCAATCAAACTGATAAGCAAGCATGCTAAATGGTATTGATGAAACTAGCGCTTGAATCACTAGGAGATGTGCGGAACATGCTACTATAGTACTTACTTTCGGGTGTCTAAATTGCAGCTTCTTCGGCAGTCCCGGAGCTTTTTTGGTGAATTTTCTCCAAACCCTGCCAGACAAAGAAAACAATTACTTGATATCAGGAAATGAACAAAGTTGCTGATATGGTGGATAATGATCGATTTAACTTACTTCTTGAGCATTTGAGTCATGTCTGCATAGTCCTGGGGATCTTTTCGTCTCGAGTCTAAGACGGTTACTACTCCCTGCTCAAGCTTAATCTCTACGAGAATATAGTGGAAGCTGCGCATGCATGCATAAGTCATCAATTACATTACTATAACCTGGACTAATAAGGGAAACCGAATATGCACAAGACAGTAACACTCACTTGAAGTTGTAAGGAAAGAGTATTATATCTTTGTTTTCATTTATTACCAACGATCGTAGCAAGTTGGCCTCGGTATTTTCGGCATGATATTTAACCTCGGTTGCATCTATGAGATTTGCGTTAATGAACCCAATATCACCGATTTGTCTTTTCTTCAATTCAGCGATCTTCAATCTGCATAATATAGTGAGGATAATTATAAATACATGCAATGAAAGAGCTGACCTATATAGAGAGACTTAATGACAGAAGTAGTACTACTTACAGACAGTAGCAAGTGATCGTTGATTTATCGAGGGCCTTTTGATTGAAAAACTGGAAGAACTCCTCAAATGGAACATTCAACAGTTCAATTCCAACGAGGTCATGCTCCGGTTTAACTCTCAGCGTCAAAGTATTCCTCCCCCTAGACTCTCTGCAGGTTTTCATGTACCAATCATGTAATCTTCGCATCATCGTTGTTAAATATCTTTCATCTTTGACGAGAGGCTTCCCGTAATGGTATTTGTGTTCGTCCACCTCCAAGATTTCATAATGTACATCATCGGGCAGGTAATCTCCAAGATTGCTATAACCGGGCACCATCCTCGGATCTGCAGCGACGATGTCGCTAGACACCTTGAGCGGGGGGCACGATTGGTTCGCTTGTTCGCCGAGCTGGGCAATTTTTTTCCCAGCTCGTCATTCTTTTAACCTTTGATCATTGACAGTACTTCCGAACCGCTCCGCTTCGGCAAATGTCTTTGCAATAATGCGCTCATAGTTGCCTCTCGGCGGAGACTTTGGTGGTTTTGTCAGGGCAGCCAGAGTGTGCTTCGCTTTCACCGGATCTACCTTCTCCTCCAGAGGTGGATGTTTCTTTGCTTTCACCCCTTCAAAGAAGTTCGTCACTTCGGCTCGCACGATCTTCGTGGTTTCCTCCTCGGTCCTCTCGTATGGTAACTTCTCTGGAGTCTTCAGAGAAGGACCGAATCTGTATTGCCTCCCGCCTCTGGCTGTACTGCTAGACACCGGCAGAGCAGATGGAGTGGCTGCGGCTGTCTTCTTTCCTTGCTTACGAGGTGGAGGAGAAGGACTACGACGCGCCGGAGCAGCCGGAGCGGCGGCGGGTCTCTTCGGCCCTTGCGGACGAGGCGGAGAAGGAGGAGGCTGGCTGCTCTAGTGCGCCGACGCAGGCAGAGAAGGAGGCGGAGTGCCGCCACACGCCGGAGAAGGAGGCTGAGTGCCCTGATCACTCGCCGGAGGAGGAGGCGGAGTGCCGCCACGCGCCGGAGAAGGAGGCTGAGTGCCCTGATCACTCGCCGGAGGAGGAGGCGGAGTGCCCTTACTCGATGGAGGCGTCTAGTTCGGAAGGTTAATGAGCTCCTTCCGCCATAGGCATGGAGTCTTCAGAGCAGAACCCAGCCGAGTCTCCCCTTCACCGGTAGGGTGGTCAAGCTGGAGGTCCTCAAATCCCTCTGTTATTTCATCCACCATCACCCTAGCATATCCTTCTGGAATCGGCCGGCAGTGGTATGTTGCGCCGGGTTCAGGAGGTAAAGCAGAGCCAACAGCAGCCTTGACTTTGAAGTTCTGCCATTGCGTCATAAGGTGGCAATGTTGAGACTCCGTGATAGCATCCACGGGGTAGCTAGCAGGAGCCGTCAAGACATGCTCCGGCTGAAGCAGCTCGGTGGAAGCCACGCTGCTTCTCCGCTGAGATGGCGGGGTAGCTTTGGGGGTAGTTTCGGCATGTCGATTGCCGTCTCGTTCCTCTAGCGCTTGAACCCTTTCGTGCAGCTTCTGAATTTGGGTCTGCTCCACTTTTTTCCTCCTCTCCTGGCTTTTGTAACCGCCTGCGTCCGGAAAACCAGCCTTCCAGGGAACGGATCCTGGCGTGCCTCGTGTCCGTCCAGGGTGCTCAGGATTCCCAAGGGCCATTGTGAGCTCGTCGTTCTCTCTGTCTGGAACGAACGTCCCTTGCTGCGCTGCATCGATATAGTGCTGAAGCCTCTTGACTAGTATTCTCAAAAGCTCGTCCGTCCAAAGGCACTTCCCTAATACAGGGTCCAATTTTCCGCCAGCCCTGAAGAACTAAGTCCGGCAATGGTCTGGCCAGTACATTGTCTGTGGTTCGATCCCTTTATCAAGCAGATAATTCTCAGCCTTGGCCCACTTAGGCCGGGCTTTGAGGTAGCCACCTGACCCCATGCGATGGTGAAGCTTCTTCTTCGCAGCATTCTTCTTGTTTGTCGCTGACATCTTCTTACTCTTTTCCGATGTCTTGTGGGCAACAAATGCGGGCCAGTGATCTCTGATCTTCTCATACCGGCCGATGAATTTTGGTGTCTCTTCTTTGTCGACAAACGTTTTCAGCTCATTCTTCCACCTCCTGAATAGGTCTGCCATCTTCTTAAGAGCATGAGACATGATTAATTTCTCTTTAACTGGCTTCTCCGGATCCTCCTCTGGCGGTAGGGTGAAATTTTCCTTCAGCTCAGTCCAAAGATCATATTTCTGCATTTCATTGACATAAGACACCTCAGGGTTTTCCTTCTTAGGCTTATACCATTGGTGGATGCTGGTCGGGATCTTGACCCTAACAAGAACCCCGCACTGAGCAACAAACGCTTCCTTTGTCCGGATGGGTTCAATCGGTTGGCCGTCGCGCGCGGTTGCTGTGATCTCAAACCTTTCATCCGAGCGCAACTTTCTCTTCGGTCCTCGTCTCTTTACCGAAGTTGTGCTCGATCCGGAGGGCTAGAAAAAAGAAGAAAGACGAGAGTTAATTAATGTGTGTACATACCAAAACAATGAATGCATCAATTAGCTAGTCAGCACATGCTTAACTAATATATTTACCTGGCCGGACTCTGTTCGGTCACCGGAGCCGTCACCACGAGCTCCTTCTTGCACCAGCATTGGGTCACCGGAGCCATCATAATCATGTCTTTCCTCCTCCACTCTTCGATCACCGTAGCCTGCTTCTTCACCCTGTTCTTCCAGACCATCATTGTCGTTAAGACACGACAAGACATCACCTCCGGCTAAGATTATGTCCCCCAACACCTCTTCTGCTTCCTCGTCTCGTCCGTGCTCCATTGTTTCTGCAAATATTACAACATGGAAATTATTACACAAACATGACAGTAGGTGGATATATTAGTGCAAACATAGACCTAGCTTATTCCGGGTTTGGGGTGGCCTCGGCAATGCTTCAAGGGTAGGGGCGCGGCGGGAGGGGGTAGGAGACCGACATCGTTTTTTTCTACGGTTTGGGTGTCCTCGAGAGTTTTGGTCGAGCAAGAGGGCCGGGGGGTGCTCCCGTGGTATAAGTTATCACGGTCGAGAGGGGGTATATATATCGACCGCACATCATGTCGAAGTTATTTTGGAATGGAGTTCCCGATAAAATGTTGTCGGGGAGGGGGTATCGACCTCCCCTCATGTTGAAATTATCGGGGAGGGGGTATATCGACCCCCACCCCCTCATCATGCATATATAGCTACCACATACATATATACATTGAAAAAAATTACATATATACAACAAAAACATTAATACACATATGAACAAAAACATGTTGTGAACAAAAAATTAATGTAATAAATCTAATAAGAAATTAATCTAATAAAAAACATGCTCTGAACTTACATATAGCCACATACATACAAATATACATTTTATATATATGAACAAAAATTTAATCTAATACAAAATAAAAACATAGACGGACCGGCGCGGCGTCTCACGGCGGGGGCGTCTGGCGATGGCGACGGCGGGGGAGGCGAGGGCGCCGGCGCGCGGGGGCAGGGCGCGGGAAGGGGCTCGGGCGCGGGGCAGGGGCCGGCGCGGCGACGGCGTGGTCGGGGACAGGGGCGGCGCGGCGACGGATTCGGAGGCAGGGGCGGCGCGGCGACGGCGTCGGAGGCAGGGGCGGCGCGGCGGCGGCGTCGGAGGCAGGGGCGGCGCGGCGATGGCGTCGGAGGCAGGGCGGCGCGGCGACGGCGTCAGAGGCAGGGGCGGCGCGGCGACGGCGTCGGAGACGGCGACGAGGAGCAGCGCTGGAGCGTCGGGAACGAACTGACGGTGAAGTTGTGAAATTTCACAAGTCCAGCTTATATACACAGAGCATTGGTACCGGTTGGTGGCACCAACCGGGACCAATGCTACCATTAGTCCCGGTTGGTGCCACCAACCGGGACCAAAGGCCTCTTTTCAGCAGCCCAAAGGGCGGGAAGCGGCGGCCTTTGGTCCCGGTTGGTGGCACCAACCGGGACTAAAGGGGGGCATTGGTCCCAGTTGGTGCCACCAACCGGTACCAATGCTCTCGACTTTTCTCCACTGCGACCCGTCAGCGGGTGCTCTCAACTTCCCGTCTTTCTTATGGTCCTCACTGTGCCATCGCATCAACTTGGCATGCTCTTCGTTTCTGAACAGACGTTTCAACTGTGGTATTATAGGAGCATACCACATCACCTTCGCAGGAACCCTCTTCCTGGGGGGCTCGCCGTCAACATCACCAGGGTCATCTCGTCTTATCTTATACCGCAATGCACCGCATACCGGGCATGCGTTCAGATCTTACGCACCGCGGTAGAGGATGCAGTCATTAGGGCATGCATGTATCTTCTGCACCTCCAATCCTAGAGGGCATACGACCTTCTTTGTTGCGTATGTACTGTCGGGCAATTTGTTATCATTTGGAAGCTTCTTCTTCAATATTTTCAATAGCTTCTCAAATCCTTTGTCAGGCACAGCATTCTCTGCCTTCCACTGCAGCAATTCCAGTACGGTACCGAGCTTTGTGTTGCCATCTTCGCAATTGGGGTACAACCCTTTTTTGTGATCCTCTAACATCCGATCAAACTTCAGCTTCTCCTTTTGACTTTCGCATTGCGTCCTTGCATCGACAATGACCCGGCGGAGATCATCATCATCGGGCACTGGTTCCTCTTGATCTTCAGCAGCTTCCCCCGTTGCAGCATCATAGGGCACATCGTCTGGTTCCTCTTGATCTTCAGCAGCTTCCCCCGTTGCAGCATCACCGTATTCAGGGGCACATAGTTGTCATCGTCCTCTTCTTCTTCGCCGTCTTCCATCATAACCCCTATTTCTCCGTGCCTCGTCCAAACATTATAGTGTGGCATGAAACCCTTGTAAAGCAGGTGGGTGTGAAGGATTTTCCCGTCAGAGTAAGACTTCGTATTCCCACATGTAGGGCATGGACAACACATAAAACCATTCTGCTTGTTTGCCTCAGCCACTTCGAGAAAATCATGCACGCCCTTAATGTACTCGGAGGTGTGTCTGTCACCGTACATCCATTGCCGGTTCATCTGCGTGCATTATATATAATTAAGTGTGTCAAAACCCATTACAGAACATCATGAATAGATAATTAAGTGACCAAATTAATAGAAGTTCATCATCACATTAAAACCAAAGTACATACATAGTTCTCATCTAACAACATATAGCTCTCCAGAGCATCTAATTAAATAAACCATACATTGAAACTATGTAAAACATTTCAATGCGAAAACAAATGCGATCATAATCGCAACCAAGGTAACAATTGATCCAACGGCATAATGATACCAAGCCTCGGTATGAATGGCATATTTTCTAATCTTCAAGCGCATTGCATCCATCTTGATCTTGTGATCATCGACGACATCCGCGACATGCAACTCCAATATCATCTTCTCCTCCTCAATTTTTTTTATTTTTTCCTTCAAGAAATTTTTTTCTTCTTCAACTAAATTTAACCTCTCGGCAATAGGGTCGGTTGGAATTTCCGGTTCACATACCTCCTAGATAAATAAAATCTATGTCACGTTGGTCGGCATAATTTTCATAAACAATAAATGAACCAATAGTTATAAAGATAATATATACCACATCCGAATCATAGACAGGACGAGGGCTGACGGGGGCGGATACCAAAACCATCGCACTATATAATAACAAGCAATACAATAGTAAGAAAATTAGGCAAGTATCTATCTAAAGTAAGAATTTTTTTCTTGCAGAAAGAAGATAAGAACAAGAGGCTCACCACGGTGGTGCCGGCGACGAGATCGACGCGGGCGATCGACGGCGGTGAAGACGGGAATGGGACATGACGGGCCGCTAAATCTAGACAAATCTCGAGGAAAATGGAGTTTTGAGGTCGAGCTTCGAGAGGAGAAAGCTTAACTAGTGTGGCTCGGGCATTTCATCGAACACCTCATGTGCATAGGAGGTGAGCTAGAGCACCACAAAGCCCTCCCCTCGCCGGCCAGAGAAAAATAGAGCACTGGAGTGCTCTGCTCGCGGGCAATGGGTATATATAGGCACCTCATTGGTCCCGGTTCGTGGCATGAACCGAGACTAAAGGGAAGCCTGTGGTCCCGGTTCGAGCCACCAACCGGGACCAATGGTGGTGGGCCAGGAGCGAGGCCCATTGGTCCCGGTTCGTCCCACCAACCGGGACCAAAGGGGCCAGACGGACCGGGACCAATGCCCCCACGAGGCCCGGCAGGCCCCTGGCCTCACGAACCGGGACCAGTGCCCCCATTGGTCTCGGTTCTGGGCTGAACCGGGACTAATGGGCTGACCCGGCCTGAACCAAAGCCCTCTTTTCTACTAGTGATAGAAATTTTATTACTCTCCACATAACCAAAATTCTTCTCATTCAGAATAGTGGGAGTATCATAAGAAGCTCGAATACTATAAATTGTTTCCACATTGAAAGAATAAAGTTCAGAGAAAGGGTAATCATAATCATGACAAGTTTTATAAATATAATAATCACTAATTTTTGTAGCATAAGTGTCATCGCAATAATCATCGTAAGTAGCAACTTTGTTCTCATCATAATCGATTGAAACCTCTTCCAAGATAGTGGAATCATCACTAAATAAAGTCATGACCTCTCCAAATCCACTTTCATATTTATCACAATAAGATTCAACATCCTCCAAAATAGTGGGATCATTACTTGCTAAAATTGACACTCTTCCAAACCCACTTTCATCAATATAATCATCATAAGTAGGAGGCATGCTATCATCATAATAAATTTGCTCATCAAAACTTGGGAGGCTAAAAATATCATCTTCATTAGACATGGCATTCCCAAG
Source organism: Triticum aestivum (assembly GCF_018294505.1). Lineage (NCBI taxonomy): Eukaryota > Viridiplantae > Streptophyta > Magnoliopsida > Poales > Poaceae > Triticum > Triticum aestivum. Next base: position 25,259,591 of record NC_057814.1, read on the forward strand.
CTTGGGACAAACATTAATTGCAGAAAATAAATTCTCAAACATGTCATTCTCATCAAACATAGCATCCCCAAGCTTGGGCCTTTTCATATCATAAGCATAATCACTCTCATCATTAATAGTATGGATAGCACCAATAGTATAGCAATTATCATCATCACAATGAGTAATAGAAGCAACATCATTTGGGAGGGATACCTTTTCACCTTTGCTTCTCTGTCTTTTCTTTTTCTTCTTCACATCATGTGTGGGTTTAACCCTCTTTTTTGAGCTCCTTATTAATGAGATTGGTTGGATAGAAAGCTCCTCCTCGTTACCTGATTCATCATAAGAAATAATAGGAGGATATTTCATCTTCTATTTGTTTTCTTGTCTTTATGTAATTGGCAATATAAGGATTTACAATGCAATTCACCGCACAATACATAAAAATTTCTTCTAGATCAAAATCAAGAAGACTAAATTTTGGAATACCCTCAGTTATACGTTTCATTTCTTCATACCCCAAAAGAAGACTAAGCTCTTTATGATGCTCAAGGGTAATCAAGTTATCACAATTTTTGGACACGATTTGATCATGAAACAAATGCATTGGAGCTTTAAGTGACAATGTTCATTGCAAAGTTTACAAGGATGGCGATAAATATTGAATCTTTCAGCACAATCATCTAGCCTTTCTTGCAACCATTTAGTTTCAAAATACTTATGCCTCTTGCAAAATCTATCTTCCCTATTTGGTGTGAACTTGCAAGCTCTATCTATTCCAATAAAGTTGACATTCTTATAAGAGACATTTTCATCATTACTAGTGCAATCATCATTAGTACTATGGATATTCAAAGAACTCATACTAACAACATTGCAATCATGCTCATCATTCAAATATTTAGTGCCAAACATTCTAATGCATTCTTCTTCTAACATTTTGGCACAATTATCGGAATCCTTATTTTCATGAAAGATATTAAAAAGATGAAGCAATTCCATTTTTTGTTTTCTTTTATAGACTAAACTAGTGATAAAACAACAAACAAAAAGATTCGATTGCAAGATCTAAAGATATACCTTCAAGCACTCACCTCCCCGGCAACGGCGCCAGAAACTGCTTGATGTCTACTACACAACCTTCTTCTTGTAGACGTTGTTGGGCCTCCAAGTGCAGAGGTTTGTAGGACAGTAGCAAATTTCCCTCAAGTGGATGACCTAAGGTTTATCAATCCGTGGGAGGTGTAGGATGAAGATGGTCTCTCTCAAGCAACCCTGCAACCAAATAATAGAGAGTCTCTTGTGTCCCCAACACACCCAATACAATGGTAAATTGTATAGGTGCACTAGTTTGGCGAAGAGATTGTGATACAAGTGCAATATGGATGGTAGATATAGGTTTTTGTATTCTGAAAATATAAAAACAGCAAGGTAGAAAGTGATAAAAGTGAGCGTAAACGGTATTGAAATGCTAGGAAACAAGGCCTAGGGCTCATACTTTAACTAGTGCAAGTTCTCTCAACAATAATAACATAATTGGATCATATAACTATCCCTCAACATGCAACAAAGAGTCACTGCGAAGTCACTAATAGCGGAGAACAAACGAAGAGATTATTGTAGGGTATGAAACCACCTCAAAGTTATCCTTTCTAGTCGATCTATTCAAGAGTCCGTAGTAAAATAACACGAAGCTATTCTTTCCGTTCGATCTATCATAGAGTTCGTACTAGAATAACACCTTAAGACACAAATCAACCAAAACCCTAATGTCACCTAGATACTCCAATGTCACCTCAAGTATCCGTGGGTATGATTATACGATATGCATCACACAATCTCAGATTCATCTATTCAACCAACACAAAGAACTTCAAGGAGTGCCCCAAAGTTTCTACCGGAGAGTGAAGACGAAAACGTGTGCCAACCCCTATGCATAAGTTCACGAGGTCACGGAACCCGCAAGTTGATCACCAAAACATACATCAAGTAGATCACGTGAATATCCCGTTGTCACCACAGATAAGCACATGCAAGACATACATCAAGTGTTCTCAAAGCCTTAAAGACTCAATCCGATAAGATAACTCCAAAGGGAAAACTCAATCCATCACAAGAGAGTAGAGGGGGAGAAACATCATAAGATCCAACTATAATAGAAAAGCTCGCGATACATCAAGATCGTACCACCTCAAGAACACGAGAGAGAGAGAGAGAGATCAAACACATAGCTATTGGTACATACCCTCAGCCCCGAGGGTGAACTACTCCCTCCTCGTCATGGAGAGCGCCGGGATGATGAAGATGGCCACCGGTGAGGGTTCCCCCCTCCGGCAGGGTGTCGGAACGGGTCTAGATTGGTTTTCGGTGGCTACAGAGGCTTGCGGCGGCGGAACTCCCGATCTAGGTTTCTTTCTGGAAGTTTGGGGTTATATAAGAGGTGTTGGAGTCGGGAACAAGTCAGGGGGGTCCCCGAGGCGGCGACGAGGCAGGGGGGGCGTGCCCAGGGGGTAGGGTGCGACCCCCACCCTCGTGGTGGCCTGGGGACACTCTGGCCCACTTCCGGTACTCCGTGGGCTTCTTCTGGTCCAAAAATGATCTCCGTCAAATTTCAGCTCAATTGGACTCCGTTTGGTTTTCCTTTTCTGCGATACTCAAAAACAAGGAAAAAACAGAAACTAGCACTAGGCTCTAGGTTAATAGGTTAGTCCCAAAAATCATATAAAATAGCATATAAATGCATATAAAGCATCCTAGATGGATAATATAATAGCATGGAACAATCAAAAATTATAGATACGTTGGAGATGTATCACCGGTATGTGTACACATTAAACCAGACCGGCGGCTTAAAGGTATGATCCTCCAAGCTACCATGCATCGAACTAGATCAACCCCGGTCAATCCATTGCCCAATAGTGCTCTAACCTTTGAAAACGTAGGCGCAAGTTTGGCCCATTTAGCAGTGGTAACCCGGTCAGGGAGAGTATGCTTTGGATTGAGCCGTTGGTCATGGAAGCCGGGCATGGAGTTCTCATCGGCAGGAGAAGTATCTTTGCAGTAGAACCAAGTTTATTCCAATCCTTGGGATAGCTTGGAAGTTTAGCATAAGGAAAAATGGCATCTCTGCATCGTTGAATTGAAATTCCTCCAAGCTCCCGACTGGGCCCGTCGGTGAATTCATTTTGGCGGTTCAAGTAAAAGTACTCTCTAAAGAGTTCAACGCTAGGTTCCTTTTGAAGATATACTTCACAGAAGACTTGGAAATTGCAGATATTCGACACAGAATTGGGTGCAATGTCTTGAGGATGAAGCTGGAAAACATGCAGAATGTCACGGAGGAACTTTGAACCGGGCGGTGAGAAGCCCCGGATCATATGATTAGTAAACACAATAATTTCACCATCCTGTGGTTGAGGTCTGACTTCATTTGGTTTTGGAATACGCCACTGAATGATGTTTTTTGCTAGTAAGAAGCCAATTTTGACATACTCCTGGAGCATTGCCTCGGTAACAATGGATGGGACCCAGTCGCATGATGTGACTGTCTTAGTCATGGTTGGGTGCACAGCCTACATAAGGCGGTTCAAGAATTTATTAAACCGGCAGATATCTGGCGATTTACAAATTATCGTTTAAATCGCTGTGCAAGGCTAATGGTTATGGAGATACAGTTCAAAGTATGCAGTTGTTAAACCAGAAGGATATTGCAGAGTTATTGACTATGAGGTAAATGATAGCGGCTTAAACGGGGCCTAATGATATATAATGGGTCAGGGTTTATGTCATGAGCCGCCATGGCAGTTTTTGGTGATTCAGATCTATCAAATGAAAAATTTGCTAAGTGGTGGACAAACAGATTTCACAAGCTGAAGTTATAATTTTGGATCTATGGCAGTTCAGAAAAGGCAGTAAAATTCTAAACCTAAGGTGGCGGCAGTGGAAAGTGAGGATGTTTCAATGAGATCTTCTACGGGGAGATATTACTCTAATGATAAAAATGAATGCTAAAACTACTTCTGCGCAAGGTTCGTAGCCTATCCAGATTAAAAGCCACTGGAGTTGAAGGAAACAGCGAAGAACATCAAGAACGCCGATGAACTACCCAAACCCTTAACACAGATCTGAGATAGAAAGAAAGGTGCACTTACAGAAGATGAGGAGCAACGGTGGCGCGCCGGAGATTCTGATCCAATTAGGTCGATCCAGCAGCCTGGGTCGGTGCAGCGTTCGAGCGGCAGAGGAGACGCGAGAGGAAGACGAAGGAAGGGGTGAAAATGATAAAGACCCCTGTCCCTATTTATAAGGGGGCGGATACAAGGCATGCGCAGGAATCGAGGAGGTCGAAAACCATCATGTGGTTATATGGATGCCTCGATTTTTGGGATGGTTATTAAGATAAGGATTAGTTAAGATGTTCTGGGCCTCGTGCGAAGTTAATGCGAAGTGACGTCATGGCGGTTTAAGAAAATTCTGTGACCTGACGTCATGGCGGGTTATAGCAAGGTTTATTAAACAAGGCGATACAAGATTTTTGAAAAGTCAGGTATTGAAGATTGATGTGAACAAGTTCAAATCAACCTGGGGCCTAATGGTAGGGATATAACTACTGGGTATGAACCGCCCAGGAGGGGCCGGGTCATGCCATTGACGACTCATCAACGAAGATGGCGGATCATACAAGCCTGTGGACGGCCCAAGACCCAGAGGCGACTTGAGGCCCAAGAGGATGATCCGCCATATGTGTATGACTTGTTTTGTAAGGCAAGCGTAGTTAGTCACTGCCGGACACGTTGTGTATGTGCCGGCCGGGACTCTGTGAGCCGCCGGGTGTCAACCATTGTATATAAAGGGATGACCCGGCGGCGGTTTAGGGCAAGAAACAAGAGATCGAGAACTAGGTCAAGCGTATTCGCACCCTGGTAATCGAACCCCAAGCAATACAATCCCAAACTAGAGTAGGCCTTGTTACCTCCACCGCGAGGGGCCGAACCAGTATAAACCCTCTGTGTCCTTTGTCCCAATTAACCCCTTTAAGCTAACCTAGTTGCGATGGCTCCACGACTAAGTCCTTCTGCTAGGACATCTGTCGTGACAATTCCACGACACGTAATGTCGGGCAATTCGCTATCCTTTCGAAGCTTCTTCTTCAATATATTCAGTAGCTTCTCAAATCCGTTGTCAGATACACCATCGTGTGTCTTCCATTGCAGCAATTCCAGTGTGGTACCGAGCTTTGTGTTGCCATCTTCGCAATTTGGGTACAAACCTTTTTTGTGATCCTCTAACATGTGATCGAACTTCAACTTCTCCTTTTCACTTTGGCTTTCTCTTTTTGCATCAACAATGACCCGGCGAAGATCATCATCGGGCACATCGTCTGGTCCTTCTTGATCTTCAGCTTCCCCCGTTGCAGCATCACCGTATTCGGGGGCAGATAGTTTTCATCATCCTCTTGTTCTTCGTTGTCTTCCATCATAACCCCTCTTTCTCCGTGCTTGGTCCAAACATTATAGTGTGGCACGAAACCCTTCTCAATCAGGTGGATGTGAAGGGTTCTCGAGTCAGAGTAAGACTTCGTATTCTCACATCAAGGCATGGACAACACATAAAACCATTCTGCTTGTATGCCTCAGCCACGTCGAGAAAATTATGCACGCCCTTAATGTACTCGAAGGTGTGTCTATCACCGTACACTCATTGGCGGTTCATCTGCGTGCATTATATATAATTAAGTGTGTCAAAAACCATTATAGAAGATCATGAATACAGAAGTGACCGAATTAATAGAAGTTCATCATCACATTAAAACCAAAGTACAGTAGTGATCAAATTTTATTACTGAAAAATAAATACATAAAGTTCATACATATATTGTTCTTATTGAACAACATATAATAGCTCTCTAGAACATCCAATTAAACCATACATTGAAACTATGTAGAACATTTCAATGCAACAACAAATGCGATCATAATCGCAACTAAGGTAGCAATTGATCTAACGGCATAATGATACCAACCCTCAGTATGAATGGCATATTTTCTAATCTTTCTAATATTCAAGCGCATTGCATCCATCTTGATCTGGTGATCATCAACGACATCCGGGACATGCAACTCCAATCTGATCTTCTCCTCCTCAATTCTTTTCAATTTTTTCTTCAAGTAATTGTCTTCTTTTTCAACTAAATTTAACCTCTCGACAATAGGGTCAGTTGGAATTTCTGGTTCACATACCTCCTAAATAAAAATATTAATGTCACGTTGGTCAGCATAATTGTCATAAACACTAAATGAAACAAATAGTTATAAAAGATAATATATACCACATCCGAATCATAGACAGGACGAGGGCCGACGGAGGTGACCAAAACCATCACACTATATAATAACAAACAATAACAAAAGTAAGAAAATTATACAAATATCTATCTAAATCATACAAGTAAGAATTTTTTTATTTTAGAAAGAAGATAAGAACAAGAGGCTCACCACGGTGGTGCCGGCAACAAGATCGGCGCAGACGATCGACCGCGATGAGGACGGGGACGGGACAGGACAGACCGCCAAACTTAGACAAATCTTGAGGAAAATGGAGCTTGTACAAGGAGCCTCGAGAGGAGAAAGCTTAAGTGTGGCTCGGGCATTTCATCGAACACCTCATGTGCATAGGAGGTGAGCTAGAGCACCACAAACCTCTCCCATGGCCGGCCAAAAAAACAGAGCAGTGGCTCTGTTCACGGGCAAGGGCGGGGGTATATATAGACCTCTCTTTAGTCTCGGTTTGTGGCTAAAACCGGGACTAAATAACAACCTTTGGTCCCGGTTCTAGCCACCAACCGGGACTAAAGGTTGTGGGCCAGGAGCGAGGCTCATTGGTCCCGATTCGTGTCAGGAACCGGGACCAAAGGGGTCAGACGAACCGGGACCAATGGCCCCTGAGGCTCGGCCGGCGCCCTGGCCTCACAAACCGGGAATGATGCACCCTTTGGTCCCGGTTCGTGAGTGAACAGGGATTAATGCCCTTACCCAGGCCTCAACTAAAGCCCTGTTTTCTACTAGTGTAAAGATAAACTCAGATGTTAGACAAATATATTAAAGAGGCAACCTATTAGAATTAGAATATATATTTGAATAGAATGAGAGGATAACCATGTGGGCTACATGTCACCAATCACATATTTGCAAGAAAGGAAGAAACTTTCAGAAACATTCAATACAAATAATATCAAGTTTCAGTTGTATCCAACACATGAATTAAAATATAAGGTTCATCTGCTTTTGTCCATTCGATCAGTTCATTATAGCCCTCTTGATGTACTAAAGGTACAGATACATCAGCGGTAGCTACAAAACTCTCACCATGTTCTGTCCAGGTTTTGTAATTTGGCTTATACCCATGTTTATACAAGTGTTCCTCTACAATGTGCCTTTCTTGCAGAAAATAATTCCGACATTTGCCGCACGGACACTTAATTTTACCACCTTTAGCTACAGAAGGCAAAGAGAAGGCCGAGTCTATAAATCGTGCAGTTTCTTGAAACCATATATTAGAAGGGACTTGACCAAACACCCAGCCACTATATATCCAATCACGGATCTCCATTATTTAACCAAGAATTCATACTGAAATAACAATTCACAGAAATGGGGCTATTTCAGAAAAATAATAACATACTAAAGGGCAGCAGCACAAATGACGATTCACACAAAGAGAACTGTGTCAAACATAAATTTAACAGCTCAAAGCCATAACTTACGAACATACTTGTTCAAGCTGCAAAAATTATGGCGTCGAAAAGGATGGCCGACCAACTCCCCTAGCTGTTCACTGATGTTTCTGGAAAATGAAGAGATAATATTATTCTGTGATTTGTACGTGTTAAATTCACTTTACAAGAAATAAAATAGATAGCAGGTAGGTTTCATAGAAGCTACAAACTAGAAAAGATAAACAATTTAGATGGCCATCTACAGAAGCTACAACATGTTAGCTGCTCACTGAGGTTGCCACAGATGCTACAACATACATCTAAGAACAACCAAAACTAATCTGTCCAAATCAACTGTATACTAATCAGAGGTCCCTCAATTAGTTCCAACTAAGCTTGAACGCCATACAAGAAATAAAGCAAGCAAATCATAGATCCAGGAAAAGAAGGTGATAATATTACCAGGGATATGAAGACAGGGGGCTTGTGCGAGAAGAGGAGTACGGGCAGCCGGGGACAAGTACAGGAGCTCGGTGGGGCGGGGGTGGGGATGGTGGTGCTCCGGCGGGTGTAAAGGGGGAGACTGGCACTACGCAGGTAGTGAGGTAGATGCGGGCTGAAGGACGGCCTTCCACGGGAGGGGAGCTAGCCGCGGCGGTTGATCGAAGGATGGTGTGGCAAAGGCTGCAGCGATGGACCTGAGGATGGTGGGGCGGCGGCGGTGGCGGTGGACCGGAGGATGGTGTGGCAGGAGACTGAGAATTGATTTGGGGATCGAGGGTTCTGGAAACCAAGGACTGAATTAGGGATCGAGAGGGTTCTGTTTGCCCTCTCGTTTGTACTGGGCCGAACCCTGTGAGCCGAAACACACAGGAAAATAGACCAAAAGGGTGGGCCTCTGCTTAAAATGTGCGCGCAATGGAAATCTGGTGGCGCGAAACAACAGCCCGCGGGCGCGAAGGACCAAACGCGATTCCTGTGGGCCGCGACGCACAGGGATATATTTTTCCTTTGAGTTTAGCTAGAGCCCACATCAATATATAGCAAAAACCTGTCAGCCAGAGCCTGGCCCATAGTAAAACGTTTTTTTTCCTGGGTGTCTATGCGGGGCCGACATGACTATAGGTTGGCTCACAGCCTTAGTCGTGATTCTGGTGGTGATTTGGTACTTTCTTGTTTGTGGAACTGAAAGTTCCACATTACCAATACACAATCATTAACAACATCTTACCTCGTGGGAGGTAATAGCAACATTAGCTTAGTTATTTATGGAGTAGCACGTACTGAATATCTTGAGGTGCTCGATTTCTGACAGAAGGTTACAAACTCAAGTTTTTCTTTTTAACGAAAATAGGGCGAGAAAAACTGAAGGACACGTCGGGACACACCGATTTATATTCATGGGAAAGAGATTACCTATGGGGCGACTTGACCGACATCGTCTAACATGTGAAGCTAGACCGCACGTTCAACACGCGACTGCGAAAGGATCTTCCCATGCACGGTCACATGTAGCACTGCTGGTCTTTGGCATCGTTCGTAACCAGGTACGTCCGTGTTAATTTGTACCGAACACTACAGATTTGTGAAGCTTGACAATTCTCGTACGTTGGGTTCTGTTGGCACTTGGAGATGCAAGTACACATGCATGTCATGCTGGCTTTGTTGCGTCATGTGCGTACGTACGTAGCGCCTACCCGCATTGACTAGCTGCGTACACACTCCGTTGACTAGCCCTGTAGAAGGCACCGGCAAATAGGAGCCACATGTCATGGCCGTTTTGTAGCAGACTCCCCGTGATGGTTAATCCTCACCGTTCGTTTCCTATCAATTTAATAATATAATAGATAGGGTGAGAGACACTGAAGGACACGCCAGGCCCCACCGGTTTACATTGGGGCGACTTGACCAACAGTGTCTAACATGTTCAACGTGCGACTGCGAAAGGATCTTCTCACAGTCACATGTGGCACTGTCGGGGTTTGTCATCGTTCGAAACTAGGTACGTCCGTGTGAATTTGTTACCATACTCTAGATGCAAGTACACATGCATGTAATGCTGGCTTTGTTACGTCGTGTGCATACGTATGTAGCGCCTACCAGCATTGACTAGCTGGGTACACACTCCGTCGGCTCACATATGATATGAATATACATACACATCCCATCAAGTAGGCAGCTCATTGCTGGACGTAGTACGATGATAGTTATCTTGAGGCAACACACCATGGATTGTTTTGTTGAATCTTGCCATAGGTAACGACAAATTCGTACTACAACCATGGATTGTTTGTTGAATCTTGCCACACGTAGGGACCGAAAACATGCGTCAGATTGACTGGGCGAGGGCCCTTGGATTGATCGATCGTGGTACGTAGGGGACAGCATCTGCATGTGCTGGCCTCACAAGTCTTTCTTTACTTGCGTGGGATCCTCTGCTGGGCTCACTTGTTGAATTCAAGGGGAGGGTGCAGCCACACACGGGGTGGGTCCTTTGCACACTGGTTCGTCGTTCGTGACCAGATACGTCCGTGTTAATTTGTTAGTACTGCCAAACACTGGTTCTGTGAAGCCTTGACAATTCCAATGGGTCCTGTTGGCATTTGTAGATGCAAGCTCACATGTATCTCATGTAGCCACGTACGTACGTGGTGGCTTTGTTGGATGGTGCACATGCAGAATTGACTCACCTCTCGCTCGCTGCGTCCACCATGTGCGTTCAAATAATCGTTGGAAGTACGATAGCTATTGCTCGCGACGACGGACCAACGATCTTCCTGCATGTGCACGTACGCTATGGTAGCTATCCATGTCCTATACACGTACGCACAAGTCTTTTTTTATTAATTTCTTTTTCACGTCAGACTTGATACGTACATCCATTTACTGGACCTGCAGAATTATTAAAGGACACCATGTTCTCCCAAGGAATAGTGGCCTATTGAAAGGACATTCAGTTTTACATAATTATGTATTACGTATCTCCCGGACGCACCAATGTCAGATTTTGCAAGTCGCCCGCACCCTTTTTTTTGTTTCCACACGAAGCGGTTACTTGTTGGGCATTTATTCAAACCTGCATATATATATGGAAAAAAAATTAGAAACCTCAAACCTGCATGTCCCACCTTTCTACTATAGTACTACTCCCTCTGTTCCAAAATATAAGTCTTTTTAGACATTTCACTATGAACTACAAAGGATCAAAATGAATGAATCTACACTCTAAAATGAATCTATATACATCTGTATGTGGTTCATAGTAGAATCTGCACAAAGACTTATATTTAGGAACGGAGGGAGTACTAGCATGCATGCCCTCCTTTCCATCCTTTGTAAAAAGGCAAGTTGACTAACCCGCGCATAGTGCGGCTGATGCGTGATCCTAGGGCTGGATAGGGAGCGTAGTGATCCATGCAATAATAGTTAAAATAAAGCGCTGATTTCGGATTATTTAGCTTCTTTTTTTAGGCAATTTCGCGAAGCTTTTATTCAACCACCACAATATTTACAGCGATGAAAGGAATACCACCGGGCTGACCTAACCAAACATGGCGGCCAACTCCCAAAGTCAAAGTGTGCTTTGATAAATTTTGAGACTCAACATTTGAGCTCCTAAATTCGTGAACTATGTTACATGAAATAAAACGAATTTTTTTTCGAGTAACATGAAATAAAAGTTGATAAGTGTAGTTTGATCTCCTGGATGATTGCTCTGTATGCAGAACCACTTCTGTTGTGAACTTCTTCTACCACCCCCTTACAATCCGATGCAACATGAATACGGTTCTGATTCAGATCCTCGGCTAGAGCTAGCCCCTCTTTGATAGGCAGGATTTATATAGTACCTAGGTCACCAATATTGGTGAAAATAAAAGCTGAAGCTCCCATAAATCTTCCTGCATGATCCCTGCAAATGGCATCGACCACTCCGTTCTGCCCCCTCTGGCCAACTGCTACATCCACGTTCAGCTTTGTGTGATGTTCAAGAGGTGCCAGCTAGCCAGTCGGATGAAGAATTGCACTCCCATGGGACACCCTGTTCGGAGTGATCACTTGTAGCTCCGTGATGTACGAGGTGATGAAGTCGTCTATAGCATGCAGGGTCTTAAAAATACCTCAATGTATTGCTTTCCTACGGGCACCCCAGATCATCCACATGGTCACTACAAACTTGGTAAAATCTTTCAATGACTGCTCTCCCTGCATAGCGGAGATCCAGTCCTTCGTGTTCTCCTCCCGGTGTATACTCAACCGAACTAGGATAGATTCAGAAGATAACGCCCATGTAATCCGCGACACTGATCTTGGATAGCTTTCGTACTCCATGTATCATGTACGCCCCACAAGTTATAGGCTCCGGTAGTGGCCAAGTGACGACGGTGGAGAACCTCTCCTGATGGGATTGGGTTCCTAGCCAACCGCTAAATAAATACCATGAGCTTCGACGAAACATGAAGTTTTCCATATTGACTTCTACTCCTTACTTTCTTCCTGGAGGTTTGATGATCCCTCGCGGGCTTCTAGCCAGCTCTCTCTATTTTGCTTAGTCCGGAGTCCGGACCAACGTGCGGTATGCTGATCCCACAGTAAAGTTGCCTTGAGGTTCTTCACTCCATGCCCAGAAATCCTCGATCCTCCTAGTACACAATGGGATCTTAAGTATTGCTTCAGCAACAAACGGCGTGAGAACTGAACGGACTAGCTCTTCCAACGCACTAGTCGGCTCAATAAGCTCGGAGACTGTTTGTGGGGGAGCTTTAATTAGAAAAGTGATAGGCCATTTGTAACTCTCCCTTGGGATCCAATTATGGGCCCAAATGTTTGTGGATTCACCAGCCCCCGGGGTCCCGCCCGTCTTCACATATAGTTCAACCACCAGTCGGAACAACCGGGTGCTGCTATCGCTGGTGACACTGCCGGCACCTCTCTTCCGAACTTTGTTGACAACATCGGCTTGCTGTCAGGGCCTCCAGTAGATTACCAAACACAAGAAGCCCAAGAGGAACACAAAGTCAACGCAATAGTTACAAGGACCTGCCTCGATGAAGTAATTACCCATTGCAATACTGCGGACAACGCTCAATACACTTTGAGACTTTTCAATGCTCTTTGAGTAGTACAAGTTCTTTGAGTACCAGATCTCAAGTGGGGCCAATAACATCATAGGACGTGAATTTCTTATGCCCTTTGAGTACCTTTGAGTACCGATGCGGGTCATTCAACTTTGGAAGGTTAGTAAACACATATAATTCGTAGACTTAATAATACATCGTCTATTTGTTTTTTGGCAAAAAAAGCATGGTCTATTTTGGAGGAAAGGGAGTACTTGATGTGCTCACCTCTAGCCTTCAATCATATGTCTTGGCGAGATATTTGCACGTGACGAGACATAAGCCGCATGAGCCCTGTGTTAGGTTGATCTCTCCACCAATGGGCCCAACGGCTCATTGGGCCCTTGACCCACGCCCTGATCGGGGGCGTCCAGCCCAAGCAAGGTTGGTGGGCCCCTGTCGCGCAGTGCTATAAAGAGGAGGTGGGGACCAGGGGCACGGGGTACGAGGTTCATCACCGCCACTGTTCCCCACTCCTAACCCTATCCGATCCAGAGGGAGGCACTGAACCGATGGGAAGCTCCACCGCTGCCACTCATGCACTTCACCGTCGACCTCTACACCGACCGTCGCTGCCCGTGCGTAGTCCTCCATCGACGAACCAGCAATGGCCGGAACGCTAAGGTAAACACCCGAATACAGACAATATCCCACTGATCTACTCCTAGTCGATCCAGTAAGTCTATCAATGGTATCTAGAGCCTGTCTAGTGAGTATATCAAGTTGGGAAAGAAAGATTCGGAAACGAATCAAAAGAGAAAAGAAAACAAACACAGATACGATTTTGATCTCGAATCGAATTAGAAAGAGGGAAAAGAACTCCTCTCGGAAAAGTTGCGCCGCCGTAACGGCCGCGCCGTTCCTCTCGATTCCGACTCGCATCGGCATGCCGAGGTTTCGGGAAGAAGAACTCTACCCCGACCGGGGAAAAGGGCACCGCGGCCAAACCGTTCGACGGCGACGTGCTCACGGCAAGGCGAATGCGTAGCCGGCGAAGGGGATGGCAACGGCGCCACCGTCGTCGCCTCCAAGCGAAACAGGAGGAGGAGGAAAGAACGGGGAGGGCCAAAAGGAAATGCGGGCTCGCGCGGCACGGCTCGACGCCGTCGCCGGTGGCCGGCGTGGCCCCCACCCGCCGCATCAGGAAAGCCGTTGCGCCTCTCTGCTCTCTCTCTCGATCTCTGTTGCAGGACAAGGGAGAAATTGAAGGAGGTGAGAAAGAGAAGAGGCCAGCGCCGCGCGGTGCCGCTCGTCGCCGTCGCCGGCGACCCGGCACAGCGCGGTGGCCCGTCGACCTGGACAGGGGCCGCCGCAGCGAAGCGAGAAATAGAGCGGGGGCGCGCGAGGGGAAAGGGCGAATGTGGCTAGGGTTTCTGTCGGGGGATTGCTCTTTCCCAGTTTTGGTCTAGCGAAAAGATCGCAGGACCGTCCGATCGCCTTGAACGGCCTAGATGTAAAACCTAGTCTCGCTCGGGCCTTTTGGGCCGAAAGCATAGAGCGCCAGGCCGCAGCCGCGCTGCCCCGGTGGGCCGTTGGGCCCAATAGGGCGGAGGTGAAGCCGCGCAGCTGAGCGCGCCCGCCTACGGGACCTTTTGGGCCCAGAAGCGGTGGGCTGTTATTTTTGTTTTTTTGTACAGTTTTGTATAGTTTGAATCTCTAGTCAATTTGAACCATCGAGATAATTGATTAGAAAACAGAAAAGTAAAAGAAATACTTCTGAAAAGTAAAAAGTTCATGAATTTTTTATTCATGTTTTTCCGCTGCAAATAAAAATAAAAGTGCTCTTTTAAAAGTGAATAGAACTAAAGTAAAAGATTAAATTGTTGCTTCTCTAATGCATTTTTGAACCAACCGGTTAAAATTGCTTAGAGAGTAAAAGAGTACATAATTATTTCTGAATAGAATATTGTAAAGTTTCCGCTGCAAAGTAAAAGTTTTATTCCTTGATTAAATTGGAACCAACGGGAAAATTTAATTGGAAGAATTGTTCTTAGCAATTTTTTTACCCTGTGGGTGAAAAAAAAGATGCAGATAGTTTCCGCTAAGACAAAAGAAAGATATTTGTTTTAAAGTTAAAATTTGGTATTGTTATTTTCTGACCAACGTTGATGATAACAGTACTATAATTCTATGAGTCTCATGTTCAAAGCTTAAATCTCTGATAAATTTTGTATCAAAGTGATCAATTTTCAGAGAACATTTAAAGATCAAGAAATGCTCTTGAACTAGAGAAATGCATATTTCTTATTTCCGCTGCAATAAAGTTGATGACGATGATTATTTCTTAGCAAAGTGTTTAATAGAAATACTATCAAAACATTGTTTATGGAATTAATGTAGAAGAATGAGTTTTATTCTAATTCTACCACAACGGTGATTTAGAGTATAAAAAGAAAGTTTTAAAAAGTTTAATGTGCATATTTTTTAACCAGACCAATGTAGGGTTATTTTTTTTATGCTCATTATTGTTGATTATCGGCTAAGTTTTCTCAGACTAAAAGTTTTCCATGCTTTCATTCGTAAAAGCGAATGGTTGGGTACTTGTTACCCGAAAGATGACCAAGAAAGGTCATAACGTGAGGGAGTATGTTCTCTCTAAAGAATGGCTTCAAAAGAAAAGAATTCTTGGATATTAATCCAAGAAAAGAAAACAAATAGATCATTGAGAGTCTTGGTTGATGAATGTCTTTCATGTATTCTATATGAAGAAGATTTTTCAGTCAACACGATTTGAGATGAAACAAGCAACATGCGTGTTTAATTTGACCAACGTCGGATTAAGCATGTGTGTCAAAGAGCGTTCGGATTTATTTCTGAATTTCATGATTGCATATGCAGTCAAAAGAGCCAATTCTGGCATTTATGTTCCTTACAGGGAATTACCCGCATAGCGGGAAAAGAGGATTATGATAAAACCCGCATGGCGGGGAAAGTCTGGGAAAATACTTGCGTAACTGGGTAAAGTTGACATAGTATTATGTCAAAAATCCTATACGTCAGGAGAACTTTTGGCAAAGAACTTATCCTGTATGACAGGAGAAAGATATGATGACTCATGTGCGTTTGATGTGTCCCACTCTGGGAGGAAAGTACAGAGTAGCTATTATGCTTTCCTAGTATCGACCGTACACCTTATGTGTAACGATCATTAAGCACTCAATAAATCCAAAGAGAATAAAAGTTACAGACGAACCTAAAGATAAGAATGATATGCAAGTGTGACTTGCAAAAGTACTAATGATAAAGAACTATTTTGAGTTTCCGAAATGGAATGAGGAATAAGGAAAAAGTACTCCCATACCGTTAACAGATAACTTCATTACATATGAAGTAAACAGATACATGAAGTAGATACTCAAAGTTTCCTCAATTCACAAGAGTTGTGAATGGTTTTTCGAAATTGTGGCAGAAAAGTTCTTGCCACATTTCGAGGGGGAGAAACAAATATGAGATATCCATTAATGAAGAATGTGATCATCTGGGGGAGTACGACGATCATAATAATACCCCTAAAGAAAAGAAATAGATGTATTCCTGGATCTTTTACAGTTCCGAAAGCAGACTAAGGAATACTAAGACGGTGCTTAAAGTGCCATAAAGAAGAAAGTTTTAACAGATTAAACCCAAATAATAAAGTTTAAAGATACGCCATTTTTTAGTAAAGATGGAGTAATCTGGGGGAGCATGGTATGAAAATACCTAAGACTCGAATAGATTGTATCTGGGGGAGCATGTTGTATGACTTATACAACACCTGTTGTTAGCTCCATAAAGGAGGAATGAGTAAACATGGATCTTGTGATACAGGTCCTGTAAAACCTATTGCCTCTTGGAAGTGAAAGACTACAATTAATTTGCCTCTTGGCAATGACAGAGCAACAACAGCCCCATATGAAAGAAGTGCCAGTACCTGAGACACTGATGGTCTCAAGGAATGAGAAAATCAGATACTTCTGATTACTATAAAGTCTATGTTAGTGAAATTCAAATAGGAGGTTGATCCCACCTCATTTTAAGCGCTCAATCGAGTTTTGAGAAGTGTCTGCTTATCTAAATGATAAGAGACTATGTGAGATGAAATGAAATTGGTGAATTCTGACGATGTTCGGGACTCATGAGTAATTTTCAATGGAGCCAAAACAGTAGGCTGTAAAGAGTCTACAAGGACAATGTGACTCCAAAGGAAATATGTAAAGGTGTAAAACACGACTAAAATCGAAAGGTTTTTTGCGCATTTTACACTGAATAGATTACAATGAGTGTTGGTAGCACATCATGATCTGAGTTACATCAGATGAAAGATATTATGATCTGAGTTACATCAGATGAAAGTAAAGAACACAGGGGATACTGCCTGAAGAAGTCTTTTAGGGACTAAAGCAATCAAATGTTGTTTTGGGTTAAAGAAAATGAGAGGACAATTGTGTTTGCATAAAGTTATAGAATGGGAATTTCATTTCCTATATCTTGTACATGCGTATAACATTCTGCTTGTTAGTAGTGATGTTAATTCGACTGCAGGAGGAAAAGAAGTTCTTGTCCTCAAAGTTTAAAAGACTCGTTATAAGGATCGAGATTCACGGAGAAAAGAATAAAAGGGGTATTAGGTGTGTCGCATGGGCATGCTAAGGAAAGTTTCTAAAGTATGCATGCGAGAAAACCTACGCATGTTCTTATAGTAAAGGGTAATAATTTTGGGAACTTTAGTGTTCCAAAAGTCAATACGAAATAGACCAAATGAATATGGTACCATATGCTTCAGCTGTTGGAAGCTTAAAGAATGCAAAAGTATAACATTACCGTGACACAGTTCACGTAACCGGGTTGTTTTGGTAATGTCCAGTCCAGATATAGATCACTGGAATGGAGTCAAGGATATCGGCCTCATGCTGAAAGAAATAAGTGCTCTCAAAAGATTGTGAGTACAAAGACAGGACTCGTGAAATATACAGCGAAATCCACAATTGTCGCTGACTTTCACACTTGGAGTTTTTGTGTGGAAAAACTCTAAAGAATGAATCAATTATCATTAATATGATGTAAAGAAAATGTACAACATGATATGAGGCTGAGGGACAGGCAAAAAGGTTAAAGAAACAAGTACCCGGAATTGATATTGGTTGACAACAGCGATAACCATTTTAAGTTTTTCGCTCCTATGACAACGAGTCAAGTGTTGATGCCAAACACACTGACATAGAGTTATGCGTTGTAAAGGAGAAAGTCCGGAATCATGTAGAAATGCTTGAAGCATAAAAGCAACAGACAAGTGTTTGCAGATCTGCTTATTAAAGGCTTGCCGCCCAGTGTGTTCGGAGAACACTCAGTCGACATGGGTTTTATGGTATAGTCTAAGATTTCCGGACAATAAAAGGGCCCAAGGTTAAATAATCTGTTTCAAAACGGAGGAGTGTGTTGTAGGTGTTGATTCTATCGGGAATGAACCGTGATGATGAGACATGCTCTACATGCAAATCTGTGATGGAACGAGTACTTTGAAAAGAGTTATTTCAAAGTATAAAGTTAAAAGTATAATGATGAGATCAAGGGGGAGAATGTTAGGTTGATCTCTCCACCAATGGGACCAACGGCTCATTGGGCCCTTGACCCATGCCTTGATCGGGGGCGTCCAGCCCAAGCAAGGCTGGTGTGCCCCTGTCGCGCAGTGCTATAAAGAGGAGGTGGGGACCAGGGGCACGGGGTACGAGGTTCGTCACCGCCACTGTTCCCCACTCCTAACCCTATCCGATCCAGAGGGAGGCACTGAAGCGATGGAAAGCTCCACCGCTGCCACTCATGCACTTCACCGTCGACCTCTACACCGACCGTCGCTACCCGTGCGCAGTCCTCCATCGACGAACCAGCAATGGCCGGAACGCTAAGGTAAACACCTGAATACAGACAATATCCCACTGATCTACTCCTAGTCGATCCAGTAAGTCTATCACCCTGCTCCCTTTTTTTCTTTTTCTTTTTTTTCCTTTTTTTTGCGGGGAGCATGAGCCCTTCTCCGCACGTCTTTAAATACTTGCCGCCGCCTCCCATCTCCCAACGCACATAAATCATTTGATCAGCCTCTCGCCCCGTTTGCTTTCTTCTTCACAAGCCCCGTTGCTTTGTTCTTCTCTCGGGTTCAGCTATCTCTCGAGTAGGAAAGGAGAAGAAGGTAAGGATTTTTCCCAACCTAAGATCCATCGCTTTTCAAGGAAACTGATTACTACCTTCGTTTCAGTTTACAAGTCCTGCGCGTATATCTAGGTTGCCAATTTTATCACCGTAATATAAACTATATAACAAAAAAATTATACCTTTTGAAAATAGAACATCTGAAGTTTATAACTGTATGTTTTTTGTAATATATGACTTCTATTAGGTTGGACAAATTGACAACCTAAAGGTACACACACGCCTTGTAAACTGAGAGAAAGGGGGTACTAGTATATATAGCTAGCTCTAACATTCCTCCTCTCTTTAATATTGCATGCAGGAAGGCGACCATGGCAAGCAGCAGCATCATCCCAGCCACCACCATGGGCAAGATCCGTGCTGCCCAGCCTACGGACGGGCTAGCGGCGGTGCTGGCCATCGGCACCGCGAACCCGCTCCACTACGTGCCGCAGGGCGACTATCCCGACTACTACTTCCGCGTCACCCACAGCGACCACCTCACCCACCTCAAGCCCACCTTCGCCAAGCTATGCCGCATCACAGGCGTCGAGAGGCGTTTCTTCCACCACACAGAGGAGCTGCTCGCGGCCCAGCCGGACATGTCCCTGGAGGCCCGGCTCGAGATCGTGGCCGCTGCGGCCCCGGAGCTCGCCGCGTCTGCCGCGGCCAAGGCCATCGCCGAGTGGGGCCGTCCCGCGGCCGACATCACCCACCTCGTCGTCACCACCAACGCGGGAGCGCACGCCCCGGGCACTGACGTTCGCCTCGTCTCCCTCCTCGGTCTCCGCCACAACGTGTGCCGCACGGCGCTCCAGCTCAACGGCTGCGCCTCTGGGTCTGCGGCGCTGCGCCTCGCCAAGGACTTCGCCGAGAATAACCGTGGCGCCCGCGTCCTCGTGGTCTGCGTCGAGCTCACCGTCGCTGTTTTCCGCGGGCCCAACGAGACGGACTCCTTCGACACCCTCATCTCCCAGGCGCTGTTCGGCGACGGCGCGGGGGCCGTCATTGTCGGCGCCGACCCACACGCCAGGGAGCGCCCGCTGTTCAACATGGTGGCGGCCTCGCAGGCCGTGATACCGGACAGCGAGCACGTGCCCAAGATGCAGCTCGGGAGTGGCGGCATCGACTGGAACGTTTCAAACGGACTGCCAAGGCTGGCGGCGGGCATCATCGAGCGTTGCTTGCTGGATGCGTTGGTCGACCAGCTTACCGCCATCGTCGGAAGTGTCGTCGACTGGAATGATCTCTTCTGGGCGGTGCACCCGGGCAGCGGCGGGATGCTGGAGCGCATCGGCAAGGCACTCCGGCTGGCCCCCGAGAAGCTGGCGGCAAGCAGAACTGTGGTGAGAGAGTACGGGAACATGTTGGGCGCCACGGTGATCTTCGTGCTCGATGAGGTCAGGCGCCGAAGAATAGATCCTGAAGGAGCTGGAGCTGGAGCTGACCTTAATGAAGAGTGGGGGGTGATGATTGGATTCGGACCAGGGTTCACTGTCGAGACGATGCTGCTGCAGGCTGCCACCTAGGGTAACCCCAAGAAAAGAACCAAAAATGCATGGCACATACAGAGTAGTACTAGTATATATATATGTTCAATAAGTGCATGCAATGCAACCTTTGATATTCCCATATCCAATATGTCACTTTGATATTTCCATCTGTCACTTAATTAAGCGATGTGAACTATGTGTGGTGTGAGAGTGGTCTTGTAAGTTGTGCAAGAGTGAGTTTAAAAAAAAAGTTGTGTAAGAGCGATCAACATTAGATGGCCATAATATAGATATGATATCTGTATTGTGTGGATTACTAAATATATGTGTTGTTTAATTTGGGGATGCTGCTGCTGTGAATTGACATGTTTCCTCTGGAATAGAGGCCTAACTAGTAGCTGAATTTCACTGGAATTCAAAATTACCATAGTAACTGATTTCATCCGAGGAAGAAGTACAAGCGAAGATGGAATCGCACAAGCATATTCTCCTCATATTTTATTGTCAGACAGTGTCAGACACACACGTATCGCTACCTGAATCCGCGACATTGTACCGACCGATTTGCCGAGTGTATAGAGTTGGGCACTCGGCACACAATTCTTGCCGAGTAACTTTTTTTTGCATTGACAAACAATTCTTTATTGAGTGCCACGAGTATCTTTTCTTTTACACTCGACAAACACTTATTTTCCTTTTTTGTCTTCGTCTTTCTCTTGTTTCTTTTCTTTTACATTATTTATTTTCCTTTTTTCCTTTTACATTTTCTTCTTTTCTACAATTTTTTCATTGTCTTTTCATCCTCCCTATTTCTTTTATATGCATTAAGTGCATATTTTAGGCATTTAGTTAATATAATAAAAAATGAAGTGCTAGTAAATGGAAAATTGTTAAAGTTGGGTTAAAAAGTCTATGTTTAGACCCTATCCAAAAAAGAAAGGAATTCCAAACATCAGGATGACAAGACTCACGTCGAACATGGAATATATAGATTTTTTAGTTTTGAAAATGGCAAACAAAGTGTGAAAAACATGAAAGTTGGCATGCCATTGGTCATGATAAATATTGAAAAGATTTTGTAGAAGTTGTGACACGCAAGCTTAGAAATTGGACCATCTCCGAGGAAGAATCGTTGTTTCGAGATTGAACAGCTCAGGTTTGAAGGCGATGCTACTGTTGCACCTTGCCCCAATCTTTGAGCGATGGCGTCTGGCCACATGGTGTGTTTTGGGATATCTGCCCAGACTGACTGATGCGTGTGGTCAGGTGGCATGTTTTCCCATGTCTACCTGGACTTTCGATGTTGCATCTTGATCAGCTAGCGTGTATGTTGTGTGTGATCTCTTATTGTATCATAGCTTGATTAGCTTCCAAACTACAGTTGGACTTTGCGACCTTTGCGCAACATGTCATGTAGCATGAAAAACATCCTACCATCACATAGGTTAACATCCTGCTTTACAATGGATCTGCTACTTTTGCAGATAATTTATAAAACAAACATTTGTTAATCAGTTGGTCTTTGTGCCAATACCGTAATAGGTCATCTAGTAAAGTTCATTGTACGAAGGAGGTCTAACCGCCTTCGGGTGAGGTAGAGTTTTTTTCGTTTTACCTTTTTCTTTTTTCCTTTTCCATGCTTTTGTCGAGAATGACTTCCTTGACTTTGGTTCTTTTTAGATATGGAGGCTTGCTCATATTTTCTTTCGTTGTATCTTTGATTACTTCAGGTTCTGGAACATCATGTTCTTTGTCTTCTCCAGTGACATTTTGTGCATCAGAATCAACTTGTTTATTTATCCACCCTTCTTCTTCACTACCTTGAGGATCTTAATGAAGCGGTTCTTCTTTCTCATCGTCAGGGTTAAGAAGATCTTCATATTTTTGGGCCAGATACCAACTATCTCTTTTCTTTATGGCTTGCCCTTCTTCATACCAGTCATGGCCATTAGGGTCTTGTGTACTTTTACCACTTCTAGTACTTCCTCCGTCCGGGTTTATTGGGCCCAAGAACCAAAACGCAGAGACCAAGGAAGGGCTCAGTGGTAGAGAATTGGGAAATAAATCGCCCCTACTAATTAATCCTATTAACAAGTCTTGTGCATGCACTGGCTACCTCACGCATGCAGTTTCGATCGCGTCCAACGAGGGAATCTCAATCCTTGGATTTCCACTGAGCGACACAGGAATCGGGAATCGAGGGTATAAATGATGCGTTATTAAGGCAAGGGCCTAATAAAAATGATACAACGTTTGGTGGCTCAAGGGCCCAATAAAGCCAGACGGAGCGCGTAGTGATCATGTTAGAAAGAACAACATTGTCATCATCAAGTTGGGCGAGAATTAAAGATTGGGTTTCTTCCATTTGCGATCATTGGGTTATCATAGGGCGGATGGACTAAGGACAAACTTAAGACTGAACATTGGGTTCTTTATAAATAGTAGAGATGATAATAAGTTAATAGAAATTGGGACAATTGAGGTATTTTTTGGGCAAAATTAGTGGGGGAAATCAAGGATGGGAGAGAGATAAACAAAAACAGACACGAGCAAGTAGAAGGGATGAACGAAGGACAAACGTAATAAAGAATCTTCATTCCTTTTAGATAGTAATTATAGAGATAGATGAAATAATAAGTATACAATTAGTTTCTTCATATATGAAATGTTACCAAAAACATTGAAAGTATTACCTTAGAATTTTCTTCAAACATTCTACGATGTCAACGTTGACTTCTATATGATTATCATCTCTTGATTAGCATTAGTTTGTTCATCCACAAGGATCTCCTCTGTGATACTAGGAACTCATCTAATCATTTTATCATCTCTTTTTTCTCACCACTGGATATAGTAGTTCTGTAATTTAAAAGATACAGGTAGTAACTATAAACTTCACTCGCAAAAAAAAGTAATTAAAAACTTAACACATAGGTCTTATGGCAAAATTCTTGGGCAAAGATAAAACAAAATCACTAAGACATAAGCTACCTTATTTGAAATCAGCGATGATGTGTATGGCAAGGACCGAGATAGCATGTGCGCGATGGGCGTTCTTCGTCGGCTGGCGACCGGAGGCCTGCGCTCGGTGGATCAGGCGACTTTACAAATCACGATTAGTGAAGATAGAGATGAGGTCCCCAAGGCAATCCATACATAAACCTAGATCCATCGGATGGATCGATAGTATACTCGTACGGTTAGGCTGCCGAAGCACGTACTTTCACGGTTCCACTAAGCCCAATTTGCATTTTTCTTCGGCTCACCCAGCAAGCCCGGCTTTCTAAGGCGTAGGAGGCCAGCAGGTAGGAGGGGGCTCCGAAGATATTGGGGGCCCGGGGCGGCCACCCCCCGCTCCAGAATGGATAGTGCAATAGCGGCTTCAGCAGCCGCAAGGGCTATAACAAAAATTGCGTCAGGGTCGGCCCCGTATGAATGCACGCACGCACAACCTATCCCTATGAGTACCTCCGAAAGATTTCGCCGGCACATCATCTTGAGATTGACGAAATCGTCACAGGCGTATTCGTAGTCAACGAGAACGTTTCTTTCCACGTAAGGTACATCGCCGAAAGGCCTAGAATAAATCTAGGAAATTGCAAGCACCAATGTCAAGTTTAGGACTTGAATTCTAATGGGCTAGCAATACCACTGTCCTTGTAACCCTCCAGGCACAGATTGGTTGTATGTATGTCCGTGTTAATTTGTTATCAATCACTAGTTTTGTGAAGCCTGGACAATTCCGTTTGGTTCATGCGGGCCACGTACGTATCTGGTGGTTTTGGTGAGTGCTGCCTGCTATCACTGTACATACGCATAGCCTACCAGCATTGACTCGCCTACCCTGAAAGAAAACCGACTCGCCTCTTGCTCGTCGTGTCGGCTCACATATCTTACATATCTTCATCGGTTACCCACTAGTAGAAAAACGGATCAAATGTGAGACCCATTAGTCCCGGTTTGAATTTGAGCCGACACTAATATGTCCATTAGTGCCGGTTCAAACGGTTAGACGGGAGGAGATCTTTAGTACCGGTTCGGAGCGAACCTTTAGTACCGGTTCATGCCACGAACCGATGCTAAAGAGGCAGTGGCTGGATGTTGTCAGGCTGGGGCCCGGCCACCCCCTTTAGTACCTGTTCGTGGCATGAACCGGTAGTAAAGAGGTTGTGGCAGGCTGTTTTTAGCCCACCTCGCTCCCCTAGCAAGATTTTTACCATCTTAAATATGTTACTTCTCAAACTATCACAAGCACTTGGTCTTTATTGAAATCTATGTGTAGAATTTGTGGTCGCGATATGAGTCTTCACCGGTTTCTAAACCGTTGAGGACTCATGTTGACAATTCAGATTGTACACAAAAAGATCGTTGATAATCAATGTATTTTTTATGTATATTTTTACATGTTTACGCCCTCACTCTCTCCAGTCACTCGGTCTCCCCCTCAATCTCCCCGCGCCGGTCCTCCCCCGCCGGCCGCCCCTCACTCTCTGCTGACTTAGCATCTGTTACAGGGCATTTTATTTTTTTAACTTATTTGAACTCCAGACTTTTTTTGCGTTCCGTATGCACCATTCAAAGCGAAGTCATCAATTTTCAACACGTTCTGACATCATTTGCTGTTTTCATTCATTTGCCGATTTATTTAGAGAGCTAAATGACCGTGAAATTGAAAATCACTACAAAATGAACTCTGAAAATGTTGAAACTTGGCATGGTATTATCATTTCACCCACATAGCATGTACAAAAGAGTAGAGAGGGTTACGGCAAAAACTGGATGCACTTTGTATACAAACTGGACAATCTCTTTCGAAGTATCAGGATTTCGGACGAAAACTCATCTGTTACATGGTTACTTCATTTTTTTAACTTATTTGAACTCCAGACTTTTTTTGCGTTCAGTATGCAGCATTCAAAGCGAGGTCATCAATTTTTAACCCTTTCTGACATCATTTGTTGTTTGTCATTCATTTACCGATTTGTTTAGAGAGCTAAATGACCATGAAATTGAAAATCACTACAAAATTTAAACTATTCAAATTTGAAAACTACTGGCACTAACAGAAAGTTTGTACCTAAAGCAAAAATATTCACAAAGAAACTAAATACAGCAAAAAAACTACTCCGAAATAAATAAAAGAAAATACTATATAAAAAATATTTGCGCGCTACCCTGTGGGCCTGCTCGGCCTTGGGCGTGGATATGCAGGCCCATAAAGCCAGGCAGGCTCACAGGGCAGCGCGGCAAAGTTAGGCCCAGAAGCCTACTTTAGAGAGGAGTTGCCCTTCGCTCGGCGAGGTGAGACTAAACTTTGCACACCGCAGCGCGCAGCTTTAGTACCGGTTCGTGGCTTCAACCGGTACTAAAGACCACCCTTTAGTACCGGTTGAAGCCACGAACCGGTACTAAAGGGGGCCGCTTCCCGCCGCTTAGCCTGGCCAAAATTGGCCTTTAGTACCGGTTGGTGGCTCCAACTGGTACTAAAGGCCCCTCCTATATATATAGCACTTACGAAAAATTCAGTTTTATCTCCCACTTCTTCTTCAACTGCCTTCGCGCGACATCGTCGCCGCCGCCGCGCCATCGCCCATCGCGCCCGTCGTTGCCGTGTTGCCCTCGCCGCCCCTGCCGCCCGTCGTCGCCGTCTCGCGCCGCCGCCCCGGCCGTACGTCGCCGCGCCGCGCCGCCGCCCCATACGACGTCGCCGTCTCGCGCCGTCGTCGCCCCCGGCCCGCCGCCCGTACGCCGCCGCCCCCCGCTCGTACACACACACACACACACACACACACGCACACACACACACACACACACACACACATTTTTTTTACTTATTTTCTGTTTTCTGTTGTTTAGATTAATGCATGTCAAATTGTTAATTAGATGACCGAATTAGATGAATTACGTAGAATGTTAGAATGTTAATGTTAGATGAATTAGGTATATGAGATTTGAAGTAGTTGAATTAATATAACTAGTTTATTTTTAGTAAGAAAATTAATAGAACTAGTTTATTTTTAGTAAGAAAAGTTAGGTATATGAGATTATTTGAACTAGTTGAATTAATATAACTAGTTTATTTTTAGTAAATGCTTAGTTGAACTATTTGAATTAATAGAACTAGTTTTTTTTAGTAAGAAAATTTATGCATATGAGATTTGATGATCTAATTAAAATATTACTATATATAGCTACTTTATATTTTTTTGTAAGAAAATTAATATAACTAGTTTATTTTTAGTAAATTCTTAGTTGAATTAATTAGTTGAATTAATAGAACTAGTTTATTTTTAGTAAGAAAATTTAGGTATCTGAAATTTGATGATCTAATTAAAATATTAGTATATAGAACTAGCTACTTTATTTTAGCAAGAAAATTAATAGAACTAGTTTTTTTAGTAAATGCTTAGTTGAATTAATAGAACTAGTTGAATTAATAAAAGTAGTTGAATTAGTTGAATTAATAGAACTAGTAAGTGTTTAATGTTTCACCTATATGAACATAGGAAATGTCATCTGACGACGAAAAAGATTTCATTATGTGTGAATACTGTGAAGACCAGCGCGGCCTGTGCGACAGAAATTTCCTTGTTGATGATAGGCGCTTCAGCATCAAGCTGGATGAGACCTTCGAAGTGGATACAGTAAGTCACAACAACAAGTCTTTTTTCATAATTAAGCATGACTTATGCTTCATTTGCTTCAACTTATAATTTTAAATTTTTACTATTCTACTAGCGCATCCCCTGCCATGCAAGAATTTTTGTCTTGGATAAGATAGGTTTCAGTGCTATGGAAACTATGGAGGTAAAGAGAGTTTACCTGAAGACCGGGCATGGTTATACTTTGAACGTCAAATTATACAATGCAGACACATACACCTATTTTGAATGCAAAACCTGGCAAGCACTACGCAAGGCTTATGCATTTGAGCCTGATATGGTTATCATCTTTGATATTCGTCCGGAAGATGATATTGAAGGTAATAGAGACATTTGGGTCGATGTGCAGACGCCTCCAGTTCTACCATTATGTGAGTTTCTCAACCATATTTATGTCTTCGATATTGGTTATTCAAAAATAATTGACAACTAATTTCTATTGACAGCTTATTTCCATTCAAGCAAAGATGTCCGGCTCTTGGTAGACAGGACCGTCCACTGTTCCGGGGCTGAACTAAACAGCGAGGAGATAAGTCATTATGTTTCATGGCTTGAGGATCTTAATGCTGTCAAGAGAAATTATTTTCCTGAATTTGAAAATCTTAGTACTCAAAACGTGCGACCAATAGTGATCGTATTGAACTACAGTCACATCTATTTAGGAAAGATTGTAAGATTTTTACTATTTGTCCTCAGTGCATCTTTCGCGTACATTATTTTTGAAGCTAAACTTTCATTGCTAAGTATATTAATTACTATACGATGTTCTTCAACAGGGACTCCCGATGACAGTTGTGCCTCAGTGAATCGAGACTAAAGGTCGCATGTCAATGGTTAGCTTACGACCAAGATATCCTACATTGCACATGAGTGCATTCAGGATTTCTAAAAGCGATGAATGCTTAATAGTGAAAGATTGGAGCAAAATTGTTAATGATCGCAGAGAAGTACTAGGGGGCATCAATCAGAAGCGCAGCCCACGATTAGGAGACAGGTTCGCCTGCATGCTCCAATATGATGAATCAGGAGAGCTATACATGTTCTATGCTATTTTACCTGTGAGAGAGCAGCAGGTGTGATTTAGCTAGTTGATGCTCTTAGTACTTGTCCTCTCATGTTCGTGTTCTTCGTCCTGAACTTAATCTCAAAGAGTGATTTGCTTTTGTGGTATGAACGCTTATAATATCATGACCATGTTGAACTCGATGATATCTTTGCTTCTGGTACAAGTGAATGTTTGTTCTTTAAGCTAGTGTTGGTGGTGATTAGATAGCGGTAATGACTATGATGATTAAATCGTGGTAATGACGACTATGATGATTTTTAGCTAGCTAGTATACTGTTGTTGGTGATGATATGATGCAAGAGTTTTTATATTAATATGATGATGATGATGATGATGAGTTATTATATTATTTATGAAAGAAATCGTAAATTAGTTTCAACTGGATGATCAAGTATAATATGGATACGGCATATACTTGATCACTTAGCTAGGATCCACATGCATCCAGTCGAAACTAATCTGCGGTACTTTCACCTAATGATTTAACAACTCATTATAATGTAAAACAATCACTAAATTAAATTAAAAACACAAAAATAAAGGAAAAAAAAAACCAAAACACCCCAAACATTTAGTACCGGTTGGTGTTACCAACCGGTACTAATGTCCTACACGCACCCGGGCCTGGCTCGTGCCACGTGGTGGCACGTTAGCGCCGGTTCATGCCGAACCGGTGCTAAAGGGGTGACCTTTAGTCCCCACCCTTTAGTGCCGGTTACGAATCCGGCACTAAAGACCATTACGAACCGGGACTAAAGCCCGGTTTTGCACTAGTGACCACAGACGAGAGCTATGGCTCGCGACAACACACCAACGATTGTTTGTTGAATCTTGCTATACGTACGAACAAATTCGTACCATTCCAATAGGACGATTACAAACAGCCACACATGGGTCGGATTGACTGATAGTATGAAAATTGGAGAGGAGCAGCTTCGATCGTGCTTTCTTCCTGCGTGGAACTGCATGCGCACGTACACTAGGGTCGCTATCCTGTCCGATGCACATAGCACAACATCCAGCGTGACTGCGAAGGAGTATTCTCACACGTAGCACTGCCGGTCGAGTGAAGTCTGTTTTAAACCTTGAAATTATAGAGCTCGTCGGAAATAAACCCTCACCTCAAAATCTCTGAAGTTTGTACCCTGTATTTATCATCCCGGTCTTATCCCGACCCTATGCATCAGTTTAGACCAATTTGGCACACCGAGAAAAAGACAATCCACTGGGATAACTTTCTACTCTCGCTGACTAAGTGGACCCACATGTTACGTCCATCTTCTCACTTGATATATCCAAGACATCACCACCGTACTCAGCATAGCCTCAGGCCAGGTCGTCGCCCTCGTCGACGCAGCCGGCAACGGCATGACTTCATGTCTTCAGCGATGCAATCAGGGACGTTTGGTGACATTGCTAGCCACCCCTACGACAACGTGAAGCTCGATCGAGCAGCCGAGCTCGTTCGTGGCCAGTCACCACACAGACAGACACACACACCGACACCGCGTACGTGCTGATGTATCGTGTTTTGACTTTTGACAGGGGAGGAGGCGATGGGGCGACTCCGGGAGGCCGTGGAGGGGCTGGAGGTCGGGGTGCTGGTGAACAACGCCGGCTTGGCAACGCCGCACGCGGCATACCTGCACGAGGTCGACGTGGAGGCATGGGTCAAGATGATACGGGTGAACCTGTGGGCCGTGACTGAGGTGACGGCGGCCGTGTTGCCCGGGATGGTGGAGCGAGGGAGGGGCGCCGTCACCAACATCGGCTCTGGCTCCACGGAGGCGCTACCCTCCTACCCCCTCTACTCCGTCTACGCCGCCACCAAGCGGTACGTGTCGTGTTACAGGAACACACGCTGAGACTGTGAGATTGACTTTTCTTTTTCATATATATATACATGTGGATTTTGGAGCAGGTACGTTGCTCAGTTCTCCAGGAGCCTATACATTGAGTATAGGGGCAAAGGAATGGATGTCCAATGTCAGGTAAAGTACATCTGCAACCGTGCGGACAAACCATAACTTCGATGGCTTTGCTTTTTCTCTATTTCTCAAGTGTGCCTGAAATTGTGCTCTCTCTCGGTCACTTTTCTTCTTCTTCCGCCCCTCTTGGCCGGACCTCGCCGGACAACATCTATCTTAGGGTGAAGCCATGGCCCTATTACCTATATTAGGAGGAAGGCACAGCCCGATTATCTATCTTAGGGGTGGGGATGCAGGGGACCGCCCGAGGTTTTCATCGGTGATGTCGGGCTTAGAGGGATGGCCAAGGCTGTGGGAAAGGTTGAGGTGAAGGTGAGGCGGTGCCCCCCGGGCGCATGGGATGGAGGAAGACGGATTGGGCGGGGAATGCGGGCCGTTGATGGATCGTATGATGCCTTGAGGAAGAAGACAAATTAGAGGAAGAAGATGACCTGTTAGCGGTTGGGTGCGGATCGGAAAGACAGAAAAAAAATGACTCATACGAATAGTTTTTTCAACCATCATTTAGACTGGGATGCAATTCTTGTGCCAGAGAAACCATAGAAATCACACTGATATGCCATTAATTTGTCCGGTGCAAGCCCCATTGTATGTGGACACGAAGATGGTGACGAACATGGTGACCCGGGAAGGCCTCTTCTCTTGGCTAACCATGCCGACGTCGGATGCCTACGCCAACGCAGCTACGTGCTGGATCGGGCACCGCAGCCCGATCTGCATGCCCAACCTGAGCCACCGGCTCCAGTGGTGCCTCATCCACTTTGTCCCAGACCGCTTCATTGTGGCGCACCGCCTCCGCGAGACTCTACGGCAGCGGGCTGTCTTCCAGCGGCTGAGGGCATCAACTGAGGGTGCGAATCGTCGCATGCCGTCAGCGGCTGCCTCAACCGTCAATGAAGTTAGCTAATTTGCACGAACTATGTCTTGGTACTGCATAATTTGTGGGGCTTGGCCGGCAATCTGCATGATAAAGAAAATAAGGATGTTTAGCTTTGTGGGACATTGGAAAAAGATGGGAAAGAAAATGAAGTAATTTGGGTCATATTCTCTCCGTAACAAATTATAAGACGCATTTGAGATTTCCTGGTCTGTTCTACCCCTGTACCTCGTGATCTCAACTTGAAAATCAAATTTGTCACAATCCCAGCTTCTTCCTCCCGACGCCTTGCACCTCGCCATGCCGCTGCACCAGCGCGTCTTCCTCAGGCCCAGCGTGTTGCCACCCCACACCAACACATCTTCCTCAGGCAGCGTTGCCGAGCGCCTCAGCGTCCAGTTGGAGATTAGATTATTTGCCCCACTATATTTGGGCATTAGATGATTTGCTCCACTTTACATAGAAGTATATCATTTGCCCCACTTTTCATTTTTCTTTTGACGATTTTCCCTATTCAATTACTATAATCATTGCCGAATTTCTATCCTTTCTTTCTCCACGTGAAAAGACACAATTGCCCTGTGGCTAATTTACAATTTGGGAGGAGGCGATGGGGCGGCTCCGGGAGGCCGTGGAGGGGCTAGAGGTCGGGGTGCTGGTGAACAACGCCGGCTTGGCAACGCCGCACGCGGCATACCTGCACGAGGTCGACGTGGAGGCATGGGTCAAAATGATACGGGTGAACCTGTGGGCCGTGACTGAGGTGACGGCGGCCGTGCTGCCCGGGATGGTGGAGCGAGGGAGGGGCGCCGTCATCAACATCGGCTCTGGCTCCACGGAGGCGCTACCCTCCTACCCCCTCTACTCCATCTACGCCGCCACCAAGCGGTACGTGTCGTGTTACACGAACACACACTGAGACTGTGAGATTGACTTTTTTTTTTCATATAGTACATGTGGATTTTGGAGCAGGTACGTTGCTCAGTTCTCCAGGAGCCTACACATTGAGTACAGGGGCAAAGGAATCGTTGTCCAAAGTCAGGTAAAGTACATCTGCAACCGTGCGGACAAACCATAACTTTGATGGCTTTGCTTTTTCTCTATTTCTCAAGTGTGCCTGAAATTTTGCTGTCTCTCGATCACTTTTTTTCTTCTTCCTCCCCTCTTGGCCGGACCTCGCCGGAGAAGAACTAGCCACAGCATCTATCTTAGGGTGAAGCCATGGCCCCCTTATCTATATTAGGAGGAAGGCACCGCCCGATTATCTATCTTAGGGGTGGGGATGCATGGGATCGCCTGAGGTTTTCATCGGTGGTGTCGGGCTTAGAGGGATGGCCAGGGATGTGGGGAAGGTTGATGGGAAGGCGAGGCGGTGCGCGGTAGCGCCCCCCGGGCGCATGGGGTGGAGGAAGACGGATAGGCCGGGGCATGCGGGCCGTTGGTGGATCGGATGATGCCTTGAGGAAGAAGACAAATGAGAGGAAGAAGATGACCTATTAGCGGTTGGATGCGGATCGGAAAGACAGGAAAGAAAATGGCTGATACGAATAGTTTTTTCAGGCATCATTTAGAGTGGGATGCAATTCTTGTGCCAGAGAAACCATACAAATCATGCTGATATGCCATTAATTTGTCTGGTGCAGTCCCCGCTGTATGTGGACACGAGAATGGTGACGAACATGGTAACCCGGGGAGGCCTCTTCTCGTGGCTGACCATGTCGACGCCGGATGCCTACGCCGTCGCGGCGGCGCACCGGATCGGGCACCGCTGCCCGATCTACAAGCCCAACCTGAGCCACCGGCCCCAGTGGTGCTTCATCCACTTTATCCCAGACCGCTTCATCGTGGCGCACCGCCTCCACGAGACCCTTCGCCAGCGGGCCGTCTTCCAGCGGCTGAGGTCGTCAGCGGAGGGAGGGAACCGTCACACGCCGTTAGTGGCCGCCTCAACCGCCAACGAAGTTATCTAATTGGCATGAACTATGTGTTGGTACTGCATAATTTGTCGGGCTTGGCGGGCAATATGCACGATAAAGAAAAATAATGATGTTTAGGTTTGTGGGACAGTGGAAAAAGATGGGCAAGAAAATAAAGTAATTTGGGTCGTACTCTCTCCGTAACAAATTGTGAGGCGTTCCACCTGTGCACCTCGTGATCCCAACTTGAGAAAATAGAATTCACTCATTTTACTCGATCCAAACAAATAATGTCAATCATTTAAAAAATGATTTCACTCGTTTACTTCGCTAGTTTTAAAAAAGAGATTTCACTCATTTCACTCAATCAATCAAATAATCACAATAGTTTTCAAAAAGAATATTTTGACTTGTTTAAAACAACATATTTCACTCGTTTATTTCACTAGTTTCAAAAAACAGATTCCACCCAATCCAAACAAATAATTTCAATCATTTTCAGAAAGAACGATTTCACTCGTTGGAAAGTGATATATTTCACTCGTTTCAAAAATAGATTTCACCAATTTTTCCGAATCCAATCAAATAATTTTGATCATTTATACAAAAAATGATATCACTCGTTTCAAACAACATATTTGAGTTTGAACGTGTTTTAAATGTATCCAAGATTGATCTTGCTCTATAGGACTTGGCGCAAGGAGTTCAAATATATATAAAAAAATGAAATAGGACCCGCATAGTAATTTGACTCTCAAATGCATAAAAAGATGGGGCGTGCAATAGAACCACAGTGGGCCCTACGGATCGTGGCAGATGTACTGGCAGGTACCGTCAACGCTTTTAAAATGACTGCGGCCATTGATAACCACGCAGACCATGGATCGGATAGTGAAAACATAGACTTGCGACTTAATCATGGCATTCAAAAAAAAAGACTTGCGACTTCAATTTTTTTTGAACATCAGTACAGACACAAGCGCTCATATATACGCGCATACACTCACCCCTATGATCGCACACATGCACACCCTACTCTTATGAGCATCTCCAAAAGACTGAGCCGGCATATCATCTTGAAATTTACGAAGTCACCATAGGCACCTCGTCGTCGACGGGAACGTCTCCTCCCACTGAATGCGCATCGTCGGAAATCCTGAAATAAATCCAGGAATAAATGCGAACATCAGGATTTGAACCTTGGTGTCATAGATTGGTTAGCGACTTAGGACTTAATTATGATTGGACGAGCAGCACCGCATGAGAACACGGGTGCTCTAGCTGCCTCGTTATGTTTTACAGAGGTAAAGAGCATCTTCTTCAGCCAAAGAGAACTAGTGCGAGCAGGCAGAGTGCACCCAAGGACGGAGGACGGAGAACGGAGTGAGAAAGCAGGACAACGATCTTTCTTGGCAGCAGGCGGGCGTCGGCAACTAGACGACGAGCACACATCTGTTCCATGCCCCACGCTGGAAGGTCCACAAGTCGGGAGGAGAGGACACAGGCAAGCTGCGATCTGCATGTGATCCATGGCCCTCATACTGTCCGAGGCTCCACAGTAGGCCAAAGAAAATGAGACAGCGGGCGTCGATGGCTCTGTTGTGGCTCTACGAAGCCATTTAGCTACGAACAAATCCGAGCCATTCACTGGGAGCCTCATACGGCTACGCATAAATCCTATCCCCAACCGTCCCATTGCTCCTATCCGGAAGCCATGGCGACCATCCCCGACGAGCTCCTCGAGGAGATCTTCCTCGGTCCGCCCACGCTGGACGCGCTCGCTCGCGCCGCGGCTGCCGCCATCACGAGTGCCTCATTTCGCCGCGTCATCAAAGGCCGCGCATTCCGCCGCCGCTTCCGCGCGGCTGCACCGGCCTCCCCTCCTCGGCTTCATGGACGCGGCCGGGTTCCACCCCACCCAGGCGCCGCACCCCTCCGCTGCACTCTCCCCTAGCGCCACGGATTTCTCCTTCGTCCAGTCAATCGTCTCTTCTCTAGGCTGCTACATCCCGCCCAACAGTGGCGGTGCCAGGATCAAAACCATGTGATGTCAAGCTTCACTAATAAAAAAAATAGATCATAAACAGGAATAAAAACATCGTACCTTTATTACAAACCAAAATATCTATGGCAGTAGTACTTTGCGAAGATGCATACATTGATATATATGCATAATAGCATCAGTAATAATAGACTGAAATACATCGGTTTCAACATAAGTTACGAGACAATGGTACAAGAAATCATCGCCTATTCTATTGCGCAAATCAGACTTGATATATTTCATTGCGGAAAATGCTCTCTCAACTGTTGCCATCGCCACCGGCAAGATCAATGCTAGCTTTACCAAAAGGAATACTAGAGGAAAGGTATTGTACTTCTTTGTCTCGACCAGTTTTCTGCAAAGATCACTAACCCCTTTCAAATTGGAGATTCTTGAATCATCACGAACATTTTCAAGGAAGTTATCAAGTTGGACACTAAGATCTTCAATCTTGCTTTCACTCCCAAAATCATCTGGATACAAACGAGCCATTGCTAACACTTTTTCTTTGTCAAAATTAGCAAACAAATCAGAAGGATCCAAAGAAGCCATCCCAAGAAGCAAGGTTGTGCTGCTTTCACTAAAGCGGTCATCAATCTCTACACGTAACATATCAATAATGGCGTACATCACACTTTGGTAGTAATTCTTATTTGATATGCCATCAGTCTGAACCTTACGCTTTGATTTCGATCCTCGGGGAATATGCATAGCATCCATATCAGAAAGTTCAATATCTTGTTCAATGCAAAAATCAGTAACCTTTTTAATCATACCTTCCCAACCTTGGTTTCTCATTTCCTGTAGCCTTCTTTTGGTTGTGTGAAGATACGACACAGCATTCACAATGTCCTGATCCTTCCTTTGCAAAGCAACGCTTAGATCATTAGTAATCCCAAGTATAGCCTTCATCAAGTGCATCATGAAAACAAAGTCAAATGTTTGAATAGCGTCCAGAACACCCTTTGCTTTAATCCTATCGAGAGCTTTGCTGGCGTTTTGTGCATTATCATCTACAACTTCAATTACCGAGGGGAACATAACAATCATATTCAAGAGAGAGCTGAAATGAGAACCCCAACGAGTATCCCCAGCTCGTTTAAGTCCAAGTTCTTGATTCAAACCTCTACCAGTTTCCAGTTCTCCATTCTGCAGTGCCATCTGGACTCTTTTTGCTTGTTTCTCTCTAAGCATATCTCTGTTCTTAAAAGAATTTCCCACTGTGGAGAGAAGAACACTCATCCACTCAAAAATCCATACCACATCTTCACGGTTTTTTGCGACTGCAACTAGTGTGAGCTGAAGTTGATGAGCAAAACAATGGATGCTATGAGCAGACCTAGAATCTTCCATTACTAAAGTTTTCAAACCATTCAAATGCCCTTGCATATTACTAGCTCCATCATAGCCTTGGCCACAAATTCGAGAAGGGCTAAGGTTATGTTTTTTAAGCACTGCATAAATAGCTTGTTGGAGAGCAAGAGAAGTTGTTTGAGTAACATGAGAAAGGCCAATAACACGCTCCACTGAAAACCCCCTTTTGTCAACATATCTTATAGCAAGAGCCATTTGTTCCTTGTGAGATACATCACGAGATTCATCAACCAATATAGCAAAGTATTCATCTCCCAGATCTTCTATGATTGCTTTCACTGTTTCTATCGCACAAGCTTTCACAATATGTTTCTGGATAGTCGAAGAAACCAACTTTAAATTCTGAGGAGCATTCTTCAAAGCAACAGCAGCCACATCAGGACAACGTGCAACATACCACTCATAAAAAGTTAGAAAATTCCCCTTCCTCAAAGAAGACTCGCTTTCATCATGACCTCGAAATGGCAAGCCCAAAACAAGAAGCAACCTTGCAATATCTATTGACGCAATCAGCCGAGTTTGGTACTCTATATTGGATTTCTTTGTTCCCTTGTGTAAGACAGCTCCAATGGATTGCTTCTGGTTCATTAGATCATCACATCTCTTCATGTTCTGATTATGAGTACTTGAAGGACCCCCAACATGAATATCCAATCTCTTTACATTATTCCAACTTTTCCACCCCTTTGTTGAAAATACATCTCCACCACCATGGCCTAGACTTTCATTCTGAAACAAATAGCAACAAAGACAAAATGCTGCATTTTCCTTTGTACTGTACTCCAACCAAGACTTGTGATCCTTGAACCACTCTTCATTAAAACGACGTTGAACTCCACTGAAATCTGTTTGAAGGAAAGCATGTCCTGTTGGTTGGAACGGGCCTCTCAGGAGGTATGCTCTTCGCACATCATCACGTACTTTGGCACTGTACTGGAAAATTGGTATGCGATTTGCAGGATCTGGCGGAAGATTAGATGTATCAACTTCCTCTTTTTCTTTAGCTGGGCGCGGCCTTGCATTGCTATTAATTAACACATGTTCCAAAGCGGCTCGAGAATCAATAGGAGTCTGTTCTTCCTCATTCGCAGGTGATTGCTACTGTGTGGTATTTGCAACATTTGAGTTGGACTGCCACTTCTTCACAAATTTATCCATTTATCAAACCAATGACCTGACAAAATAAATCTATTGCTAAGAAAAGGGAAATATGCAATTCTTATTCTTAATAAAAATAATCTCCTACATCCTAAATCTTAATATTGCTAGTGAGAGAAAATCTGGAAAATAATGAACTGTATTGCTGTTTTTGCACATAAAACAAACAAGTAGAAGTAGAAAAGTGGAGGGCCTTGCCTTGTGTAGTTGTGTTGGATCAGATACAGAGTGCAGACTAGTGCAGTAGTATTGATCGATTGATTCAGAGTTTCAGACGGACAATTCGTGTGCAGCCACAGGTGCGCCGCTCGCGGCTCGCCTGACGGCCTAACGTGGTCGTTACTCACGTCTCACGTTCAGAGTCCAGCCAAAGATCACCGGCGCCGGGAGTCCGGGACAGCAAGTCTGAAGGCGATGCGCTGCGGCGGCCGCCCACGGTCATTGGAGAGGCATGCGTGAAGGAGCCAACGAGATCACGTAATTTGGGGATCAAGATCAACTAGTGCGATCAGTTAAGGGATTTTGGATTTCTTCTTGCGATATGGCCCAGTAGTGGCCCAACTAATTGTTACACAAGAAGAAAAATAAGAGAATAGATGAGCCTGTGTAGTTAAATATTCCTGGTTGCCTGGTTCAACGACGTGGTATGCAGACGTGGGGGCCGATGTCGTACGAGAAACATGTGTAGTCAAGCGACTACACAGTTATAGCGTGGCTTCGCCACTGCCGCCCAACGTCCAAGACCGCAGCATCGACGACGAGCAGGGCCCCCGCTGGCACCCCCGCGACGTTCGTGTCACGACTGACAAGGCTGATCTACAGGAACAGAGTGTCAACAAGGAGGGGCCCAGTGATCAGCCGAGCAAGGGTTGCATGGGTGGCCATCCGGACGCTGGTAGCGTGTGTTAGACGGCGTGTGTGATCTGTCTTTGCTGAGTTGGTGGCGTGGTTCAGTTATAAGGGTAGTGGTGGTGTGCGTGTGAGAGTATCATGAATTATCTGAAGAAGTAAACCGGCGAGAGGAGCTGACTGTTGGGAAACCGGGGCCACCACGATGGTGGCGGCGGCCCCTCCCGTTTCCCCTCTTTAGGTTAAGTGGGTACTTATCCCTTGACCTCTAGTCCCTATATAAAGCAACGAGGAGCCATCATTGTAATCTCTGATCATTGATTAATAAAGCTGGTCTTCTCCATCTCTCTGTGTCATTTACTTTTGCGTGTTTCGACTACTTCGACTACTTCGTTTACGACGCTCGCCCTCGCTCCGCAACCTCGGACCGGACTCGCCGGCGGAGTTGCGGAACACGTTATCAGCACGCTTCGCTCCATCAACTCTCCGTCAAGGCTGCGTCAAGCCTGCATCACGCAGGCTTTCGTCGATCCCGCGGAGGTATAAGATCCGATCCCCACTTTTGCAAAAATGGATTCCTCTCGTTACTACGATTCCGTTTTTGCGATTAGATTATTTTTCGGATACATCTACCTATGGTGTGGATTTCTCTCCCAAAAACCGAGCGGACGAACACGTCGCCGACCAATGTCGATGTTTTTGGATCAAGAGAGACTTGTTGACTACACTATACGGGAGTCGGTACAGATCGTGATCCAGATGATCACGGTACCGCCGCGTTGTACCCGACGTACACGCGTCGTGACGTCCCGAAGACGCACGATCTTGCCATCCCGAGGCAGATGACGACGTCCCCGTCGCCAAGCGCCCGACTGCCATCGCCGCGCCCGCGTGCCTGCTGCACGCGCTGCCCTGCTGGCCGCGACCCCGCTGGTCGCCGGCGCCGCCGTGCTGGCCATAGCCGTGGCAGCGCACCGCCCGCCGTGGCCGTGGCCGCGCGCGCTGCGAGCCCGTGGCCGTAGCCGCGCCGTGCCGGCCGCACCATGCCGTGGCCGTGCCGTGCCTGGCCGTGCCGTGGCCGCGTCCTGGCCGCGCCGCCGCGCCATGGCTGCGCGCCGCGGCGTGGCCGCGCTGCGCCACTGGCCGGGCCACGCCGCCCCGCCCCGTCGAGGCCACCGCAGCTCGGGCCTGTCGAGGCCGCCGTCGCACGCGCCACGTCGAGGCCGCCGCAGCTCGGGCCTGTCGAGGCCGCCGTCGCACAGGCCCTGTCGAGGCTGCCGCCGCTCGGGCGCTAGGGTTGGAAACCCTAGCGACCCTGAGCTGGCAAGCGGGCCGGCCCAGCGGGCTGTGTGCAATGGGCCTCTCATTTCCTCCATAAAAAAAAAGAGGAGGGCGGTGGGGCTGGCTACACGGGCCGACGGCCCAGTTTTCGGCCTGCAGCCGAACTAGGACCAGGCCAGAGAGCGCGCGCGTGCGGTTATTTATATTTTAGCCCCCGCAGTACCGTAAATTTATGCGACTATATTCCTGCTGTAATATTTTGCGTATAAGTCCATGAAACTGTCTGTTTTCGCTGAAAATGCGTATTTGAGCTAAAAAATACCTCGGGAATTCATTTTTTGGCTAGTTTTCACATACTAGATGCGCTTAACATGCTATCTTTTGTAACATGATATTATTGTATGATTTTACTGCTGTAGATTAATTGTTTAGCCCTCTTAATCATTTAGTAAGTCATATAATAGCATGTTTTAAATATTGAAACACCATTTTATTGAATAAGTTTATCAACATCGCTTTGTGCAAAAGATTACCTGCTGTAATCTCATGCTTTTTGCATAAATCGCAGATGGCCGGAATTGTCCACAAGGAGTTTCCTGAGCTGGCCCAGACAGGGCTGAACTACCTGTCATGGTCTTCGGACTGCGAGATCTTTCTCCAGGGCAAAACCCTCCTGAGGGCGATCGGTAAGGGGGCCCAGCTGGCCGTCACTGATCCCAAGTTCGAAACTGAGAATGCGCAGGCTCTGCACTTTCTCCGTCATCACCTGTCACCTACTCTGAAAGATGAGTATATGGCTGAGCGCAGTGCTTCTGGCCTTTGGACCGCTCTTAAGCAGCGGTTTGAGCGGCTGAAGTACACTGTGAAGCCACGTGCAGAGGCAGAGTGGATCCGTCTGAGGTTTGCGGACTTCAAGACGGTTGGGGAGTACAATTCGGCTCTGCACCGGATTTGTACGACTCTTCGGTTGTGTGGTACTGAGATTACCGACTCCCAGAAGATTGAGAAAACCCTATCCACTTTCCACCCCGACGCGGTCCAGTCCTCACGGAACTACCGCCAGGGGAACTACACGAGGTATTCAGAGTTGATTGACGTCCTCCAGGTGGCGGAGGCGCAGGACGAGGTTCTCAAAAAGAACTTTGTCGCGCAACCACTTGGGGGGAGTTCTCGCCAGGAGGTGAACGCTCTCAAAGTCTGCAAGCCTCAACAGAAGAAGAGGGGCCGGAAGGGCAAGAAGAAGGGCCCTCACCCCCCGCCCCGGCTAAGCAGAACAAGCCGGGCAAGGGAGGGCAAAGGCCTCAGGACTGCTTCCGTTGTGGCTCGGTGGAGCATTTCTCCCGCCAGTGCCGCGCACCACAGGAGGTCGTTGATGCATATAAGGCTCGGAAGGCGCGTGAGACACACCTCGCCTTGGTTCAGGAGGGAGCTCCACCGGCGCCCATGGCGGCACCCGTGATGATTGCTACTCCCCCTGCTGCGCCCATAGAGGCGACCCCCGTGGTGCCCATCGCGGCAGCTTTGGCGGTCTCTACCGACGCCCACGTCGCCATGGAGGTTGACCACATGGTCGCCTCGGCGGCACCGCCACTAGACATTGATGCTGCCTCCAAGATGATTTCTGAGGAGGATCGGCTCACTAGTATGGAGATTGCGGCGGAAGTGAATGGCTTCTTCACCGAGTCCACTTAGCATACCTTTTTGGTTATCATGATTCCGTGATTTGATACAATAAAATTGAATAAATTCGATTTGGTTGTAAGCTCTATGAGAGCATAAACTTATTCTTTACTTTGGCGATTGGATGACATTTATTCATTTATTCCATTATTTATACATGATAGCATGTTATGTTCTGAGATGTGTGCATTTATTTTTAATGTATTTTCTTCCTCATTACATTAATTAGATGTCATATTTTAGAACGCGTGTGGCGCCCGAATGGAGGAAACGTGCCTTGCCGATAGCGCCACCACTCATACCATTTTACGAGAAACTAAGTACTTTGAGTCCATTAAAAAATCTCCGGGAAGTATTATGACAATCGCCGGCTGCGGTTCTCACATAGTTGGCTCCGGACGAGCCACTATTATACTCCCCATGGGAACAACTTTGATCATTAATGATGCGTTGTTGTACCCGGAGTCGACTCGTACTCTTTTGAGCTTTAGAGACATCCGCGCTAATGGTTTCCATGT
The DNA here is from genome assembly GCF_018294505.1 of Triticum aestivum. Taxonomy (NCBI): domain Eukaryota; kingdom Viridiplantae; phylum Streptophyta; class Magnoliopsida; order Poales; family Poaceae; genus Triticum; species Triticum aestivum. The sequence goes on from NC_057814.1 coordinate 25,301,472, forward strand.
TGAGACCGATGATGAAAACGGCAAGGAGTGCCTACTCATCACAAAGCGGGATGCAGGTGGTAAACATGTTATCGAAAGGCTTCCTTCGTTTGACACAGGGCTATACTACACTAAGATAGTAGCACCGCCCGTGTACACTACCCTCAAGACCGTCTTTAGAAGCTCTGAACTCTTCTGCCTCTGGCACGATAGGTTAGGCCACCCCGGACTTAGGATGATGAGAAATATAATTAACAACTCGCATGGCCATAATGTTAACGTGAAGAACTTCCCGAATCCTGATGATTTCGTGTGCTCCGCATGCGCTAAGGGGAAGTTAGTCATTAGGCCATCGCCCCTCAAGGTGAGGGATGAAATCCCCGCGTTCTTGGAACGTATCCAAGGGGACATATGCGGTCCAATTCAGCCCCTCACGGGGCCGTTTCGGTACTTCATGGTGCTCATTGATGCTTCCTCTAAATGGTCCAATGTTTGCCTGCTGTCAACAAGGAACCATGCCTTTGCAAAATTGATCTCACAGATCATACAAATGAGGAATAATTTCCCGGATTATCGTATAAAGTCTATTCGAATGGACAACGCCGGAGAATTTACCTCAAAGGCGTTCGATGATTATTGCATGGCAATGGGAATCAAAGTTGAGCACTCGGTACCACATGTTCATACACAAAATGGACTTGCCGAGGCATTGATTAAAAGAATTAAATTCATTGCCCGACCGCTCCTTCAGGGTTGTAATTTACCAACTACATGTTGGGGCCACGCGGTGTTACACGCGGCTAATATCATCAATTTTCGACCGTCGGCCTACAACATCCACTCTCCTATTCCACTTGCGCAAGGGTCGGCACCGAAAATTTCCCACCTTCTTAGGTTCGGTTGCCAGGTATATGTACCAATACCACCCCCTCAGCGATCGGCGATGGGCCCGCTCCGTAAGTCGGGGATATACGTTGGTTATGAGACTGTGTCCATAATCAGGTATCTGGACCCCATGACAGGTGACTGTCACACGGCTCGTTTTGCTGATTGCATTTTTGATGAGGATCTTTTCCCGACTTTAGGGGGAGAGAATCAACCCCTTGATGCTAAAAGTCGAGAAATCACGTGGCAAGCCACGGGGATCCACGCTCATGACCCGCGCACTGCTGAGACTGAGAGAGAAGTCCAAAAGATAATAGATTTGCAGTCTTTAGCAAATCAACTGCCCGACCACTTTAGTGACTTAAAGACTGTGACAAAATCGCATGTGCACGCGCGCAATGCACCGGAAAGGGTTGAAATACCGAAGAAAAATGATGGTATGCCCGCTCCCGTCCAAAGGCCTAAAAGGACGAGAAATCCGGCTTCTCAAATCCCAAGTACTCGGGACGCCGACGAAAAGGATAAGAGAGATTTATCACAGCCTGTCGCCAAAGTACCCCAAATTGAAACGGGGAGCCAGTCGAGACCTGGCACAAGTACGGAAAATTCAGTGCACGAAATTCCGGACTTAAACTTTCCCATAGGGGAAACACCCAGCGGAGATGTGAGCGCACACATCGGCGCGGGAAATCTAAAGGACCTTGCTCCCATAATGGGAAATTTGGTAGAGCAAGTGTTTGCGCCGGATGCGCTCCATGACGAAATGGCCATAAATTATATTTATACGGGGGAGTCCCTGAACCGAGCAACGGTGATTGTCGACATCAACTTTGCTACGAAAATTGCCTCAATCATAGATCTTGACCCTGAGCCTAACACGCTCGCTGATTGCAAGAAAAGGTCGGATTGGAAAGATTGGCAGCAGGCAATTACTGCCGAATTATTATCTCTCAACAAAAGGAAGGTGTTCGGACCAGTTTGTCGAACTCCTCCCCACATTCGCCCTGTTGGCCATAGGTGGGTTTTTGTTCGAAAGAGAGATGAAAATAATAAGGTAGTACGGTACAAAGCAAGGCTCGTTGCTCAAGGGTTCACTCAACGACCAGGTGTCGATTTTGAGGAGACTTATTCCCCAGTCATGGATGGAGTTACCTTTAGATACTTGATCTCGATGGCAGTAAACATGGGCTTGAAAATGAAACTAATGGATGTTGTCACTGCTTACCTATATGGTAACTTGGATTCGAACATATACATGAAGGTTCCAGAAGGTATCCCTGTTCCGAACCATGATAGAGCAAATAGGGGTCTATACAGTGTTCAACTTCAAAAGGCACTGTACGGACTCAGACAGTCTGGTAGAATGTGGTACAATCGCTTAAGTGATTTCCTTCATGAGAAGGGCTACACGAGCAATAAAGATTGCCCATGTGTTTTTATACGGCGATCCCAAGATGGATTCTGTATAATCTCGGTGTACGTGGACGATTTAAACATAATCGGTACACCTGAGGATATTGAGGAAGCGAGTTCCTACCTGATGTCGGAATTCGAGATGAAGGATTTGGGTAAAACCAAGTTCTGTCTAGGTCTGCAACTTGAACATTCCCCTGATGGGATTCTAGTGCACCAGTCGGCCTACACCCAGAAGGTGTTGGAAAGATTTGGATTTGATAAGGCATATCCTTCTAAGACCCCGATGGTCGGAAGATCTTTACAGCCAGACAAGGACCCGTTCAGGCCAAAGGAAGAGGGGGAGGAAACTCTAGGACCAGAGGTTCCTTACCTGAGTGCAGTTGGAGCACTCATGTACCTCGCAAATTGTACACGGCCAGACGTTGCGTTCGCCGTCAGTTTGCTTGCTCGGTACAGTTCTGAACCTACCAAAAGACATTGGAAAGGTGTCAAGGACGTCTTCCGTTACCTGCAAGGGACCAAAGATCTTGGTCTATTTTATAAGAGGAATCAAGACCTATCTATTATAGGCTATGCCGATGCTGGGTACCTGTCGGACCCGCATGATTGCAAATCGCAGACTGGATATGTTTTCCTTTGTGGTGGAACTGCGTTTTCCTGGAAATCGTCCAAGCAAACACTTGTGTCGACTTCCACGAACCACTCGAAATCATGGCACTATTCGAAGCGTCAAAAGAGTGTGTATCGCTTCGGCGGATGATCGGCCACATTCAGCAGACATGTGGGCTGAACACCGTACAAACCCCTACTATTATCTATGAAGATAATGCTGCTTGTGTTGCACAAGTCCAGATGGGTTATGTGAAGAGTAACCTCACAAAGCATATTAGTCCCAAGTTCTTCTATGCACATGAGCTGCAACAGTTGAACGAGGTGAGAGTTTTGCATACTAAGTCCTGTGACAATCTTGCTGATATATTCACTAAATCATTACCGGCATCAACCTTAGAGAGGTGTGTGCGTGGAATCGGTATGATGAGACTTAGAGAGATGCAAGGCTCAGGAGAGAAACTTCACAAACTCGTCGCTAAAATCTCAATCCTGATGATCGAGTACTCAACTTGATGGTTGAGTGGATTGTACTCTTTTTCCCTTGAGTGAGTTTTCCTGATGTTTCTCACACGAGGTTTTTGACGAGGCAATTTGTGCAATACAACAATGTATACCATGTGCTCTTTCTTCATATTTTTTCCCACTGGGTTTTTCGGAGTTTTGAGGCATGGATATACGGATAATTACCCAAGGGGGAGTGTTGGGAAACCGGGGCCACCACGATGGTGGCGGCGGCTAGCGTACGCATCGCTAGGGATAGCCCCTCCCGTTTCCCCTCTTTACGTTAAGTGGGTACTTATCCCTTGACCCCTAGTCCCTATATAAAGCAACGAGGAGCCATCATTGTAATCTCTGATCATTGATTAATAAAGCTGGTCTCCTCCATCTCTCTATGTCATTTACTTTCGCGTGTTTCGACTACTTCGTCTACGACGCTCGCCCTCGCTCCGCAACCTCGGACCGGACTCGCTGGCGGAGTTGCGGAACACTGACCTCCCTCGAACCCTCCTCTGCTACCTCCTACCTCGCCTTCCTCCTTGCCTTCACCTACCTCCTCCCCAGATCTGACCAAGAGAGAAGAGAGGGTCCGTTACAGTCCGCGGCGGCCGGCGTCCTCCTCGACTGGTTCTCCCTCCACCCCGGCGGGGAGCTCAACAAACAGGAGGAGCGTTGCTGCAACGTCGCCGACTTCAACCTCGTCGTCTACGACCCTTTGTTTCGAAGATACATGCTGCTTCCAACCATACCCGAGGACCTCGCCGCCCAGCCACAAGACCTCCTTTGGGCATTCAAGCCCCTGCTCGCTCCCAATACCGGCGACGACGACAACGACGACCAGCACTTCAAGGTGATATGCATAGCAAGGTACCAGACAAAGCTCGTCCTCTTTATCTTTACCTCCGCAACCAGGGAGTGGTGCATGGTCAACTCTCCCGTCTCCCCTTCTCTAGATCACATGTCCTGTTTCGACTGCGTGGGTAGCTGCTTCTACTGGACTGAACCTTGGGGTTTGAGCAACCATCTGATGGTGCTGGACACGCGCACCATGAGCTTCTCCACCGTCAACCTTCTCACCGGCTACCATAAGGAGCTGAGGGATAATCTGGCTCACCAGAGCCTTGGCCATCGTCGCCCAAATGCTGTTGTTATGGGCCGAGAAGGAGCCATCGAGATGGTTTCTCTCGTCCGTCGACACGGCTCCTTTGCTCTCCACCATACTTCCCTGCAGAATAATTCCCACGAGTGGAAGCTGGAGAAGATCGTACAGCTGCCTGGGCAGTATCGTGACTATTCCATTTCCATGGTGGGTGCCGCCGAGGGATTCTTGTTCTTCCGAGCCGCTCCACAACAAGGTATTCCTATTCAGAATGTGGATTGTTACTCAATGGAGGTCAAGACTTATGAAATTACCAAAGTCTGTACAAAGACAGAGCGCTTCCTTGATCGCAAGCGTGCCCTGCCATACTTCAGCTTCCCACCGGTGTTATCCGAACCAACCATTTGATCAGCCAGCGGTTAAGCCTAGCTAATTATTGTATTCTGTGCTACCTACCATACATTGGGTGCATGCTTTGCTTGTTCTCTATTCCCTCGCATGGTTATGTACAGAGTTAATTGTTGTTCTATTGAGTTCACTACCTTGTCGCACTAGCTATCCAGTTCATGGTTTGATTATGCGCCTGTTTTCAACAATTGTTTGTGATTGGAAAGTCTTTTCTACTTTTGTATGATCCATATCTGAATGGAGAAAATGGATTTCACGCTTGCATCTTGGAAAACCTACAGATCATTCATTCTCTTCAACAGAACATTTTCAAAACAAGAATGTTGCATAACCACTAAGTAAGTTGATGCATGAAGGTCTCGCGTCTTGTATTTACTAGATGAAAGGCCCCACTACCACTAGATGAAGGATACAAGGCTTGCTCGGATATTATGGTCTGCTATTCTTTATGTCCTATTAGGATACAAGTGTCCTACTAGGACACAGCTATTTGTCTACACACTGGACAACTCAGAAAATATATATAATTGATGTAAATATATCATGAATACTTCATAAATTATAATTTATAAATTCATTGGAGAAGTATAATGAGCAGTCTCGCAGGCGTAATGACCCGCCTCGGCGGCGTCAGGATTCTCCCAGGCGAAGGGCAGAATCCCCACAGGCCGAGATGGACGACACCACAACGGACATGGGATTTTGGCTCAAAAGCGAGTGGACCGCGCTAGGGCGGCTTGCGAGGAACAGGCGTGTGTTGAAAATTACCGCACACACAATCTCGTATGTTTTAGCAAAAAAATTAAAAATAAAGGGTGGCCCTTTATTTTTGTGAGAACCAAAGTTCAAGCCATGTTTAGTAGCCTTACACCCGAGGGTCTTACGTCCGCGGTGGATGCACGTTCTAAATACCACACCTTTTGATCTTTCTCTTCCAAAAGTTCACAATATTATTTGGAATGATATAAATATTTGGCATTTTTAATAACCAACCAAAATAAAATTTTCGTTTTTTGAAACATCATAATATGATATCATCATCCTAATAATTATTATTATCAGTATTACTAGAATTATTATCATTGTTATTACCATTATTATTATCATCATTGAATGATTCATCCCCCAAAGCACAGAAAGCCAAAACTTCTTATGCATATCATCATAACTAACTAGCTAGCTAGATACCGGGGGGAAGAAGCCACATGATATCATGACTAGCACACTTCATGAAGTACCCTACCGACTTGATTTTCTCGTCATTATAGGTGATGCTCGTCTTGTCTTTTCTTTCACACTTCAGGTCACCATCATGGTTTGGGACCGTCAAGACCACAGCATCACTGTGGACTATGGTGTTTAAACTTCGACAACAATTGTTGGCATAGTAGATGCAGTTTCTCTCCACATCACCGCGCCTGTTAGTAGGCACGTACACCGCTTCCGAAAATGTATGTCCCAAAAACAAGGCATGGTGGCCTAAGCTCGTTACCTCCTCCTATTTATCCATGTAACACGTTGTCGTCTCACTTTTCATGTGGTCAACAAGGTTGTACACCTTGAAGAAAGGCTCACGGTCGCCCCACCACAAGTTCATCATCGCTATTGCAAGCTTGTCATGCAAATCGACTATGTAAACGGCATACTCTTTGCAAGAGTTTCTCGATCCAGCATGGCAAACAATTTGCAACGCTACTCGGGTGTCTGCGATGACCATTGGAGAGCCACGTTTGTTGTCGCTGATTGCAAACTTGACGAGTTTCTCACCATTGTGTGTGAGGCCATAAAGCTCACCGTTGCAGAAGGCAATGTCGATGAATGTCTCGAACCAACCTTGCATAGTGTGGCGCCGCAGTTCTCGGTCATGGCGGCCATGATACAGCCTTCCGAGCTGGGCGACTCGGAGAACGTGACTTTTGTGACGACTATCGGACCACGGGTATCACCACGGCCATGACCTCGGTGCGGGCATACAATCTTCATCTGCTTCTTGGAAAGCGCCACTGCAGGCCCTAAGAAGAGGTTGACGATCCTGATTGGTGGTGGCTGGACGAGGCCACCCTACAGCGCCATCCTCCGGGCAGTGCACGCGCCTCGTCCTGTTTCCACCGACTTCACATAGCGAGAGGAGCAGCCATGGCAGGACGGGCGCCCGCGGCTCCGTGGTGACGGCGGCCTGCCACGACCTGCAGACCGCGGCGAAGCGCGCACGGCTGCTAGGGGCATCGGCCAACAAGCCATAGATGATGACGAGGAGGTCGTTGGCGAGTATGGTGAACGACCTGCGCTGCCGCCGGCCCGGGTGCTTGTTTCTCCGTTCGTCGCCAGCGTGTCAGGAGCCTATTGTGTACATGGGCTTGCAACCTTCGGCCATTACATGGGCCGGCCCATCTGCGAACCACCCAGCGCTACAGACTACAAATGCCTGGGAGGAGGCAACGAGCAAAGGATCCGGGCTTAGATCACGAAACGGCAACGGAGCTTGATTTCCTTGTAATAGAGTGATTCGCGAGTTGGAACCTAACACAGCGTCAGCCATCCGTGTCGGCATCTAGGCAATGCTCTCGCGGGCGATTATGAGGGCATGTACATCAGTTTAGACACTTGCAGTGTGTAATTATCATCCACGTCATCTATAGATCGCAATGAAAACATCATCTACAATTGTCTGCTATTTTGCTATTTGTAGCACGTTCGATTGTGGACGGGCCGCTGCATGCGAACGTCCATTCTCCTGCACTTCTTGGCCAAATCGTGGGCAGGCTGCTGCATGTGAACCGCAAATTAACGACGCTTGAGCGTACAACGGGGACAAGGCTATAGGTAAGCAGCGAGATTATTGAAATATCGACCGTGTGCCGAATTCCAGACACCCTACTTCTCTCTTCTAGCTCTCTCTCCTCCCCATAATGAAAATTTTGAGTGGCATACGTTATAGTCTGCTAATTAGATGCCGTTGTACATGTCCTGAGACGATAACTAGAGACGGACCGGCAAAAGATATTTGTAACTGGTTTCAGGACATGGAATCGACACTAGTAGAAAAAGAGGCTTCCATACGCCCCCATTAGTCCCCAAAACAATCGAACCGCGACTAAAGGGGCCTTTAGTCGCGGTTCGGGAGGAGACCCGCGACCAACTATCTGGGCCCAGCGCGCTCGGTCGACAGCTGGCGGACGGGAGGGGCTTTAGTCCCGGTTGGCCTGGCCAACCGGGACTAAAGGTCCCCGAAGGCCTTTAGTCGCGGTTGGCCAGGCCAACCGGGACTAAAGGCCCATCCAGCTGGCGGACGGGAGGGGCTTTAGTCGCGGTTGGCCAGGCCAACCGGGACTAAAGGCCCATCCCTATATATAGGACTCAGCTCACTTCACTTCACTCAGCTCACTTCACAATTTTCAGAAGGGGGTGGTGGGTTTGCTTTTGGTTCCTCCTATGCACACAAGGTGTTCGATGAAATGCCCGAGAGCCTGAAACAAACATGATATGAAGTGTCCGAGCCACACTTGAGCTTTCTCATTTATTTTTCCTCCGCGATCGCGGTTAGTAACTTGAACCTTTCATGTGTCATTGATAAAATATGCATGTGTGTAGTTCATTGTTTAATTTGTATTATTTCTAGCTAGTTAGTTTAACAAATGCATGATGGTTAATTATATACTTTATATAATAATAATGCAGATGAATCGGCAATGGATGTACGGTCCCCGACTCTCCGGCGAGTTCACTACGGGTTTGAAAGATTTCCTCGTAGTGGCAAATGCGAACAAGCAGCAAGGTTTTATTATCTGTCCATGTGCTGTCTGTAAGAATCAGAAGGGTTACTCCTCCTCAAGAGACGTTCACATGCACCTGCTTCGGCACGGTTTCATGCCAAGCTATAATTGTTGGACCAAGCATGGAGAAAGAGGGGTTAGAATGGAAGAAGATGAAGAAGGGGATGATATCGATGACAACTATCATGATCATTTCGGTGATACTTTCATGGAGGATGATGCTGAAGGTGGGGAAGGGTTAGGTGAAGGTGAAGAAGAGGCACATGATGAGCCCGCTGATGATCTTGGTCGGACCATTGCTGATGCACGGAGACGCTGCGAAACTGACAAGGATAGGGAGAATTTGGATCGCATGTTAGAGGATCACAAAAAGTCGTTGTATCCAGGATGCGACAATAGTCTGAAAAAGCTGGGCTGCACACTGGATTTGCTAAAATGGAAGGCACAGGAAGGTGTAGGTGACTCATCATTTGAAAATTTGCTGAAAATGTTGGAGAATATGTTTCCGAAGAATAACGAGTTGCCCGCCAGTACGTACGAAGCAAAGAAGGTTGTCTGCCCTCTAGGTTTAGAGGTTCTGAAGATACATGCATGCATTAACGACTGCATCCTCTACCGCGGTGAATACGAGAATTTGAATGAATGCCCTGTATGCACTGCATTGCGTTATAAGATCAGAGGCGATGACCCTGGTGACGATGTTGAGGGCGAGAAACCCAGGAAGAGGGTTCCCGCCAAGGTGATGTGGTATGCTCCTATAATACCACGGTTGAAACGTCTGTTCATGAACAAAAAGCATGCCAAGTCGTTGCGATGGCACAAAGAGGACCGTAAGTCCGACGGGGAGTTGAGACACCCCGCTGATGGAACGCAATGGAGAAAGATCGACAGAGTGTTCAAAGATTTTGCAGCTGACGCAAGGAACATAAGATTTGGTCTAAGTACTGATGGCATGAATCCTTTTGGCGAGCAGAGCTCCAGCCATAGCACCTGGCCCGTGACTCTATGCATCTACAACCTTCCTCCTTGGTTGTGCATGAAGCGGAAGTTCATTATGATGCCAGTGCTCATCCAAGGTCCAAAGCAACCCGGGAACGACATCGATGTGTACCTAAGGCCATTAGTTGATGAACTTTTACAGTTGTGGGCCAGACCTGGTGTACGTGTCTGGGATGAGCACAAAGGAGAGGAATTTGACCTACGAGCGTTGCTTTTTGTAACCATCAACGATTGGCCTGCTCTCAGTAACCTTTCGGGACAGACAAATAAGGGATACAATGCATGCACGCACTGCTTACATGAGACTGAAAGTGTACGTTTGGTTAATTGTAAGAAGAACGTGTACCTGGGTCATCGTCGATTTCTTCCCCGAAATCATAACGTAAGAAAGAAAGGCAAGCATTTCAACGGCAAGGCAGATCACCGGCCGAAGCCTGCGGAACGTACTGGTGCTGAGATATTTGATATGGTCAAGGATTTGAAAGTCATCTTTGGAAAGGGTCCTGGCGGACAATCAATTCCGCGGGGAGTTGACGGGCATGCACCCATGTGGAAGAAGAAATCTATATTTTGGGAGCTAGAATATTGGAAAGTCCTAGATGTCCGCTCTGCAATCGACGTGATGCATGTTACGAAGAATATTTGCGTGAACCTGCTAAGCTTCTTGGGCGTGTATGGGAAGACAAATGATACAAAGGAAGCACGGCAGGACCAACAACTTTTGAAAGACCCAGATGACCGGCATCCGGAATGGTTTCAAGGTCGTGCCAGCTACGCTCTTACCAAAGAAGAGAAGGTCATTTTTTTGAATGCCTGAGCAGTATGAAGGTCCCGTCTGGCTTCTCGTCGAATATAAAGGGAATAATAAACATGGCGGAGAAAAAGTTCCAAAACCTGAAGTCTCACGACTGCCACATGATTATGACGCAATTGCTTCCGATTGCTTTGAGGGGGCTCCTACCGGAAAATGTTCGAGTAGCCATTGTGAAGCTACGTGCATTCCTCAATGCAATCTCTCAGAAGGTAATCAATCCGGAAGATCTACCACGGTTACAGAACGATGTGGTCCAATGCCTTGTCAGTTTCGAGTTGGTGTTCCCACCATCCTTCTTCGATATTATGACGCACCTCCTGCTCCACCTAGTCGAAGAGATTTCCATTCTCGGTCCTGTATTTCTACACAATATGTTCCCCTTTGAGAGGTTCATGGGAGTATTAAAGAAATATGTTCGTAACCGTGCTAGGCCAGAAGGAAGCATCGTCAAGGGCTATGGAAATGAGGAGGTAATTGAGTTCCGTATTGACTATGTTCCTGACCTTAAGCCGATTGGTATTCCTCAATCGCGGCACGAGGGGAGACTAAGTGGAAAAGGCAAGATCGGAAGGAAATCCACGATATGTATGGACGGTCATTCTATGACTGAAGCACACCACACAGTTCTGCAAAATTCCAGCTTTGTGGCTCCGTACTTCGAGCAACACAAGAATATATTACGCTCGGACAACCCAAGAAAGGCCCACATGGAGACTTTCGGCAGTTGGTTGCGAAAACATTTAATGAATGACAATGATGTTGGAGATCAGCTGTACATGTTGGCCAAGAAACCATCTTCGACTATAACGATTTTCCAAGGGTACGAGATAAATGGGAATACATTTTACACCATCGCCCAAGATAAAAAGAGCACCAACCAAAACAGTGGTGTCCGCTTTGATGCAGCAACCGAGAATGGGCGAAAGGTCACATATTATGGTTACATAGAGGAGATATGGGAACTTGACTATGGACCCTCCTTTAAGGTCCCTTTGTTCCGGTGCAAATGGTTCAAGCTAACAAGAGGTGGGGTAAAGGTGGACGAGCAATACGGAATGACAATGGTGGATTTCAACAATCTTGGTTACCTTGACGAACCATTCGTCCTTGCCAAAGATGTCGCTCAGGTTTTTTATTTGAAGGACATGAGTAGCAAACCGAGGAAACGGAAAGATAAGAAAGCGATCAGTACATCATGCGATGATCCAAAGCGCCACATTGTTTTTTCAGGGAAAAGAAACATCGTGGGAGTGGAGGACAAGACAGACATGTCAGAAAATTATAATATGTTTGGTGAAATTCCGCCCTTCAAAGTGAATACTGACCCAAGCATTAAGTTAAATGTTGAGAATGCTCCATGGATACGACACAATCGTAAGCAAGCAGGGACACAAGGCAAGAATTGATGTGTAATAATTTATTGTACCAAACAAAATGAATTAGTTTTATTTTTCTGATTTTTTTGATATATAATTGTATTTTTAAGATTTTAAAATGATTAGAAACAAAATAATATAAACTTTAATAAAATATATAAGTACAAACAAAATAAAATAAATTTTAATAACATAAATAAAATTTATGAAACTAAAATTATCAAAGTATTTTCTGTTCAAAACATTATAAGCAACCTCTAGTATTTTTGAAACTAAAATTATATAAAATTGATTCAACTAAAATTATCGAAGTATTTTCTGTTCAAAATCATTGAAAGCGAAAAGAATTTTCATAAAGAACTTTTTTTGTTAGAAACTTTAATAGCAAAAATAATTATCATAAAGTAAAATAAATAAGTAATTAGAAACAAAATAAAATAAAATAAAATAAATAAGTTTTTTGTTGTAAGTAGAAACAAAACAAAATAAATAAAGCAAAAAAGAAAACAAAAAACAGGCAAAAAATAAAAAATATGCCACCTACTGGGCCACCACGGCCTGAATACGACTAGAAACCCATCGATGGGCCAGGATTCAGGCCCGCAGAAGGCCCAGTAGGCCCATCAGGCATAGCAGTCACAATTAGGCCCGTAAGCCTGCAATGGAGAGGACTAAAGGCTCTTTCTGCGCGGGAACGAAAGCGGCGCCAAAACCCTTTAGTCCCGATTGGGGAGGCGGACCGCGACTAAAGGTACCCTTTAGTCGCGGTTGGTGTGGCCAACCGCGACTAAAGGGTACCTTTAGTCGCGGTCCGCCTCCCCAACCGGGACTAAAGGTACGTCTATATATACTGCACTTAGCAGTTTCCGCCACTTCCCATTCTCCTCTCTCGACGCCGAAGCCCTGCCCCGACGCCGATCGCCGCCCGACGCCCTGCCCCGACGCCGACGCCGAAGCCCTACGCGCCGCCGCCCCCGTCCCCAGTGAGCGCCACCGCCGCCCGTGCCCTGCCCTTAGCGCTCCGCCGCCGCCGCAGCGTGCCCCTGGCCCTTGCCCGCCGCAGCCCCTGCCCTTGCCCGCCGCCCGCCGCCCTGCCGCCCGCCGCCCGCTGCCCCTGCCTGCCGTCCTCCGCGCGCCGGCAGAAGAAGAAGAAGGAAGAAGGAAAAGGAAGAAGAAGAAGAAAGAAAAAGGAAAAAAGGAAGAAGAAGAAAGAAGGAAGAAGAAAACAAAAGAAAAACAGAAGAAAAACAAGAAAAAGGAAGAAAAAAGGAAAAAGGAAGAAAAAAAAGAAAACAAAAGAAAAAGGAAGAAGAAAGAAAAAAGAAAACAAAAGAAAAACAAACAGAAGAAAAAAACAGAAGAAAAAAGGAAAAAGGAAAAAAGGAAGAAAAAAACAGAAGAGAAACAAAAGAAAACAGAAGAAAAAGGAAGAAGAAAAAAAGAAGAAAGAAAAAGGAATAAGAAAAAAATGAAAACCAAAAGAAAGAAGAAAGAAAAAGGAAGAAGAAAAAAAGAAGAAGAAGAAAGGAAGAAGAAGAAAGAAAGAAGAAAGAAAAAGGAAGAAGAAAAAAGGAAGAAGAAAAAAAAGAAAGAAGAAAGAAAGAAGAAAGAAGAAAAAGGAAGAAGAAAAAAAGAAAGAAGAAAGAAAGAAGAAAGAAAGAAAAAGAAGAAAAAAAAGGAAGAAGAAAAAAAGAAAGAAGAAAGAAAAAGAAGAAAAAAAAGGAAGAAGAAAAAAGAAAGAAGAAAGAAAAGAAGAAAAAAAGGAAGAAGAAAAAGAAAGAAGAAAGAAAAAGAAGAAAAAAGGAAGAAGAAAAAAAGAAAGAAGAAAGAAAGAAGAAAAAGAAGAAGAAAAAAGAAGAAGAAGAAAGAAGAAAGAAAAGGAAGAAGAAAAAAGAAGAAAGAAAAGGAAGAAGAAAAAAAGAAGAAAGAAAAAGGAAGAAGAAAAAAAATGAAAACCAAAAGAAAGAAGAAAGAAAAAGGAAGAAGAAAAAAAGAAGAAGAAAGGAAGAAGAAATGAAGAAGAAGAAAGAAAGAAGAAAGAAAAAGGAAGAAGAAGAAAGAAAGAAGAAAGTGAAGAAGAAAGGAAGAAGAAGAAAAAAAGAAGAAAAAAAGGAAGAAGAAAGAAACCAAATGAAAACCAAAAAGAAAAACAAAGAAAACAAAACAAAATACTTGGCAGTGCTCAATAATCTTATTTTTTAATTCCTCCTCCTGTATGTCCCCTTAATCTTATTTTTAATTCCTTTATACTTAAAGAATTTTTACTACATGCAGGAGTGACATATGGCGGACGATAGAGCCGAGCCGCTTAGGGATCCGGAGGCTGAACGTTATCTAATGGGCATCATCAACAACGAGATTCCTTATGTGTCGGGCTCAGAATATGAGCAAGAAGAGGATGTAGTCTTTTCTTTTCTGAACCTTGAAGGTGGAACAGAGATTGTCGATGATCAAGAAGGTGAAGGAACGGACATTGTCGACGGAGGTCAACCGTCAACAAACGACGATCTCGAATTGCAAGTAGCAACCACCTCCGGCGAGGTATATATATACATTGAGCCTCTCGTGATACAAACTTACTGAAATGTGAATACATATGTATTAACGCGCGCAACTCTCTTTCTTTTTTTAGCCCTCCGGATCGAGTACGACAAAGCGTGGCAAATCCAAGGCGATGAAAACAGGAGAAACATATGCCATTGAGTTTGTCAGTGAAACCGGCAAGCCCCTACAGCACACCTCAAAGTTTATCAACCAATGCGGAGTCGTTGTTAGAGACAACGTCCCGATCACCGTCCAGGAATGGAAGGAGCCAAAGAAGGCACGTATTGGTTTCAGTTTTGTCGACAAGAGAACGAAAAAGGATTGCTGGAGAAAGCTTATGGAACATTTCATTCTACCTCCGGAATACAACAAAGCCGATGAATTCGGTAACGAGGTTCCGGGTGGACGTTAGAGGAGGAGGCTAGTTAAAGAGTTCGCTCTTCAGAAGATGGGCGAAGCATTCCGGAACTTCAAGAAAAATTTAACCCGTGACTATGTCAACAAGGGCAAGACTCCGGATTTCAATGGACAACATGAGAAACTGAAAGATGATTGGCCAGAATTTGTGAGGCAAAAGCAATCGGAGCATTTCAAGGAAATATAAAAAAAAATAAGGATAATGCGAGTAATAAAAAGTTCCATCATATTATGGGGCCAGGAGGATACCGCCTTTCGGAGCCTAGGTGGCAGAAGATGGAGGAGGACCTGAGAGTGCGAGGAATCCCTCTAGGTACAGAGGGATGGGACCCAAGGGCCAAAAGCTGGTGGTACGGGCATGGGGGATCGCTAGACCCGGAGACAGGGGTGTGTGTTCACCGGCAGAGACAGTTTGCTCCCACCCAAGCCCTTATTGACGCAATGACCCAAGCTCAAGAGGGCTTGATCAAGTTCAACAGAGAGAAAGACGCACTGACAATAGCCCTCGGGAATGATGAACACGGAGGACGTGTACGAGGCAAAGGCAAAGTTCCGTGGAAAGTAGGGTTTTCCCAGGACAATGACCCGTACTGTTACAGAAGCCGTAAGAGAAAGACGGACCGGGATGCAGATCTTATGACGAAGTTTGCATCGGAACTCCATGAGTTGAAGCAGACCGTGCATGAACTAGTAAAAGAAAAATCGGCTGCAGGGCCGCATGAAGATCATGAAGCGGATCGCGGAAGCCAGCAGCGGAGAAGCAGCGTGGCTTCCACGGATGCCCCGCCTGGTGCTAGTGCACCGATGATCGAGATTCGTGCACCGGAGCCTCACTACCCCGTGGATGATGTAAAGGAGATGAAAGAATGTGATCTGCATTATCCCGTGGGGAACGTTTCCACGAAGGTAGCTAGCGGCAGTGCTTTACCCTGTACACCTGGAGCACTCCACCACAACAACCCCATTGCATATGGCTATGCTCGTGTCACGGTGGAAGACATAGTCCAAGGGTTTGAGGACCTGGAGATTGACAAACCTACACCCGAAGGGGAGAGAAGACTTGGAGATGTCAAGCGCCAGTTCATTCTATGGAAAAAGAAGTACATAGTGTTTCCAGGCGAGGCGCCAAGGCTAGCAAGTCCACCCCCCTCCGATGGTGGTGGTGGTGGTGGCGGTGGTGGTGGTCGTGGTGGTTCACCTACACCTCCTTCACGCCATTCGACGCCGTCCCCCGATCCACAACCTTCGGCGGGTACGACGCCCCCCAATCCTCCTCCGGCGGGTACGACGCCCCCCAATCCACCTCCGGCGAAGAAGCAGAAGCAGGCGGACAGCAAGGAAACCCGCTCCTGGACTATTAACCCGGACCCTTATGTACCTAAGACCACAAGGGTACCGGAGCCATCACTGAAGCCTCTCCTCCCAAGGCCTGGGGAACTTAGTGAAGCTGAAACCAAATTGGCCGCGTCTGCTGATTATGAGAAATGGAAGGCGGATATGAAGGTGATAAAAGAGCCTGAGCCCAAGCAAGTATTCACTGAGAAGCAAAAGAAGTGGGCTAAGGATTTTTTGACGACACCGTCCCAAGCCGAGCTGAATATGCCTGACGACTATGGACATGAACTTCGTAGGTAAGCAAAAATATTGAAGGAGGAGAAAGAAGAAAGTAAAAAAAGCGGGAAACAAGTTGACCAGTTCGGGATGCAGAAGAAACAATCGATCCCCCCGCTCATAGTGAAAGCCGGTCCGGAAGAGGACCCCGAGATCATAGCAGCTGCGGCAGCACTTGGATTGACTGTAGCGAGTGCCATGAAACAAGCGTCCGAGATGGGTTTGACTCTTCGTGCCTTCTTAGGCCTTGAGGATGCACCAGTATGTGAGATAGCATTACAATATGTGCGGAATGGGCCTCTCGTCGAGCCTGCGCGGGAGAAGAGTCTACCGCCACAAATGCGAAATCTGCTACGTTGGTACAAGCAATTCATAACATGGGCCGACAAAGAATATGTTTATGCGGATGTTACAGATGAGCATCACACCAAACGATACTCAGTACAAGTTCATATGAGTGAATTGTTCCAGCTGTTCAATCTGCGCGACCTCGACAAATCTATGCTGAGGTGCTACGTTCTGTAAGTGATTTATTTCTACCTCATCTCGTTCTTCATTGCCTGCACTATATATATATATGGTCCTAACTATATTGTTGCGTACGCTATTATGCAGATTGAAGATTTGGGAATGCAAAGAAACATCCATGATGTTGGGTTCATTGACCCACATATCGTTAATGGACATGTGTTACAACATCACCCCGAAGACGTGGAGAAAGACTTGTACAAGTTTCTTAGAAAGCATCAACTCAAAAGTCATATTCTATTTCCTTACCATTTTGGGTGAGTGTTTCTCTCTTGTGCCCATTCTCTTTTGTTTACTCCATGCATGGTATGTCTAATCGATGAGTTATGCATGACTGTGCATGTAACGTGTCCGCAGGTTCCACTGGATTCTGCTAAATATTGAACTTCACACCTCCAGAGTTCTAATCATGGACTCTATGGATTCGGATCCAAAGCGTTGGGCCGACATGAGAAAAATGCTGCAAAAGTAATTATTTTCAATCATTTGAGCTCTATATCGATTGGTCTCTTTCGTTCATTTCCTAATATCAAGTAACTAATAACTCCCTTGTTCATTTAATTTTCTTTGCCCTGTAGGGTTTGGAGACGGTTCTCAGAAGAAATTGTCGGTGAATTCAAACATGAGCTAGATTTCAGAAGGTTAGTTAATGTGGATAAGCAGCCACCGGGGACCAATCTATGTGGATACTATGTTTGTGAGAACATCCGGAGACACACCTCTGAGCGGAAGGCATCGGATAGCGTGCGGAACGCGACGGATAACTTGCGGAGGAGGCTTAGTCCAGAAGCTCGCTTCCGACCAATTCAAGAAGAATTAGCAGGATTTTTCATGAGGGAAGTCATCAATCCTAAAGGAGAACACTATACCGAGGACGAAGAAATTTATATGCATACCCGAGATTGAAACTTGTTCGAAGTTGTATATGGTCATCCATCCTAATTGTGTATGGAAACTTGTTCGAAGTTGTATATGGTCACCCGAGATTGAATATATATTATATATTCCTCTTGAATTCTTCTTGTTTGAAATTTCATATGCATGTATATAGTAGCGTAGAATATGTGTACTGAAACTTCATCAAAATTAAAATAAAACACAAAATAAAATATAAAAGAAATAAAACACTACAAATTAAAAAGAAACCAGGTTTAGGGGGGCTAAAACCCTAAACCTGCGGAGGAGGCCTTTAGTCCCGGTTAGCCACAAGAACCGGGACTAAAGGTCCTTCGTCCCGATGGACCACTGGCGCCCACGTGGACGGGCCTTTAGTCCCGGTCAGCCACGCGAATCGGGACTAAAGCCTTTAGTCGCGGTCCGTAAGAGGCGCGACTAAAGGGGGGTCTTTAGTCGCGCATATTTAGTCCCGATTGCACAGCCGGGACTAAAGGCTGTTGCGAACCGGGACTAAAGGGCTTTTTTCTACCAGTGCGAGTCGGATTCAGAGACCATCGATTAAAACTCGGTTACAGTTAGGCGTGCTACAATTTTACTTTTTTCTTGCTTCTCGATATAAATACGTCAGCGCTAAACGCCTAAACGTACTTTTACTTATTTATTATACCATATACGTACGATATGTGTATCGAACCTAAGCTAGCATACGAGTTCGAGGCGAGTTCGTACCTAACCTAGGATATGATATACGGACAGACGAATACATATCCGATTCCTACCATGCATACTTATTCGTACCATATATACGTACGCTTGGAACCTCTGAATCCATGCATGAAGGCGTGTATTGAGCCATAAGTGTCATACGGCCCATGCATAGCCGTTCATGCAACCGACCTAAGAGCTAAAATGGTAAAACAGGAGAAGCAACATGACCAAATAGATGTCGACTTTTTTTAATACACGTTAAACATTATTTGTTTACTGATTAATTTTTATAAAATAAATGATGAACATTTATACAAATCTATGTTGACATTTGTAAACACATATGAAATTTTTTTAAACACATTCATCATTATTGAAAAATATCATGAATATTTGTACATAACTTCGAAATATTTGCAAGTGTTAGAACAATTTTTATAAATTCCCTGAACGTTTTTTATATTTTATATACATTGTTTTAAGGATCGAACAAAATTTTGACATTTCATGAACATTCTGTACGGATTATTCTAGCATCTTTATACATTTTAATTGAATATTTTTATTATATGATGAATATTTTTTAACATGTGAACATTTTTTAAATGTCTGCAACATTTTCTGAATGGTACAAAGTTTTTTAGTTTGCACAGATTGTTCTTACACTGCTAGAAAAAAATGAAATGCACAATGAGAACTTTAAAAAATTTAAAAAAATTAGAAACAACTTTGATAGTATAGGAACATTTAATATTCCAGTTATATTGGTTCTAAGATTTCGTACATAAAAGGAAAATATAAGTTTGAAGAAAAACTAGAAAAAAGATTTACGATGCATATGCTGGGTGTGGCAGATGCGGGTGCTCTCGTACTGATGGGCCTGGTCATTGGATATCATCTTTCACTCAAGTGCATTCTGCCAAATGCAAAAAACAAAAAACTCAAAACAAAAGCACATCTACTTTGTTCTAGAATATTCATAATATAATTATCCAAACCGTTTTTCTTCTTAAATCATCTTTCTTTGATTATTGTATGATTTGCAATGCATAACATGCTCTAATCTTAAAACACTAGCACTTCTCCTTTGTTCTTGAATCTTTCGTATTTTTTACTTATGCAAAAAAAAACATTTTTTGTAAATGAAGTAAATTTGTTTTTTTTTTACAATCAGAAAGACTACAACAATTAAATCTACATCTAAAAAAATAAGAGCCATGGGCAACATCTATCTCATGCATATATGACTCCAAACATCCCCTGCAAGTTTATGCGTGGCTAGATATGCCAACGCTCAGGGGGGGTCTAGTGCTTCGCTGAGGCTGGATAGTGGGCCTTCCTGTTGGTCGTGCAAAGTCGCTCCTTCACTTTGTGTCTACGTATCTTGGCCTATGGGATGGGAGGTGGGGCTCCTATGCGTACCTTACTACCGTCCCAAAATACAAGAGCAACGGAGGGAGTAGCATAAAAAATATGTAAATGTTTTTCCGTGATTGTTGCCCTAAAAG
Organism: Triticum aestivum; assembly: GCF_018294505.1. Lineage (NCBI taxonomy): Eukaryota > Viridiplantae > Streptophyta > Magnoliopsida > Poales > Poaceae > Triticum > Triticum aestivum. The sequence continues at coordinate 25,321,544 of NC_057814.1, forward strand.
TGTTACACAAAAGCTCAATCCTTAATTCCCATCTATAAAATTGTTGCCATAGCTACTGTAGCAAAACAAGTTAATAAATTAGCACAACAACTAAATTCACTAGGTATTTTGTAATCATTTGATCTAGAATCCAGCGGAAATATTTGCCATCTAAGGAAAAGAAATCCCCACATACCACAAACCAGGTAATCGAGACAAATGTTCACAAATACAATATATCAAGCCAGAGATTCACATGTTACATATTCATACACCACAAGCTGCACCAGAGTGCACAAGACACATAGTTTGGCGCTGTGCAAAGCTTGCAGCATTTTCTCTGATTTTCTCCATCTCCTAGCGAGCCGTTTCGGTTACAGCACATAAAGCCACACTGACATCCAAAGCTACTCGCTCCAGATCAACCCCTACAACAACAATGCCGCATGATTATTACTGGAACTCATCCTGGCAGCTAGCCTACTTCTACTACGCTACGAGAACGAGATACAACGGCCAAGCACACGATGCATGGCTCTTTAATTCACTAGCAAGACAGCTAAAGCAAACGGCAATGGGAATATGTCGCCGACGAACACTAACATGCGCCACGGCGGAAGCCGACGCCCCCGGCGGCGACGTCGTAGAGCACCTCGTGCGTCTGCTGCTGCACGTTGCCGATGAAGCCGAGGGCCAGGTCAGAGGAGGTGGCCGTGAAGGCGAGGCATCCCCCGAGCACCACGGCCGGCGGGTCCAGCACCACCACGGCGCCGCCACCGAACACGAGGGAGACGGCGGGCACCCTCACGTTGGCGACCCCTAGGAAGTCGTAGCAGGTGTCCAGGGTCCCCGTGGCCCCGCTCCTCGGGTACGCCCTCATGGCGTTCCTGAAGGCCCGGCGCAGGGCGCGGTACGCGGTGGGGGGCAGCTGCGTGATGACGGCGCTCGAGTCCATCACCGCCCCGGCGGAGAAGACCACCGGCGGGATCCTGAGTCGGCGCCCCGCCACGACGATGCCCTGGAGCCGCACCAGGTATAGGCTCGGGTTGATGGCGCTCCGGACGAGCGGCGTGGTGGCGAACACGGTGGTGGAGTTGGTCGTCACCGGCCCGCCGATGGAGAGGAAGCCGGACGCGCTGGCCGGCGGTACGCAGTAGGACCGTCTGGAGAAGGCATTGCCCAGGGAGCGGGCCGTCTGGGCGAGGAGCGACTGGGCGCCGCCGCCGAGGGACATGGTCCCGGCGGTCTGGTCGCTGAACTTGCCGCGCACGGCGTGGCTGCACCCGAACCGGAAGTTGCGGACGGTGGTGCTGCCGCTGATGGTCAGCGTGTCGGTCATGTACGTCCCGGCGGTCGCGCGGTCGTCGCTGTACTCGATGAGGTACCGACACTCGGCGTTGGCGGACGTGTTGGAGCAGCCGTTGCCGTAGGAGCCGAGGGAGCGGCAGGCGGGGGAGCCGCGGTGGTGCTCGACGTGCTTGGGTCGAACAAGGGGATCCGTTGCGGGTAGCACTGGGGGATGGGGCAGGGGACGCACTGGATCCACGGCACGTCCACGGTGGTGTCGATGGCCATGGTCTGCTGGGACACGACCGTGGGGTCGCCGTCGGCGTTGATCCACGCCGAGCTACCGGAGCCGGAGCCGACGCCCAAGGTGGAACTGGGACCGAAGTCCAACTGGGTCATCAGCACGTGCGGCTTGGCTGGGTCCAGCGGAGCATCTCCAGCAGGGACGGCGCCGGCGCCCTGCCGGCAGACCGCGAGCAGGGGCCGAACGGACGGTGCAGCGGCACCCACGTGCCCTCCACCGATGGAGCCACTGCATGCAAAGAAAAATCAAACAAGCTCGCATGGGTTAGCCCATGCATGGACGTTGATCGATTTGCATCAATGGTTGCATGTACGCTACGTACCCTTGAGGCCAGAGCAGAAGGATTTGGGTTCCAAGTGGCCGGTCTCCACCACATGGTAGCGCTGGCGACCTGCTCCGGCGCCATGGGCAACGGAGGAACTAATGGACAAGAGGAGGATGACGACGAGGGAGCACACCATGGCTGACTCTGGTTGCTAGCTACAACACTACGTAGATACTGAATGTTGTTCCGATTTGGCTCTATATATAGAAGAGGTTCGTCCTCGATCTCAACATGTAAGAGAAGTGGTTGTTGCTAGCCATGCATCGTGTGGACGACCAGGACGCGGAGGAAGAAGATGTTAATGGTGTCATGTCCAAGGATCTATCTATTATTATATTATTAAAACGATAGAAGACGAACCGCTCAGATGTAATAAAAGATGGACGCGACACGTGTGGGCTTTAAGGGATCTGGCCACACATTTTGTGTGGTGTCTAAGAGAATCAGCCCACACGCCTACGTGTGGGCAAAACAACTAGCACACACGCCCTTTTTTTTCTTGCGGTCGCTCCCACACGTCTACATGTGGGCAAAATGCATAACGCCCACACGACCTTTCTCAGCCACCTACCTCACGGTCCCGCACGCCCCGCATGACAGCCACCACGCGTCCCCGTAGTTGCCATGGTCCGGACCCTCTTCAATGGCTGTTTAACTGCAGTTGCCATGTCGCTGAACTACAGTTGCCATGTCGGAAAACTAAAGTTGCCATGGTTGCTCAACTGCAGTTGCTATCTCAGGTCAAGTGCCAGATGCCATTTTGGACAACTGCAGCTGTTGCCATGTATGGTCTGGTTTACTATAGTTGCCATGATTTGAAAACTTTAGAGGTTGTCACCTACTAACACTAAGCAGTTGCCATATATGGTCTGGTTTACTACAGTTGCCATGATTTGAGAACCTTAGGAGTTGCCACCTACTAATACTAGGCAGTTGCCGTGTAGCGCTACAAAGAGACATGGCAAAACAACATGTTCGGATGAAAGAGAGAGTTGCCATTTGCTTACAAGCACACTGGGGCAGTTGCCGTGTGCCCTGGAAAACACATGGCAACTGACATGTTCGGATAAAAAAAAGAGAAAGTTTCCATCTGCTTACAAGCACACTAGGGCAGTTGCCATGTACACTGCAAACGCATGGCAACTGGCAGCTTGAGTGTGGGAGAGGAGACGGGCATGTGGGCGAGATGGAAAATGCCCACACACCAGCCCTTGTGCGTGAGTGAAAACTGGCGTGTGGGTGAACTGCTAAACGCCCATACACCGGCCCCTCTGTGTGGTGAAACGGACGTGTGGGCGACCGGGTGAATGCCCACACACCAGCCTAGTCCTACGTGGCACCACATGCTTGAATTTTATCTATTTATGGGCCAACCCAATAACTATTTCAGAAATTCCCAAATAAATCCTAGAGGCCCACTAAACCCATTTGTGCAAGGCAAGGGATACTACTAAAGTTTAGTCCCACACTGCTAGTTTAGTGGGAGTTGGACCTCCTTATAAGGGAGGTTCTTTCCCCACTTATATGAGCATAAGAACAAGAGGGACATCCACGCGCGCTCCTTCTTCGCCGTCCGCCTCGCCACGCCAAGCCTCGCCTCGTCACGCCGCGCCGCGCCGCGGGTTGCGGGAATTAGCCGAGCCGATGTCTAAATTTTTGCCACGCACGACGGGTATACGAAAGGTCACGCGGGAGCTGAAACGTTTTTTCTATAGTGGACACTGAATCCGAACGGCTCGCCTCTTCGGCTGAAGTCTGTTCGCTTCGTCTCCCTCTGTTGCTTCACCTCCCGTCGCAGCCTGTTCGTCTCCCTCTGTTGCTTCACCTCCCGTCGCAGAGAGACACACCAGAAGATCCTTTTCCTCTCGCCACAAAGTTCCAGAGCACTGCGCTGCTGCTACGATCTTCCCCATCCCGACTTGTGGCGTGCACCGCAGGTCGGGACAGTAGGCCTCTGAAACCGCACCTTTTGAGTCATGTACGGGAGAAGGGTGATAAGGTTTTTGGGGAGCGCTCAGCGCGACTACTGACTTCTTCGTCACGGACGCCCCGGACCCCGGCGACTACTTCCCCGGCGACGACTTCTTCCCCAACGTCGACAACATCCTCGACGACATGGCTGCCGAGGACACCGACCCCAAGACCGGTGCATCTGCTTCCGTTCCGTACATTCTCATACTCTTTCTATTAGAGGTCCCGTCACAACTTCTTGCTCTAGTGTCTGTTCTAGATGTGTTCGGTTCTAGTTCATATATACAGATGCTATTTACCTTCTCTCTGTCGAATTGCATGACTTGTTTTATCTCTACTATATTAGTCATTGTTTATCTAGTATTTCTGTCAATAAAATCATTCGATAAATTGCTCATATTTCCAACAATCCAAAAACCTTATCACCGGCAATTTACCCCGAGTGGTTTTGCTGCTTCCATGAGACCTCCTATGTTTGAGGGTATCCACTATAAGAGGTGGCGCGTGAGAGCAGTCTTATGGTTTCAAACCATGAGTTGCTATGACGACACTCTTGGCAAACCTGAAGGAGAGCTTGATGCTCAATAGGCACAAGCTTTTGAGAAAATGGATACTCTGTTTAAGGCTGCTCTCTTGAGTGTTCTTGGTGAGAACATAGTTGATGCTTATGCGTCAATTGATAATGGAAAATATATGTGGGATGCACTCGAGGCCAAGTTAGGGGTCTCGGATGCTGACACTGAGCTATACATCATGGAGCAATTCTATGATTACAAGATGACTGAAGAGCGCTCCGTGGTTGAGCAAGCTCATGAGATACAGTCATTTGCTAGAGAACTTGAGCACTTCAGTTGTATGCTACCGGACAAGTTTGTTGCCGGAGGTATCATCACTAAGCTTCCTCCTTCGTGGAGGAACTTTGCTACCTTAGTGAAGCATAAGAGATAGGAGTTTTCCGTCCCGGATCTCATTGGCACTCTTGATGTGGAAGAAAAGGGGAGAGCAAAGGACACACGTGCTCCAGGTATTGAGGGAGCATCCAGTGCCAGTCTGGTACAAAAGAAGAACTTCCAGCCCCACAAGTTCAAGAACAAGGGCAAGTTTGATGGTAAAGTAAAGTTTGATGGGAAGAACAAGGCTGTGCAACACACGAACTTCAAGAAGAAGAATGACAAGAAGAAATGTGTTTGTCATGTGTAGGCGATATGCCCTAGAGGCAGCAATAACAGTTATTTTGTATCTCCAAGTTTGTAATGAATGTTTATGATCCATGCTATAACTGCAATGATTCTCGAGTCTACAATATCCACGAGGCTCGGAGGGAACTCATATGCACGTGTGGTATAATAAACGGTAAAATATATTCCTAGTCTTGCCTCTAAGACTAGCTCAAGTATTGCATGATGATCCTGTTTCCTGATCATGGGCATGACTATGCCGGCAATTTTGAGGGCACAAGTTTGGTAGAACGCTTGTGTTGAATCAACCCGGATTGATGTTATGCTATGAGATACCTTCGTCACAAGTTTATGGTTAATATCATTGAGATAGTTAATGTTTGCATAATTCCTTAGACCATGAGAGTATCAAGTTCCTTCGTGCTTGCTTCGTGAACTTTGGGGTTTGTTAAACGTCATCCGTAACTGGGTGGCTATTACGGCAGCTTTCGGGTTCACGGAAAAGTATAGGAAGTAACAAGATAGCTCAAGATTGGGATTTGCTCCTCCGACGATGGAGAGATATACTCAGGCCCTCTCGGTGTAACGGTATCCATCATTGTCTGGCCAGACACATTGTGATTTGATCACTGGGATGCCGGAACACGGAAACGAGAAAAGAGAACAAAACCGGTAACGAGGTAACTTGCATGGTGGACAAATTGTTCGTCCATGGGCATGCAATAAATCTCACTTCGGGTGTTTGTGACATATCGCGAAGCAACAGGAATAGCTCACTGCAACTGGAGGTTCACTCGAATATTCTTTCGTGTGGGTATAGGTGGTCAATATGGGTGTCCACGGCTTCGATGTTGATCATTGATTGGAAGGGGTTCCAGGTCATGTCTATACTTCACCGAACCTATAGGGTCACACGCTTTTGGGTCATCTATCTGCTGAATACTAGACAGGGAGTCTGAGAGAAAATCACCGAAAAAGTTTCGGACAGCGGAATCGTACCGCAGAGAGAGGTCATCGGATAAGTTTCGATGATACGGAAAAGTTGTTTCGGGATACACCATTAAGTCAAATTGGTTTCGGCACATGCCTGATAATTCTTGGAGGATGCCAGAATCATTCTGGAAGCTTTTTGGAATTTTCTAAGATAAAAACCGGAAATGTTCCGGAGCTGCCGGAGCCACTTCAGATGCTTTTCGTAGATGAAAATCACTAAACCGGAATTGTTTCGGAACGCGTTGAAAATAATTTTGGTGGGTACTGGAAATGTTCTAAGCCCACATAAATATTTTCAGTTCGAACAGACGCTGAAAAATGTCGTCGTGAATAGTGAAAGTGCTTTTTGGGATATTTTATGGTGAGTCACCTTTTGGGATATCTCCAAAAGGCTTCTAGAAGGGCTTGGGGGCCAAGCATGCTCCTCATGGGGGTCCCCCAAGGGGGTTGGCCGGCCACATGTGTGGGGCTCCATGGAGCTCCACTTCACTCCTCATTATGCCCTTCATGTGTGACATTTGCATGGGCATTTTGGGTTTTTGTGAGCCATCCCTACCCCTTGGCTTTCCTATAAATAGAGGAGGAGTGGGCAGCCCAAAGCTCATCCCTTGCTCTCATACACATGCCATGCATTATCTGGCTTCTTCTCTCCCTCCCACGAAAAGAGTTTCGTAGAGCCGTAAGGCTGTCTGGGTTCCGGCAGGAACTAGTTCTGGACGGCAAAGCCCTGCCGGATAGCTGACACCGTATGTGTGCAACCCTGTAGAGAGATTGTAGTTTCGATCTTTTGCCCGAGGGGCTGTTCGAGTGTCCTCCCGAAGGGCTGTCCGAGTCTCCGTCCGAGTTTCGAGGGTCCTCCCGAAGGGCTGTCTGCGACATTGTCCGGGGGACTGTCCGACCACCTCCCGAAGGGCTGTCCGGAGAAGGAGTACATCGTCGCGGTTGGGAGGTTGTAAATCCTAGCTGCGGGGATCTGCACCGATGATCTACACCGACTCTTCTTCCGCTGCGCTTCGAGTCGGTACGGATCAGATCAAACCATGTATGCAGTCTCCATAGTGGTCCTGGGCGTGCTCACTATACCGAAAATTTTCGTTTTCTGTCGCGTTCCCCTACAATGGCATCAAGAGCCGTGCTATGCGTAGATGCAGGTTACGATCTAGAATACACGGAGATGTATGGGTATTGCATAATATAATTTTGGAGTAGATGAGATCTATTGCTGAAAATTATTTATGCGGGTGACAGATGAAATCTGTTACCCGATGTTCTTGTTGCTTCCCTAGAATTTGCGTTTGCTCAATATCGAGACAGCATGGTGGAATTTGACAAAGTTCTGGCAATCCGTGATCCTGATTGATCATGGAAGTGCTATCAGTTCTTTGGGTTCTGCCATAGTCAAAAGAAAGATGAAATTCGCAGATGAAAGGGCATTGCAGATATGATCTGCACGGGGGTCATGCGTATGACGAAGTTTAGTATGGGGCTCGAGATTTAATTATCTCGTGTTTCATACACCCTGAGATGTTAATCTAGCAACTTGAATAATCATACTTGATGATAAAACGTTGGTAGCTGCGGTTTAAGTCAAAACCTTAGAAGCCAAGTAAAATAAAATTTTGCATAAACCGATTAGAGGCGTCTAACTTGGTTTTGCAGGATGTGCATGTGATGTGGTATAGCAATGCTCATATTCAATTTGGTTATGTATGAGATGACTATATGATGTAACTAACATGACCTGCATGTCATGATTCTGCATGATGGCTGGAGCCATATGATTGCACTTTGATGACCTGCGTGTCAACCTTAAGTAATGCACTTATTTTATTAGCTATAGAGATAGCAATATTATCTGGTGCATCGACAAGGTGGTGGCAATCTTCGCGAAGGTGAACACCGAAGCAAATGCCGAAGACGAAGAATTGAAAGACTTCTCCGTCAGAAAGGGCTATACCATATCATGCTAATTATGAATTGCCTGAGATGTTTATCCCCTATGATGCACCCTTCTTGATTGCGCGGTAGTCGCTTTTATTAGGGTGATCTCTCACTTAAAGATATCAAGTAGATAGTGTTCTCCCAAGTGTAGCACCGTCACGACACCTATCTTTTCGGGGTGCGCCGTGTCACATGGGTACGAACGATTAGAGAAGTGTGAGGCGGGTGAGTTGAGACCTCGCAGCGAGATCACTTGGTTGTCTTGACGTTCAGGCATGACCGTCATGAGCTCGGAACACACGCATCGAAAGATGAACAAGAGTCACATAGTGATGTGATTGGCAAGTTGGCCTACCGGTTAAGATTTTCGTCATCAGTGGTGTTACACCAATGGCGAACAATCAAGACACGGATCTTGAATCACTCATAATCAATTTTGAGAGATATTGATTTAAGTGGGAGTGCATTTTAGAATAAAATGTTTATTCACTAGTGCAAATTTCATTATAAACAAAGTCTAAGTGAAACTTGTGTCTTCGTTGTAGATCAAATGGCTCGCAACACCGCATTCAACTTAGGCCCGATGTTAGAGAAAGAGAAGTTAGCTACGACTGGAAACAACTATGCGGACTGGGTCCGTAACCTGAGGATTGTCCTCAGGAGCGCTAAGAAATTGTACGTGCTTGAAACTGCTCTTCCAGTTAAACCGGCGGCAGATGCACCGGTAGATGAACAAAATGTCTGGGCCACTAAGGATGATGATCACAACTTAGTGCAGTGCCTCATGCTAGCTTGCATGAGTCCAGGGCTTCAAAAACTTTTTGAATTCCATAAAGCCCGTGATATGATCCGGGAATTGGATGCTCTGTACAAGGAAACCGCAAAGTCTGAACGATATGATATCATGAAGGCTTTGATGGATTGCAAGATGGCTGAGGGTAGTTCAGTTGGCGAACACGTGGTCAAAATGATTGGCTATTCTGAAAGGCTTAAAGCCCTAGAATTTCCACTTCCACCTGGCCATATGATGGACATGTTGCTTTCTTCACTCCCCCCGTCTTACGACGGTTTTGTCATGAACTACAACATGACAGGGATGGAGAAGACGCCGGAAGAAGTGCTCGCCATGCTGAAAACTACAGAAGGAGGACTGCGGAAACATCGCAAGCAAGTGTTGCTTGTGAATAAAACCGCCAGTTTCAAAAAGAAGAAAGGCAAGCCAAAGAAGGGCAAGGGCACCGGTAAGACCGGCTCCCAAAGCAACTCTAAGGGCGGAGCCAAGAATGAAACTGAGTGCTTCTACTGCAAGGGCACAGGACACTGGAAGAGAAACTGCAAGAAGTATCTGGAAGATAAGAAGACCGGGAAAACCGGAAAAGGTATAATTGTTATACAAGTTAATGTCATTGACGTTTTGCTTGCTAGCGAAAACTCTAAGTCTTGTGTATTTGATACCGGATCGGTTGCTCACATTTGCAACTCGATACAGGGACTTCAGAAGGTGCGCAAGCTAGCAAAGAATGAAGTCGTGATGCGCGTCGGGAACGGCGCTGGGATCGCCGCTCAAGCCGTCGGCATTATGCCTCTACGTCTCCCTTCAGGATTTATCTTAGAACTAAGTAACTGTTATTTTGTTCCACTGTTGTGTAGAAACAGTATCTCCGGATCATGTTTGGTACACGATGGGTATTCGTACAAGTCTGAGAACAATGGTTGTTCACTTTATTGTAAGGATATGTTTTATGGATTTGCACCCATTGTTGGGGGCCTTTTCATACTAAATCTTGAATGTGGAAATGATGTCTTTAACGTGAATGCTAAACGCCTTAAGAAGGCTGATGCCACCACCACTTTCATGTGGCACTGTCGCCTTGGCCACATCGGTAAGAAACGCATGCAAAGACTCCATAAAGATGGAGTTTTACCGTCCCTTGATTTTGAATCATTTGACACATGTGAAGCTTGCCTGATGGGGAAAATGACCAAGACGCCGTTCACGGGTCATCCTGAACGGGCGGGTGAATTATTGGAAATAATACATAGTGATGTATGTGGTCCAATGAACACAGGCGCACGGGGTGGATATTTTTACTTCGTGACTTTTACTGATGATTTGAGTAGGTATGGCTATATCTACTTAATGAAGCATAAATCGGAAACCTTTGAAAAGTTCAAAGAATTTCAGAATGAGGTAGAAAATCATCGTAACAAAAAGATTAAGTTTCTGCGGTCTGATCGCGGAGGCGAATATCTTAGTCATGAGTTTGGCCAACATCTGAGTGATCGTGGAATCGTTTCACAGCTTACGCCTCCCGGAACTCCACAGAGAAATGGAGTATCGGAACGACGTAACCGAACCTTGTTGGACATGGTAAGGTCAATGATGTCTCTTACAAATCTTCCAATATCTTTTTGGGGTCACGCACTACTTACTGCTGCTCACACACTAAACAAAGCACCGTCTAAATCTGTTGAGACGACGCCACATGAGATGTGGCACGGGAAGAAACCCGACCTGTCGTTTTTCAAAATTTGGGGTTGTGAAGCTTATGTAAAGCGTTTACAGCCAAGCAAACTTGATCCCAGATCAGACAAATGTTACTTTGTAGGTTATCCCAAGGAGACAGTTGGGTATTCTTTCTACCACGCCTCTGAGAACAAAGTGTTTGTTGCAAAACATGGAGTCTTTCTTGAGAAAGAGTTTCTCACTAAAGAAGTGAGTGGGAGGACAGTACAACTCAATGAGATTAGTGAATCTTCAGCAACCGTTGATATGGCTAAGGAACCGGAAGAAATTCCGCTAATTATCCCTACAACCGAGCCGGAAGTTGTCGCATGTGATGCGGAGACTTCAGACAATGTTGTAACTGAACCGCGCAGATCAGGTAGGGCTATCCAGCCACCTGAGTGGTTTCATAACGAAATCTTCATTCTTGAAGACGATGAACCTGCGCACTACAAGGAAGCGATGGCGGGGCCCAGCTCAAAAGAATGGCACAAAGCCATGAGATCCGAAATGGAATCCATGTACGAAAACCAAGTTTGGAACTTGGAAGAACTTCCAGAAGGCGTAAAGCCCATTGGTTGTAAATGGATTTTCAAAAGAAAGACGGACGCGGATGGTAACATTACTATCCACAAAGCTAGACTTGTCGCGAAAGGGTTCACACAAGTTCCAGGAGTGGATTACGACGAGACTTTCTCGCCAGTAGCTATGCTTAGGTCCGTTCGGATATTGCTAGCAATTGCTGCTTATTTCGACAATGAAATCTGGCAGATGGATGTCAAAACGGCTTTCCTAAATGGAAACCTCAAAGAGGATGTATACATGATACAGCCAGAAGGTTTTGTCATTCATGAGGATGCTGGAAAGGTATGCAAACTTCAGAAAGCCATTTATGGTCTGAAGCAAGCATCAAGGAGCTGGAACATTCGTTTTGATGAAGTGGTCAAAGAGTTTGGCTTCATCAGGAATGACAAAGAATCTTGTGTTTACAAGAAGTTTAGTGGGAGCGCAAAAGCATTTCTAATCTTGTATGTGGATGACATATTGTTGATTGGAAATGACGTGAATTTTCTTAGCGAAATAAAAGACTCATTGAAGAAAAGTTTTTCAATGAAAGACTTAGGCGAAGCGGCATATGTATTAGGCATCAGGATCTATAGAGATAGATCAAAACGCCTGATAGCGCTTAGCCAAAGCACGTACATTGACAAGGTGTTGAAGAGGTTCAACATGGAGAACTCCAAGAAAGGCCTACTCCCCATGTCACCTGGCACAGTGCTTTGCAAGAATCAGAGTCCTCGGACTCTGGATGAGCGAGTACAAATGAATGATGTTCCATATGCCTCGGCAGTTGGTTCTATTATGTATGCCATGCTATGTACAAGACCAGATGTTTCCTATGCGCTAAGTGTTAGCAGCCGGTACCAAAGTGATCCAGGGTTGGAACACTGGGCCGGAGTCAAGGGTATTCTTAAGTACCTCAGAAGGACCAAGGATTTACTCCTTGTGTACGGAGGTGATGAAGAGCTCATTGTAAGTGGTTACACTGATGCAGGCTTCATGACTGACCCAGATGACTTCAAATCTCAATCAGGCTACGTTTTCATATTGAACGGCGGCGCAGTTGATTGGAAAAGTTCCAAACAAAAGACTGTGGCGGATTCTACAATGGAGGCGGAATATGTTGCTGCTTCAGAAGCCTCCAAGGAGGCGGTATGGATCAAACAATTTCTTGAAGACCTTGGTGTGGTTCCTAGTGCCCAGGACCCGGTGGAGATCTATTGTGATAATAGTGGTGCCGTGGCTCAGGCAAGGGAGCCAAGTTCGCACCATAAGACAAGACATATTCAACGCAAATATAAACTCATTCGACATCATGTCGAAGAGGGTTTAGTGAAAGTACGCAAAGTTCACATGGATCTGAACGTGTCAGACCCGATGACAAAGCCTCTACCACGAGCAAAACATGAGCAGCACCGGATAGCCATTGGTGTTAGGGAAGCCATGTAACTGGATTATGACTCTAGTGCAAGTGGGAGTCTGTAGGAGATATGCCCTAGAGGCAGTAATAACATTTATTTTGTATCTCCAAGTTTGTAATGAATGTTTATGATCCATGCTATAACTGCAATGATTCTCGAGTCTACAATATCCACGAGGCTCGGAGGGAACTCATATGCACGTGTGGTATAATAAACGGTAAAATATATTCCTAGTCTTGCCTCTAAGACTAGCTCAAGTATTGCATGATGATCCTGTTTCCTGATCATGGGCATGACTATGCCGGCAATTTTGAAGGCACAAGTTTGGTAGAACGCTTGTGTTGAATCAACCCGGATTGATGTTATGCTATGAGATACCTTCGTCACAAGTTTATGGTTAATATCATTGAGATAGTTAATGTTTGCATAATTCCTTAGACCATGAGAGTATCAAGTTCCTTCGTGCTTGCTTCGTGAACTTTGGGGTTTGTTAAACGTCATCCGTAACTGGGTGGCTATTACGGCAGCTTTCGGGTTCACGGAAAAGTATAGGAAGTAACAAGATAGCTCAAGATTGGGATTTGCTCCTCCGACGATGGAGAGATATACTCGGGCCCTCTCGGTGTAACGGTATCCATCATCGTCTGGCCAGACACATTGTGATTTGATCACTGGGATGCCGGAACACGGAAACGAGAAAAGAGAACAAAACCGGTAACGAGGTAACTTGCATGGTGGACAAATTGTTCGTCCATGGGCATGCAATAAATCTCACCTCGGGTGTTTGTGACATATCGCGAAGCAACAGGAATAGTTCACTGCAACTGGAGGTTCACTCGAATATTCATTCGTGTGGGTATAGGGGTCAATATGGGTGTCCACGGCTCCGATGTTGATCATTGATCGGAAGGGGTTCCAGGTCATGTCTATACTTCACCGAACCTATAGGGTCACACGCTTAAGGGTCATCTATCTGCTGAATACTAGACAGGGAGTCTGAGAGAAAATCATCGAAAAAGTTTCGGACAGTGGAATCGTACCGCAGAGAGAGGTCATCGGATAAGTTTCGATGATACCGAAAAGTTATTTCGGGATACAACATTAAGTCAAATTGGTTTCGGCACATGCCTGATAATTCTTGGAGGATGCTAGAATCATTCTGGAAGCTTTTTGGAATTTTCTGAGATAAAAACCGGAAATGTTCCGGAGCTGCCGGAGCCACTTCAGATGCTTTTCGCAGATGAAAATCACTAAACCGGAATTGTTTCGGAGCGCGTTGAAAATAATTTTGGTGGGTACTGGAAATGTTCTAAGCACACATAAATATTTTCAGTTCGAACAGACGCTGAAAAATGTCGTCGTGAATAGTGAAAGTGCTTTTTGGGATATTTTATGGTGAGTCACCTTTTGGGATATCTCCAAAAGGCTTCTAGAAGGGCTTGGGGACAAGCATGCTCCTCATGGGGGTCCCCCAAGGGGGTTGGCCGGCCACATGTGTGGGGCTCCATGGAGCTCCACTTCACTCCCCATTATGCCCTTCATGTGTGACATTTGCATGGGCATTTTGGGTTTTTGTGAGCCATCCCTACCCCTTGGCTTTCCTATAAATAGAGGAGGAGTGGGCAGCCCAAAGCTCATCCCTTGTTCTCATACACATGCCATGCATTATCTGGCTTCTTCTCTCCCTCCCACGAAAAGAGTTTCGTAGAGCCGTAAGGCTGTCTGGGTTCCGGCAGGAACTAGTTCTGGACGGCGAAGCCCTGCCGGATAGCTGACACCGTATGTGTGCAACCCTGTAGAGAGATTGTAGTTTCGATCTTTTGCCCGAGTGGCTGTTCGAGTGTCCTCCTGAAGGGCTGTCCGAGTCTCCGTTCGAGTTTCGAGGGTCCTCCCGAAGGGCTGTCCGCGACATTGTCCGGGGGACTGTCCGACCACTTCCCGAAGGGCTGTCCGGAGAAGGAGTACATCCTCGCGGTTGGGAGGTTGTAAATCCTAGCTGCGGGGATCTGCACCGACGATCTACACCGACTCTTCTTCCGCTGCGCTTCGAGTCGGTACGGATCAGATCAAACCTTGTATGCAGTCTCCATAGTGGTCCTGGGCGTGCTCGCTATACCGAAAATTTTCGTTTTCTGTCGCGTTCCCCTACATCATGTGTGTGGGGATCCTGATCATTGGGCTCCTAGTTTCCCTTATCTCTATGACAAGCGTCATCCTGGGAAAGGCGGCAAGACCACTAATGTTGTCATTGGAGACACTGACATGAAGGATGCTGGGTATGGTATATTTCCCACTATTCTTTCAGTATGTCATTCTCCTGATTGGTTGATTGACACCGGTGCTAATGTGCATATATGTGGTGATATTTCCATGTTTTCGTCTTATCAGACCGCAGGGACTTCAACCGTGCTGATGGGCAACGGTTCAAGTGCTTCTGTTCGTGGTGTTGGCACGGTTAATCTGAAGTTCACTTCGGGGAAGATCGTGCGGCTGAAAGAACGTGCATTATGTCCCCTCCGTCAATAAAAATCTTGTTAGCGGATCTCTTCTGTGTAGAGATGGCTACAAGCTTGTCTTTGAGTCGAATAAATTTGTAATATCCAAGTATGGAACCTTTGTTGGCAAAGGATATGAGTCAGGAGGCCTGTTTCGTTTATCCTTATCAGACGTTTGCAATAAAGTTGTTAATCATATTTGCAACAATAGTGAATCAAATGTGTGGCATTCGCGTCTTTGTCATGTTAACTTTGGTTGCATGTCATGACTAGCGAAGTTGAACTTAATCCCTAGTTTCACCACTGTCAAGGGATCCAAGTGTCAAGTGTGTGTGCAAGCTAAGCAACCTCGTAAGTCTCATGTGACTGCGGAAACGAGAAATCTTGCACCACTAGAACTCATACATTCAGATCTATGTGAAATGAGTGATGTTTTGACAAAAGGTGGAAATAAATATTTAATGACGTTAATTGACTACTCCACTAGATACTGCCGTGTGTATCTTCTGAAATCTAAGGATGAGGCTTTGAACTTTTTCAAGATCTATAAAGCTGAAGTGGAAAACCAACTTGATCGAAAAATCAAGAGGCTTAGGTCCGACCATGGTGGAGAGTATTTTTCCAATGAATTTGATGCTTTTTGTGCGAAACATGGTATAATCCATGAGAGGACGCCTCCCTATTCTCCTCGGTCAAATGGGGTTGCCAAAAGAAAGAACCGTACTCTAACAGATTTAGTTAACGCCATGTTAGACACATCGGGTCTTTGCAACGCATGGTGGGGGGAGGCGATATTGACTGCATGTCATGTCCTAAACCGAGTTCCCACAAAGAAGAAAGAGATAACTCCATTCGAGGAATGGGAGAAGAAAAGATTAAAACTCTCTTATATACGAACCTGGGGTTGTTTGGCGAAAGTCAATGTGCCAATTCCAAAGAAGCGCAAGCTTGGACCAAAGACCGTGGATTGTGTTTTCCTGCGATATGCTTTTCATAGTATTGGTTATAGATTCTTGGTTGTAAAATCTGAGGTACCTGACATGCATGTCGGTACGATCATGGAGTCGAATGATGCGACTTTCTTTGAAGATATCTTTCCCATGAAGGATATGGCTACCTCATCTAATCAGGAGATGCCTAGTTCATCGAATCAGGAACCAGTTACAATTACCGAACCTGCCATTTCGATGGAACACTTTGAAAGTCCTGTGGAGGAGAACAATGAAGTTCCTACTAGGAGCAAGAGACAGAGGACTGCAAAGTCCTTTGGTGATGATTTTCTTGTGTATCTCATAGATGATACTTCCAGTTCTATTCCAGAGGCCTATGCATCTGAAGATGCTGACTACTGGAAGGAAGCGGTTCGTAGCGAGATGGATTCCATCTTGGTGAATGAAACTTGGGAGATAACTGATCGTCCTTATGGGTGCAAACCTATAGGCCTGATGGGTATTCAAGAAGAGTCTTAGGCCTGATGGTACTATTGAAAAGTACAAGGCTCGGCTCGTGGCTAAGGGTTATACCCAAAGGAAGGTGAAGACTTCTTTGATACTTACTCACCTGTGGCTCGACTGACCACTATTCGAGTTCTACTTTCACTAGCTGCCTCACATGGTCTTCTCGTTCATCAAATGGATGTTAAGACTGCTTTCCTAAATTGAGAGTTGGACGAGGAAATTTATATGGAACAACCAGATGGGTTTGTACTAGATGGTCAGGAAGGAAAAGTGTGCAAGTTGCTGAAGTCTTTGTATGGACTCGAGCAAGCACCCAAACAGTGGCATGAGAAGTTTGAAAGAATTTTAACAGCTGCCAGCTTTGTTGTAAACGAAGCTGACAAATGTGTGTACTATCGCCATGGTGGGGGCGAGGGAGTTATCCTTTGCTTGTATGTTGATGACATACTGATTTTCGGAACAAATCTGAATGTTATTAAGGAGGTCAAGGATTTCCTATCTCGCTATTTTGAGATGATGGATTTAGGAGTGGCTGATGTCATTCTGAACATCAAGTTGTTGAGAGACGATGATGGTGGGATTACATTGCTTCAATCTCACTATGTGGAAAAGATCTTGAGTCGCTTTGGCTATAGTGACTGCAAGCCCTCTCCAACACCATATGATGCTAGCGTGCTGTTCCGAAAGAATCAAAGAATTGCTAGAGATCAATTGAAGTATTCTCAAATTATTGGCTCGCTTATGTACTTAGCCAGTGCTACAAGACCTGACATCTCTTTTGCTGTTAGCAAACTGAGTCGGTTTGTCTCAAAACTAGGAGATGTGCATTGGAAAGCTCTAGAGAGAGTTTTGTGTTATTTGAAAGGCACTTCGAATTATGGAATTCACTACACTGGGCACCCAAAGGTGCTTGAAGGGTATATTGACTCAAACTGGATCTCAGATGCTGATGAGATAAAGGCCACGAGCGGATATGTATTCACTCATGGAGGTGGCGTTGTTTCTTGGAAGTCTTGCAAGCAGACCATCTTAACGAGGTCAACAATGGAAGTAGAACTCACAGCACTAGATACAGCTACGGTCGAAGCATATTGGCTTCGTCAGCTCTTGAATGACTTGTCGGTTGTTGAGAAACCTGTACCGGGTATCCTTATGAACTGTGACAATCAAACTGTGATCACGAAAGTGAGCAGCTCAAAGGATAACATGAAGTCATCAAGACACGTTCAGAGAAGGTTAAAGTCTGTCAGAAAAATGAAAAACTCTGGAGTTATTGCACTGGATTATATCCAAACGTCTAAGAATCTGGCAGATCCTTTTACTAAGGGTCTATCACGTAATGTGATAGATAATGCATCGAGGGAGATGGGTATGAGACCCACAATATTAGTTGTTCACAGTGGTAACCTATTCTTTGTGATCGGAGATCCCGTGAATTAGATGTGGAAGACAAGCTGTTGGTCAACTGAGAGGAGAGTATCCTTACTATCAACAATGCCACTCCATGAAGATGCAATACTCTCCTAATCTACATGGCAGGTTGATGTATATCTTAATGTGTTCTAAGTGGCTCATTGAAGCAGAGATGTCGTCCTGCAGAACATCTTTTGAAGAACACACCTATATGAGTCTGATTGTCAAACGTCGCAATCTATGAGAGTAGGGTTCTCTCTAGTAAACTCATGAAAGGTCTCGGAGTATGACGCATAAGCTCCACCCGCGGGGAAGACCCACGGTAGCCATGTATCGGTTAAGGCCTTATGTGAAGCTAGATTCGCAGAAAACTTGTAGTTCAAGGCCTAGTCCACTGTTCAAGTTGCTTACTAGTGTAGCACAGAGTTCTAGGTGGAAGTTCAACTTAACAGTCTCCACTGCAGTACCGGTATATAAAACAGTGTTTTGGAACTAAAGGCAAATTCTATGTGCCTCTAGGATCTGGTGGTGGATTGCTGAAATTTTATGTATTTATGGGCCAACCCAATAACTATTTCAGAAATTTCTAAATAAATCCTAGAGGCCCACTTAGCCCATTTGTGCAAGGCAAGGGATACTACTAAAGTTTAGTCTCACACTGCTAGTTTAGTGGGAGTTGGACCTCCTTATAAGGGAGGTTCTTTCCCCACTTATATGAGCATAAGAACAAGAGGGACATCCACGCGCGCTCCTCCTCTGCCGCTCGCCTCGCGACGCCACGCCACTCCTCATCACGACGCGCCACGGGATGCGGGAATGAGCCGGGCCGATGTCTAAATTTTTGCCACGCATGACGGGTATATGAAAGGTCGCACGGGAGCTGAAACGTTTTTCTGTAGTGGACACTGAATCCGAACGGCTCACCTCTTCGGCTGAAGTCTGTTCGCTTCGTCTCCCTCTATTGCTTCACCTCCCGTCGCAGCCTGTTCGCCTCCTTCTCCTGTGCCTATATAAGAGAGGTCTCTCCTCTCCAGAGGGACACACCAGAAGATCCTCTTCCTCTCGCCACAAAGTTCCAGAGCACTGCGCTGCTGCTACGATCTTCCCATCCCGACTTGCGGCGTGCACCGCAGGTCGGGACAGTAGGCCTCCGAAACCGCACCTTTTGAGTCCTGTACGGAAGAAGGGTGATAAGGTTTTTGGGGAGCGCTCAGCGCGACTACTGACTTCTTCATCACGGACGCCCCGGACTCCCACGACTACTTCCCCGACGACGACTTCTTCCCCGACGTCGACAACATCCTCGACGACATGGCTAGCGAGGACACCGACCCCAAGACCGGTGCATCTGCTCCCGTTCCGTACATTCTCATACTCTTTCTGTTAGAGGTTCTGTTACAACTTCTTGCTCTAGTGCTGTTCTAAATGTGTTCGGTTCTAGTTCATATATACAGATGCTATTTACCTTCTCTTTGTCGAATTGCATGACTTGTTCTATCTCTGCTATATTAGTCATGCTTTATCTAGTATTTCTGTCAATAAAATCATTCGGTAAATTTCTCATATTTCCAACACCACAAACATGCCAAGATTCGTGCACCCACAAACGGACGCGGATCCACACGTGTGGGCGAGATGCAAACGCCCACACGTGTGGGCGTTAGTGTTTCTGTAAAAGATAAAGAGTTGTAAAGAACGGCTGGGATTTGCAAATAAGTAGTTAAAAAAAACAATCTCTAGGCTCACACTATTGGAATCGGTCGTTTGTAGGAAAACACCATGGATTCGTTTTCAAGAGGCATCGTGCGTTTGCAGGACTCGGCCAAATAATTCTATGATGCACTACACGTAGTAGTCAATGGTAACGTATTAGTTCCCAACTCTAAGTAATTTTGGGCTTCATCTTTTCCTGACCGTACATGCTGGCTGCATGGTGCATATCCATAGACACGTACAAAAGAACATACCTAATTTCTTAAAAGTGCGCGTGCACTAAACGGGCGCCCCGAGCACACGCGTCGATAGCCGTCCGATCCGTCGCGATCCCGCGCGCGGTCGGGCCCAGGTGTAACCTGGTCGGGGCGAGGCGCGTGGTGGTGGGGTCAGGTGGAAAGCGGTCGAGCCCGAGCAAATTGCTTGGGTGGGGCCCGCCATTATCTCCTCTCTCGCAAACGGCTCTCTCCCTCATTAGGCGGTGTGGGCGGTTCCTTCTCCCCCTCTTCCTCGCCCAAATCAACCAAATCGAACCCTCGCTGCTGCCCGGATCCGCCACACATCGGTTCTCTCGGGAGGCAGGTGGCCGTCGACCGGAGTTGCTCTACCCCGCTGCATGCTGGCCGGGGGGAGTGGCTCTCGCTCTTGAGCTCGGCGACCGCGCAGTGCTCGACTCGCCGGATTTGTGCGGTGGCGAACGGTTGCAAAGTGAGGCTGGCCTCGTTTTGTGCGGTGGCGAATGAAGGAGAAGGTACGTTGACGCGATTTTAACCCCCACCCCTGCTCTCATCTCTCCATTTCTGGCGATGGGATTTTCTCCCGTTCGTGTTGTTGTGTCTAGGAGCAACTTTGTGCTTCTATCTATTTGCTAGTGCGAGGTAGGTTTTCCCCGTAGATCACGATGTTTTGAGCAGCGGCGTTTGTTAGGGTAGGTACTGGGTATGAAATCCCCTCGTGTGATTTCGTGGTCGAACTAGTTCGAGGGTTCGTGTCCTCCCTCAGCCCTCACTTCACCCCGTGCAGATGCTGTTTCAACGTTTTTTGCTGGTGATTTTTCTGTAGCAGGCAAGTTTATCACCACCAACAGGCAAGTCATGACACGGGGTGTTAGCAGGGTTTCTCGTGAGCGGGCAAGTTCATGCGAACCGTCAGGCAATTTTTATTGCACACGGGTGTTTTTGTTAGTGTTTCCTGGGATCAGGCAAGTTCATGCCATTTGTCAGGCAACTTATGTTCACACTGTTTTTTTCCTTCGTGCTTTACTGGTCCAGGGCAAGTTCATGTCAACAGTTAGGCAACTTATGGCAATGGGTTTTTTGTGTTGATGCTTGGCCGAGTTGGATTGCCAAAATTTTCACGTTCAATGAACGGGAAAAGGGAGCTACTCCTGCTATGCAATTCATTCACTTAGGTAGGTGACCGACCAAGGGGCCAGGATCTGTGCGGTGGCACGAGTGAGATCGAATCAACCTCACCTCTCACTTGTAATCAGAATTCGATAGGATGCGTGGTTTGTACAGTATGGTGCTCGGGCCCTGCCGTCCTGGCCGGGACCTGAGCTGTACCATACTCACCATGCCACCTATTTTATATCCACTTTCCTCTCACTCTTCTTCTAGACCAGGCAAGTTCATGCACTTGTCAGGCAACTTATGTGCACACTGTTTTTTTCCTTCGTGCTTTACTGGTCCAGGGCAAGTTCATGTCAATAGTCAGGCAACTTATGGCAATGGGTTTTTTGTGTTGACAGGAGTGCTGATAATCAGACATTTTTTCGTGTTGATAATCAGATGCTAGATAATGAGGCATTTTCATCCTAATAATCATGCAATTTGCATGCTTATAATCATACTTTTTCCATGGTGACAATCTTTTTTGGTATGTAACTGCTTTTTTAAATTGTTTTTTTACAGGTAAAGATGGCTAAACAAAGTAAAAAGCGTGATCAACAGCAGTCGACAGAGTCACCGCTTGGCTCGGTTCCACCTCCCTCTCCCGAAGCTGAACATGAGGTATTCCTTCTGATTTTTGCTACGTAAATAGCACTTCGCTTTAGGTTGTTACTTTTTTTGTTAAAGAAATTTGTGACTTTATTACAGGAACCTATAGCAGAAGAGCATGGTGGTTCAACAACTCATGTTTACAAATGCAAGCTCCAGAAGCGGGTCATAAACCGGGGGAAGCGGCCTGCGGATATTGAAAGCAACGAAACAGAACCACCAGGAGGTGATTATGAAGCTGATGTTACACAAGATGAACAACCAAAGAAAAAAACGGAAAGTGACTGAAAATGAGGTATCCCTCCCCCCTACCCCCCTCCTCCCGCGATCATATGACTACAAATTGTTATGTTTTCTGACCAGCATGTTATTTTGTGTTTTTTTAGCTACTAGCAACTAGCAAACAGTACCATGGTAACAAAATGTGGAGTTGCATTTTCATGTTCTACTTTTCACACATAAGTTGCCTACATTTTTCTGATGTAGCAGGAACTCATGCAGTACATGCATCTCAAATTGTTTTTATTTTTATAAGCTAGGTGGGAGACAACTTTTTTTGTGGTCATGTCCTGGCAACTCATGCTGCATGCACACCTGGCAAACAGTACCATCCCAAAATCTCATATTTAGGAGGTGTAGGTGGTAGGCAACTTATGTGATTCATGCATACATAATTTGCGCCCTTCTTGTCAATTAAGAAAATGGGAATTGGAATGCCTTTTTCCCATGTTCCACATGGTACAGATAAAATCAGTGTATGTTTAAGCAAACAAAAAAGCGCCAGAAGTTTATGCACTAGCAATTTCTTGAGAAACGATAAAAGAGCAGCCAAGTTCTACCGTATGTTTAAGCAAAAACAGTGTTGGCAGTGAGCAACTTTTATGTGTCTGTTCGCGCTAGAACTTGATATGCAGTGGGAAAGTGTGTGCAACTATAGTGGTTTTTAAGCAAATCAAATGTTTTCAATAAGCATGGCGTGTCAGTACATGATAACTGTTTCGATTTTTCATTCTCCAACTTTTTTGGCTGATGTATATTGAGAGAAACCCGTTGATGTTTTTTATAACTTATTAGGCATGCTTAAGCAAATCAGTGTCTCCAGTAAGCAACTCCTATATATGCTTTTAGAAAGTGTGCCCCCAATGTTTTTTGCTCTTGCAGTAGAAATAACTTTAGATTGTCAATTTTTCAGGGTCCTAGGAACAGGTCATCACCTGCAAGGCTTTTTAAGTTGAACAAAGATCTCGACGAAGACCAAAAAAACGTTATCAAATACATAGACTTTGGGGGCTTGTTGGATATTACAGCTACAAGCATGCCCGGTGATCTCAGCCTGTGGATTATGAAACACTACGACCCAAAAAAGTCTCAAATTGTTATACCAGATAGAGGCAAAATACCAGTAGATGCAGAAAGTGTTAGGAGGATATGGGGTTTGCCCTACAGTGGCAGGAAAGTATGTTTTGAAATGAATCCAGATGTTATAAGGGAATTCAACAGTATTTTCAGCATCTAGGGAAAAACGCCCCTACATTGACTTCATGGTGTAAAATGATTCAAAAGATGAATGGGGCGTGCGATGACAATTTCCTCCGTGCTTGGTTGGCTGTTGCATTCTCCTGCTTCCTTGGCCCAACAACAAGCTTGAGCATCTCACCAAGGTGTTACACTGCTATTCTCAACACAAGTGCTGTAAAAGATACGAAGATATGCGGCTTTGTTATTGATCAACTAAGATTGGCATTCATGGGTTTTGGTGACAA
The DNA here is from genome assembly GCF_018294505.1 of Triticum aestivum. Taxonomy (NCBI): domain Eukaryota; kingdom Viridiplantae; phylum Streptophyta; class Magnoliopsida; order Poales; family Poaceae; genus Triticum; species Triticum aestivum. The sequence continues at coordinate 25,344,851 of NC_057814.1, forward strand.
GAAGAAGGCTGTTTGTTATTGTTTTTTCGTCTAGTTGTAAGTATGAGGAAAATCATTTCTAATGTGTTTTCTTTTCTATAGTTTTTCCTTTTCAATACAAGCATGAAAGAGCCATGTGTTTCCTAATAGTTTTTGCATTTTAGAACTTTTGCAGATTTTGTACCTGGATTCATTGGATGTTAATGAACCAATACCTGATACACTTCCAAGGGCACGCATTTGGAATGGTGATCTAATAACAAAAGTTATGAAGAAAGACAGGAAGGGTCCAGGAGTGTATGGCAAGCTGCGAGTAAGTTCTGTTCGTGCTAGAATTATTTAATATCAAAACACATGTTAATTTGCAAAAAAACAATTTATAGGTTAAAAACAGAAACAATTTTTATACAAATTATGCCAAACATATTGTTACAAGTCAAGGCAAGTCATAGTATTAGCACTAACATAACTTGTCTGTGGAAGAAACATATGATTGGGGGTAATAGTTTCCCTCTTCCAAGTAGTACAACACATTGGATGTTGATTACATTACAATACTTGCTCAAAAATTTGCATTACATGACTTGCCTGCAGTAGAACAGGACTTGCCTGCAATTACATTATATTACAGTACTTGCCTGGAAACAGAACATAACTTGAAACATGGGAAATGTGTAGTTCATTCTGACAGTTTTTCCAGTACAAAACAGGGCAACCTTCATAATGTACCACTTCCCTTTCTTTGATTGAAACATGGCAAATCCAAAGTGAAATCCAGGGCAATTTATACTATAAACATAGGCAAGTTATACTCTGACCTATACGGCGTTGATCATACGGTGTTCATTTATTTTATTTTCGCCTTGTTTTTGATTTTGATGAAAACAGCTCAAGACTGAATTTTCACGGTGTGCGAACGATAGTTTGTTCGGAAGCTGGGACCACGTTTCAAAATTTGTTGCAGCTAGGTTGCCTGAAAGTTACGACAGCTATGTAAGTTCCAATAGCAAGAAAGTCCTTTATATGTTTTCTCACTGCATTTTGGATTTTTCTGATCCCAATCAGTTTACTATCTGACACACTTTTTTTTGGTGTGCAGAAGCAAAATAGGATAACAGGGTTGGTTCACGAAATGTGCACTGAAATGTCACATGCTATTGGGAAGCTCGTAGTGGGCTTAGGGAAGCTTGACGAGGGGCAACCTGGCTCAAGCAAGAACATAGACAATAACCCATAGCCAAGTGAACATACCAGTTCTCGGAGGAAGCGAGCAACACCTAGAGTGATTGAACACAACTCAAGTGAGGATGAGGAATCATTCAAGTCGGACGAAGAGAGCGAGGATGAGGACGACGACGAAGACAATGAATCAGAACCAGACAGCGGTAACTAAGGGGATGACAGTGGAGACAATGGTTCATATGATGATGATGATGATGACAACACCAGTCATGGAGGCAATGTCAGAGACAATTCTGCCGAGGATGAGGGGGAGAAGGATAGTGAGGAGCCACATGAAACAACAGAAAACAAGGACAATAGTGGCAAGGACAGCGGCAATGTGCAAGGAGGAAACGACACTGCCCCACAAGTTGATGAGGAAGAGGTAAACAAGGCCGATGTGCCGGAAAGTGAGGTAGCTCAAGATGATGAGACAGAGAAAGTTGTTGAAGATGAGGACAGTGAGGATCATGTTGAGAAGGGTAGAGGCAAGAGAAATGATGATGGAAATGGAGACGATGAGGACCATGGCGGAGGAGCCAATACAGGAGGTTCCAGCAGGACAAACAATTCTGGTGGAGATGAAGGAGGAAGAAGTTCAACAGCAGTAGGGATGACGATTCTAGATCAAATTTCTTTATCAAGCAGAATGACAGCAAACAGCAAGCAGAAGATGCTGCAGAAACATTTTCACTTATAGATATTGTCAAGATGGAGTTCAAGAAGCAGTGGGACCCTTTTCAAAATGAACTTGAATTGCCACAAGTGTTTGATGGGCGGAAACCCCACTTATATGTGAGGACATTATTCGATCAGATGGTGTTTCACGAGGAGGAAAGAGAAACAAGCATCAAATTCAATCATGAGGAGTCATGCCCCCCCAAAATGCAGACTGAACTCATGCAAGCAGTTTATGGAATAAATCTGCCGCAAGCATTTTATAAGAAAGATTTACTATCAATTGCACCAAGGAAGCAAAAGAGAGTGTCGTTCAACCTGAATCCAAACCTTGTTGCAGTTGCAGAAAGGATGCAACCAAAGGCAGTGACACCATCACTCAAACATAGAGGCCAAACTGGAAAAGTTCAACAGGCAACTACGCTGGCTAACAAGGCAAGTCAAGCAAAATGTCAGGCAACTTACAGTGTTCAGAAGCCGGTTGAGCAAGGTCGCAAACCTGGCACTATCAAACAAGCAAGTTCAATGGGGAAGTTGCCAACCACAGGAGAGAAGTTGCTTGATGAGAACCGACACATTAACAACTTTCCAGACTCTGGTACAAAACAACAAGGCCAACTGGATGTGTTGCCTAGGTCTGTTGTTAAGTTGTCTGCCAAGAGTCCTCAGGTTGATCCTGTGCAAAAGAATGATGCAAAACAACCAGTGCCTTTTGAGAAGTTGCCCAACAATGTTATTGATTTTCCTGCAAGGAGCCATCAACCTGCCACCTCACACACGACTGGTGGAATAAGACCAGTGCCAGAGGAGAAGTTGCCTAGCCCTGTTGTTGTTTTGGCTGCAAGGCCCCCTCAGCTTGCCAATTCAACTAGAATGGCTAGGAAACAAACAGTGCGACTGCCCAACCAGAACTTGCCCAATACTATTGCTGACTTGCCTGCAAGGAACCACCAACCTGCCATCTCAGATATGACCGGTGGAAATAAAGCAGCGCCAGAGAACAAGCTGAGGGGCACTGAACAGATGATGCCTGCAGGGACTGATGTAAGACATGTAGGACCAGCAGCAAAGTTACTAAAGACTAACCTGAGTTTGCCTCCAACACATCTCCAAGGTGAGACAAACAAGGAGAACTGGCCACCGGTACCACACAAGCATCAAACTGTTGATATAGACAAAATAAATGAAATTATAGACAAGTGTGTTGCTCCAACAAATGCTCCCATCCACATCCCACCACAGACAATAGTTGAAGAGCCAGCCAACGAACTCAAGAGTAGAAGGTTGTCCGGGATGTGCAATGACTACTGCCCAGCTCCCAGTTTTGGAGTGATTTCCGATGAGTTGGAACCTGGCCTTGAAGATGGAGATAAGGACATCAAAAAATGGGATGAAGTTCTTAACATGCAAACAGAGGATATCGCAACAACGAGCATAAGAGAAGTAATAGACCTTGATGATGTTGTGTGGGATGCAGAGGAACTAGAGGCAGCATGTGCTGAAGCAGAGCGAAGGGGGAAAGATTCAGTTAATTCTGCTATGTTCAGTACACCACAGAAAATGAACAATGAAATAAATGTGGGGTCAGGTGGTAAGTTTTCTAGCAGTAGCAGTTCAGGGGAGGTAATTACGAACAAATTTGAGAGGAGGCTCATGAAGCCATCATCATCTTTGAGATCACCTTTCACGGGCATTGACAACCAAAAGGAATTCTATTGCAAACCCGAAGTCAACCACTTATATGCATCTGTTATTTTGCATGCAAGGCGCAGTGCAGAAGAATCGCCCGATACAGATAACAGGTATGTAACATCACCGTCTTCATTGTTGGTTTTTTCAGGCAGCTACAATACTCATGTATAGGCAAGTTTACTTTTTCATGCTTTTATATTTGTCCTGTGCAAATTTATTGTACAGCCCAAGAATCATCGACTTTGATGGATAGTTTGTATCTATGAGGGAGCTCGCGGAGTCCATGAAGTGTGGTGGTTTCATCGTTTCGCATGTTTTCCAAGTTGGGTTACAGTCTATAATTTACAACCTGCTAGCAGACTCAAAGAAGGTTATCATGCCAGTTAAATTCTCGGTAAGAGTTGCACCTTACAGTGTCCTTTTTGCCTTTTGCTCCCCTTCTTGATGGAAATTCCATCATTCGCTCCATTTCTGTCTATTTGTTTTCTACAGGTCAGGTTACAACAGATGGTATGGAATACAAAAGAGATTACTGCCAGGTTTAATAAGTCAAATCACTTGGACCGAAAAGACATGGTGAGTACACTATTTTTTCTTTTTTAGTCTGCTGGCAAGTTGTAACAAGCTGCAACTACTTGCTTCAAAAAATAGAAGTTAACAAGCTACGAGTTTTTCTTTTTTGCCCTGTAATTACCTAAACCACTAGTTGCCTCATCATTTTTTGCAAGTGCTTGTATCATCATCTTCCAAAAATTCTTGCCTCAAATCTAGTTGGCAAGTTGTTTATGTTGTTCTCTTAGAATGACAAGTCTAGCCCAAATTTTTAGAGAGACACAGACTTAACCTTTTTTATTCAATACACTTGTGCTTCAGGAAAGAACTTGTGTAACATGAAACTCAAGAAAATCACAAACTTGCCTGCTATGAAAAATGTAGTTGCCTCAATTGTAGCTGTAAGTTGCTTGGTTTTTTTCAGGCAAGAATTACCTGATCGAGTAGTTGCCTCGTCAATTACATGTACGTGCCTCGTCATCTTACAAGTTGTTTCCTAAAAAATATAGTTGGCAAGTGTAGAATGACAAGTCTAGAACCTTTTTTATATTCGTGGCACCTTTGCTTCGAGGGAATGAATTGTGTAACATGAAAGTTAAGAAAACCACAAACCTGCCTGCTATGAAACATGTAGTTGCCTCAATTGTAGCTGTAAGTTGCTTGCTTTTTATTTTTTTGCTTGAATTACCTGAACCAGTAGTTGCCTCATCAATTACAAGTACTTGCCTCATCATCTTGCAAGTTCTTGTCTCAAATATAGTTGGCAAGTTGTTTATGTTCCTTTCCGTAGAATGACAAGTCTAGCTCAATTTTTTAGATAGCCTCAGTCTCAACCTTTTTATATTTCGTTGCACCTTGCTTCTGGGGAGAACTTGTGTAACATGAAACTTAAGGAAACCACATAAACTTGCCTGTTATGAAACATGTAGTTGCCTCAGTTGTACCTGTAAGTTGCCTCATCAAAAAGTGTTTTGCCCTCTTCTCTTTTCTGAGTACTTTCTTCTCAAATTGCCTCATATTTTTTACAAGCATTCAAATTGCCTCATATTCTTTACAAGCATCTCATATTTGTTTTTCTGGAAAATGCTTTTCTATCCAGATTATGTTTCCTATCCTAGAGAACATTGATCCAGAAAAACCAGTATCGAGGAATCATTACTGTGTGTTTAACTTGAACATAAGAGACAAGAGGCTCGAAGTCCTTGATTCCTGGAGGACACTAGACAATCCTGTCTTGGACAAGAACGCTAGGTGGATAGCAGCAACTGTTCGTAGTTTATGGGAGCATCATTATGGCCACTCACGTGTTGTGCTGGATAAGTATCCGCTAGTCAACATCGATGTCCCGAGGCAGAACAATGAGTAAGCAACTTTTCCCAATATCAATTATTCAGAAACCAGTTTTTACTTATGTGCAGTTTCTCAAACAAGTTTTTCTTGTCTCCTGTTTGTTACAAACAACACTGACTGTGGCATTTACGGGCTGATGAACACCAACAAATGGGTTGCTAGGGCTGTTCCAAAATACGAACCAAGTGATATTCCAAACATCAGGAAGCAGATGACAAGCATCTGGGTCTCAGATATTCACAACAAAGCTCCTTGGAAGGAAATCCTGGAACTACCGTAGGTATGTTTATCACACCTTCCTTTTCTTGCTCTCATTCAGTGAATTTTGCTATTTTTGAACAGCAAGTACCTATGGGATCATAGTTCATGTACTTGGCCAAAGTTGGAACGCAAAAAATATTTTGAAACTAGACAAACTCTTTTAAGAAGAGCAGGCAAGTAGTTATAGGAATGCTAGCAAATAGTGCCTCCGTTTTGCACAAATGTTTTACCAACTACTACTTTGCTTAAGCAAGGAAAAGAAACGTATATATGGTCGCAGCAAGGACAAATGAAAAATCAAGACCAAGTATCAAGCACACCACAAATTGGTTCTAAGTTGCCCAAAATATAAATACAGCTTCATGAGCTCTCTCATTGAACAATGACAAAAAAACTTGGGGGCATTTTTTCGCTTCCTTCTTTGGCCTTCACACCAACCTTGCCTCGCAGCTCGCTGCATTGTGGTCAACAGAACCACAGAAACTACATTTGTTCTTCCTTTTGGTGTGTAGTTCCAGTGCTAATTCAATTCGTTTAGACTTCTCTCTCCCTTTCGTGTTGGACTTCGGTGGGTCCATTGGAATAGTTGGAGTAGGTGCAGAACCTCGAGGGGTGTCAGGCTGCAGTGGAACAGGAGCACCTGAGCCTCCAGCACCCTCTGAGGGCGGCGGCGGCGGAGCACCAGTAGTTGTTTGCCTATTCCCACTACGAGCTGGAGCAGGTGTTTGCGCCGAAAATGATGGTGGCTGAGGGGGAGCATCAGTAGTTGTTTCAGGCTGAGTGCGTCTCGCACGCGTAGCCGCTGGAGGTTTCTTTTTCTTGGTCAATTTTAGGCGTGTAAGCTCTGTCCGAGCTGCACGCATATGCTTCTTCAGAACTTCTGCAGCAGCATCGGATGCACAGGCAACTTTGGCCAAGCTTGCAAAATCCATCTGCAGGTTCGTATGTCGCATTTGCCTCTTTGACAAAGGGGGCATTTCATCTGCTTGTTCTTGGACAGCGGGGGGCGCATCAGGAACTGCTAGGGGAGTCCACCTCTTAAGAATGTATTGCGGTGGTATTTCATCCACTCCAAGGTGGGTAAATACCTTCAAGATATGGCAGCAGAGGATACCATCTCTGTCCATCTTGCAGCACTCACAAGTGTAGTTGCCTGCATCACTTTCAACTGACACAAAGTACTGCCTGTCCCCATACTTAGCAACCCATTCCTGATTAGGTTCAAGCTCATATAAATGTGCACCCCGGGGACGTACATTGTACCTCCCAATCATTTCAAACTCATTACGAAACTTTTTATACAAGTCTCTAGCGTATGTTTCGTACGCCTGCTTCTCAATGGGGAAAGGTGACCACAGATCAGTTTGCAAGTGCTCTGTCCTATAATCTTGCGCACCCTCCCGCACAAGCACATGTGTTTGAATCTTTTCATACTGCTTCACAAAGTTTAGGATAGAGTCATGTGGGTTCACATACCGCTTCAGCACAGCATTGAACCCCTCGCTTCTTTGTGTCGATTGTAGGAATGGGTAGAACCGGTGCTTGAAGTAGCACGGCACCCATGTTGCACGGTACTCGTAGAGTTTGTCAAAGTGTGTGCCAATAGCAGCCTGATATTTCATCATTAGAGCAGCCCATTTTGCCTCAAATTATTCCGGTGTGAAGCTGAAGTCTACACATGTGTTGAAATCCTTTGACAATCCAGGGTTCCTGCCCAACATTGACCCGAGCTTCTCTTGAGCTTTTTTCATGATGTGCCAACGACATCGCCGATGCACACTTCCTGGGAAAATGTTCTTAATCGATTCAGCCATTGCAATATCTTGGTCAGTTATGATGTTGTCAGGTGCTCGACCACTCATTGCTTCAAGAAACGCCCCAAACAATCAATCAAAGCTTGTTTCCAACTCTTGCCTAACAAACCCACACCCCAACATGATCGACTGTCCATGGCGGTTGATACCAATGAAAGGCGCAAATGGCATGTTATACATGCTTGTCATGTATGTTGTGTCAAAAGAGACACAATCATGATAAGCCTCAGTATACGCCCTACGTGCTACTCCATCAACCCAGAACATATTGACAACCCTATCCTTGTCATCATATTTGACCTTGTAGAAAAAATCAGGGTCATTTTGTTGTTGATCCTTGAAGTAGGCAACTGTCTCGATCATATCTCCCTCCTTTGTGTCAAACTTATTCAAGCCTGATTTTAGATTTGATATCGCTTTAGTTGTGTAAGGCACAATTAGCTCTGAACCATAAAATTCGGACATGATGTTCATCATACGACCTGCAACAAAAGGTAGCCAAAAAAATCAGGCTTCAATGCACAAGTTGCTCAAGTTGCATACACAACTTGCTTGACATATAACTATCAGGTTGCCTATGTAGCAGAACCACAAGTTGCTCAATTTGCATACACAACTTGCCTGACGTATAACTGGCAAGCTGGCTACCTACTAGAGAACCACAAGTTGCTCAATTTGCATACATAACTTGCCTGACCTATAACTGGCAAGTTGCCTACCTACTAGAGAACCACAAGTTGCTCAGTTTGCATACACAACTTGCCTGACCTATAACTGTCAGGTTGCCTACCTAGTAGAGAACCACAAGTTGCTCAGCCTGCATACCCAACTTGCTTAACCTATAACTGTCAGGTTGCCTACCTAGTAGAAGCCACAAGTTGCTCAGGCTGCATACCCAATTTGCTTAACTTATAGCTGCCAGGTTGCCTCTATTTATTTGGTTTGCAACTAGTTGCTGCAGCTGTGCTTCCCAAGTTGCTCAAGTGGTCAAGGTGATATTGGAGCACTAAAACAAGTGTAGTAAGAGTGTGTTTTTGCATGAAATGTAAACACAGTTTTTTGGAATGCTAATGTAGTAATGCAAAATGTGTTCTTGAAAAGTGCACACACCTGTGGTCAAATTACAATTATGAAGATTTTTCAGGAAAAATTTCTCTTCTGGGGGGATCCCTTGGTGTGATCGAAGGTACCTAGTTAGTGATGGCTTATCAACCAATACATGATTGTGTTCAGCAATAAAGAAAACCACCTCCCACCGACTATCCTTTAGCTTCACAGCCATCCTTGCTCTGGACCCTGTCTGCACTATTGTATCCCGCTTTCTTTTCTTAGACTTCTTTTTTTCCTGCACTCATCATCAAGGAAGACGATCTCATCGTCCGCACCATCTTCTGCATCTCCATTAGTGTCCTCAATCACATCTAGGGCAAGGACAGTTTCCGCACCTCCATCGTCAACTTTTGGTTTTCGAAACTTGTTGCAAACAAATTGTTGCTTCTCCAGCTTTCCAGTTTTTGTGTTTTTCCTAGAAGTGTTCATCTTGATTGAAAACCCAAGTCGGAGAGCGTAGGCATTGTAGTGTTCTTGAGCACACTCAAGAGTATCAAACCTCATGCCTATGAAAGGCTCTCTTGGTTGGGGCCAAGCTTCATCGTCATTATCATTTCCCTCAACCCCTTGTCCAATAGTTCCACCTGTTTCAGAAAACGTTGTTGTGTCATCGTAAGTGTCGCCTTCTGTCTGCATAGCTTCATCAGGCACAGCAGGAGCATGTTGGGTGCTGATGGGATTAGGCGATTCCCCTACAACTTCATTGTAGACACCACCAGGTAGTGGGGCATTAGGTTGCGTGCAGTACATGGGGTCTTCAACTCCAATCCCACCCGTAAAACGCACTTCAGAATGACCATCATCATCAGGAAATTCATTTAAGTCAATCATCTCCAACCTGTTTTGACAAAAAAAGGAAATAATGATTTTACAGGCAACTAAATAAGGCAACTCTAGAAGCAAATGTTCAATACAGATTTGATGCAATAATGAATGTTCATTTTCTGTCTTGCATTCATATCTTTCAATGCCCTTCATTCTGCAACAGCGGCTCTTTTTAATATTTTTCTGTTTATCCTTTGTTCTTTATCAGGAAATGCGAAAAAGCGAAAGACATGGCTTATGATTCTCCATTTTCTTGGTGTCTGATGAAGTTACAATGCCAGATATATGAAGAAGGCAGAAGAATACTATGTAGTTTTTCTTTTCTTTTTTTCGTTAGCTTTTTGTGATGCCATGGACCATATATGATATGTGTTTCGAACATGCGTGCTTGGACATGACATAGCTTTGTATAACTCGTTTGCAGAACATCCTTATACTACTATGTTGTTCACTTGCCTAATGTCTCGTAGCTTTCTGGTTCACTTCTGCCAAAGTTCTATCTGGGGTTGCCACAGGTTTTGTATACAGGATTCACAATTACTGAAGCACCATTTTTTATTGGTAGTAAGGTTGTGAAGTTGGCAAAGAAGTCGAAAAGTAGGCAACTTCTTTCTACCTATCTCTCATGCTACATATCTTTTTTGCATTACTGAATAAAAAACTTCTATTTTTACAGCACTTGCCTACAGTAGAAACAGGACTTGCCTACATTTGTATTACAGTACTTGCCCACATTTTTTATCTCATCAAGTTGGCTAGCCCCACTATACATGAAATTTCACAGCTGATCTTCAAAAAATTTCACAATGTCCAAAAGAAGGCACATTATTAGGTACTACTATCTGTTCTAGAACAAGACTTGCCTGCATTACATTACAGCACTTGCCTGCGCTAGGAACAAGACTTGCCTGCATTACATTACAGCACTTGCCCAATTTTTTTTCCATTACAGCAGTTGCCTGGAAACATAACATGATTTGCCTACATTTTTCCAGAAACAGCTTTTGCATTGTACATAGCAAAAATAACCTAGCTAGATCCTAGTTCCTATAAAGTTAAGTTTTTCGATAAAACACTTTCTTAACAAATCTATGGTTGATAATTCATGGGAAAATTAACATGGTTGATAATTCATGGGAAAAATAGGGGGGTGGCTGGGTATGTTATTTTTTCCTGCAAACAAAACCTGCTTACAAATCTATTCTTACTTGCCATCCATATGATATGAAACTTGCGATAGACTTGATAATGTCAAAGTCTTGTTACCAAAACACATTATCTGCTCAAAACTAACACTGTTTTTGCCTAGATCGCAAAACATCAAATTTACTGGTCTTGAAACTAGTGTAAATGCATACATCCCAACAAGAACTAGGGGGGACACAGAACTTGTTTGCAGATATAACTCAACTTGCCAACCTTGTCGACTCAACTTGCCTACAAGCATGTGTTTTTTTGGAACAGCACCTGCTTTTCCAGATCTGAGTCTTGCTAACCATGTGGATGATAATTCTCTACAATTCCTATGCTTTTTTGACTGTTTTTTTGCCCCTCCTATGTCTTATGCTTTTTTTTGACTTGCAAATCCTTTTTTTTTTGCTGCAGCAAAGAGGTTGGCCATGGGGGGAAGGATGAACATAGACATACCAGCAGATGTAGGAGAAGGCAGGGCTAACAGGGGAGGAGGTGTGGGGCAAGAGTTTCCTGGTAGGTGTTGTTGGATTTTTGGGGCTGGGTCAAACTTCAGCTGCAGCCATGGAGTTCTGGATCCAGTGTCAATGGCGTTCTTGGGGGGAAACGAGGGAGAGGAAGAATGAGAAGAAGGGGAGAAGGGTCCAGATATTTGCGTCGTTAGCATAGGGTGGACGCTGCTTTGGGCAGCAGCGTCCAGGGTGCGTGGGCGCGTTTTGATTCGGTCCTTGATTTGGTGGGGACCGAATCTTTTGGCATCTTTCTGTTACGGGAGGGGTGGGGGCAGCTCTTTCCTTTTATACATGACAGCTGGCAAGGTGTTTCCTTTTACGGGTGTGAGCCCTGATTGACTACCTGGCCAACGGGTGCCACCGAGTCGCGTCCAAGAACATATCATGGGTACATAGAAAACCTTCCTGAAAAAAGGCACACGTACAGGTTAGGAAAAGATGCATGTATTCAGATGAAAAAGAGGAAGAAAACAAAAAGAAAAGAAAGAAGCACGTTCCTAAAAAAGGCACACGTACATGTTAGGAAAAGGGGAGATGCATGTATACACATTAAAAAAGAGAGGCACACGTACAGATTAAAACAAGGCACACGTACAGAAACAAGTCAGATCACATAAGGAAACACTTCTTTAACCTCTAAAGCCTTATACAATGAAAGGTGCTTATGGAGATGCTTAGTAAAATAAATCGAATTCTTTTTAAGCATCGATGCTTATTTCTACAGGACAAACGCTTAATTAAGCGTGTACCCTCTACAAATAAGCACCGGTGCTTAGAGAAAAAATGATTTATTTCTCTAAGCACCTACCCCAAGCACCTTGCATTATACAGGGCCTAATAATCTCTTTGGTCAGATTACACGTAAGTGTCAACTACACGTTCTCAAGGACTCGAACGCACCGCACAAAAAAAACAAGAACTATTGGCTGTTACCACAGGAACCAGTCATCTCCCGATTAGGATACAGACCTACCTCTTCGATTCCTAGGAATGACCTGACCAGGGACGAAGTCTCGCCACCAGTAACCAGCAAAGAAACAAGGACGTGGCTCGCGGGCGCACGGGTGCCCGATCGCAGCCCCGAGCGCTCTCCCAGAAAAGGAAGGAGCCACCCGCGCGCGCGACCAGACAGCCAGAAACGGAAATCAGCCACCCGCGCGCGAAAACAAATTAGGAAGATGCTCTGCCACGTCAGTTCGCATGCATTAATTTGAGTTTCAAAATTTTTAAAAAGCCATAACTTTTGATTCGAGTATCGAAATTCAGATCCGTTTTCACCATTGGGTTTCTTGCGACGAGTTCTTCAAAACTAGATCCCATATGGATAGGTTTCGATGAACTTTTTTTTGAGCAACTCTGTGTGGTATATAGTCAATTTTAGTGTTATCAGTAAGCAACTCTTCTTGTTTGTCTAATATGACTTCCTATCATCTTGGTTTGTGTAAAAACCAATCAACTGACCTAACAAACCAAGCATCTGTCCTAGTAAACCAAGCAACTGTCCTAGTAAACCAAGCAACTGTCATAACAAAACCAATCGATTGTCCTAATAAATCAAGCAACTGTCCTAACAAAACTAAGCAACTATCCTAACAAAACCAAGCAACTGTGCTGGCAAATCCATGCAACTACATTATCAAAACACACAATGCATAATGTCTAAGCAAACCAAGCAACTAACCTAACAAACCAAGCAACCATCTTAACAAAAAACAAACAATTTCAATAACAAAACCAAGCAACTGTCCTGGCAAATCCATGCAGCTACATTATCAAAACACACAATGCATAATGTCTAAGCAAACCAAGCAACTGACCTAACAAACCAAGCAACCATCTTAACAAAAAACAAACAATTTCAATAACAAAACCAAGCAACTGTCCTGGCAAATCCATGCAACTATCCTATCAAAATATGTTGTCATCACCAAAGTTGGCTACCGAAGATACTTAGTTGCCCATATACGGTCAAAAATATTATTTGTCGTGATTTCTAAGTGGTAAATGACATACTTGATTGATAAATTCATTAGTACATATAATTTAATAAAAGTTGCTTATGTTTAAAACTAAAGTTGCCTCGTTTAGGATCAAAGTTGCTTATTTTTTAAAAATTATCAAAACGTGCTCATATGGGATGTAGTTTTGAAGATCTCGTCGCGAGAAACCTAACGGTGAAAACGGATCTTTGTTTCGACGCTCGAACCAAAAGTTATGGCTTTTTAAATTTTGTAAAACCCAAATAAATACACGTACTTTTTCATTCTTGACTGATTTATGTAAAGTAAGGAGCATTCGAAGGGATGGAGACAAGATACTTTCCTTTTTTATAGTGTAATGATGACAAGGGATGCTAATTACCTTTTATCGTAGGCCTGCTCGGACGCACTGCGTGCCATGTGAGTTTTTTGCCGTATATAGCGTGCGCTCGCGAGGTCCATGGGGCGCAGCTGCACGATTCAGTATTTGGGAAGAAACAATTGCCTTGCCGTGGGACAAGGAATGCCATGCATCACATGTACGAGTATGACAGAGCCCCGAACCAGCATCACGTGTACGAGTATGGCAGAGAGCCCCGAAGCAGCCAGCCCATGGTACACATGGATGCAGGCGAAAAAGAAGTGGCGGCGGCAGAGGCGTCAACGATGATGACGTAACCCTAGAGTTGTCAAATTCGAATCAGTAAGCAATATGTGGTAATATTCTCAACAATGGACAAGAGGAGTAATGGAGGAAAACTCAAAGATTAAAATTGTCTGGCTTCACATGGAAGTACGAACCCGGATCCTCGGTGCTATTAGTCACATGTCCTCCCCTGTGTTTTTTACAAGAATAATAAATCATAAAAAAATTCCACCGCAGTTTGATCATGCTCTCATGATGCACATTTGAGCTAGCTTAAACAACATTTTGGACATGAGTGAAAAATAGCGATAATGAAGAGGAGTAGAAGACCATTGCTATTGTGCCGTCTCTATGAGCTAGAGAATCATGAATATGATGTAACATAGTCTCATATCGGCAATGTAAGAGTTGGAAACACAAATCAAGTCAAGTGTGTGATAATATGCTAAAACATATATTAAGAAGAACAAAAGGGCAAATGCATGTGCATGTTTAAGGATCCTATACACTACTGAATAGGTTTTGTGGTGTAAAGAAATTTGACATGAGCATAATTAAGACAACAGAATCAACAAATATATTGGTTATCACTGACACACAAACTTGAAACAATGGACACGTGATAAATTGAGAATAGCTAAAAGTAAATTCATAAGTAAGAGAAAATATAAGGCAAAATGAAACAGTGATTGATACAATATGATATGTTCATGTCTTCTGGGTGGGACAATAAAAGCTAGAAAAAAACATGTGTATTATGTAATAGTCACTTCTTTGCTAAATTTCAAGTAAGTTCAAACAACAACAATAGAAAAGAATACAAACTATTAGGAGAGTTAGTGATAGGGAATTCGCTTTGCCGAAGCATCTAGAGCACACGGAATCGAAGATGGTCGATGATGAGGCAGATGAGGAACAAACTTAGCGATTAAGATGATAGTCAGTGGTGGTGAGCGTAGATAAACACCTCCAACTTTGATTGGTTATCACACACAAAAAATTCTCACATACAAAAGTAATGCACCTAACTATAGTGCAATATACTAAAGTTCAGAAATGTTTGCTAAATATATACTTATTTGGATAAAATATGTTCTACATGCGAGATATCATAAAATACCTCCAGTCGAATTTTTCCAACTTTGGGTATTTAAAGAATAATATCACTTTATTCTTAATGACTTCATTCAAAATATTGTTATTCATAATTTCTAATAAGCATAATCATATAAAAATGGTGATGTGTGCATTAAAGACATGTAGAAGTGTACTTAGATTAATATAATGAATCTAGCCGCGCAAATGCGCGGGATGCCCCGCTAGTTGAGGTATACCACAAGATAAAGAGCCGATTTATACACAATCACCTGATTACTATTTTTCTTTGAGTTTAGTTGAATTTCACTCCACCGTTCGATCTCCATATCTAACAGACCTCATCTCTTCTATCTCCTTCAAACCATGCCTCTCCTTTGGTGGCTACCGCGATGAGGCGTGTCGGCGCCAAACATCAATCTTGTGAAATCAATTTGAAGTTGTGTGGTAAAATATATGATAGTGTTTGTTTGTGTGTGTGTGTGTGTGTGTGTGTGTGTGTGTGTGTGTGTGTGTGTGTGTGTGTGTGTGTGTGTGCAAGATTTCTACGTGTAGATGTTAATTTTACAACCAATGTTGATTTGTCAATTGAGTACCCAACTTGTACATGACTTTTCCAATAGCCACGGTTGATCGGGGCATCCCCGTTTCGAGTCCGAGCTCTGTTGAATGCGAGTGGTGGTCAAAACTACAGGACCCTGCACCCGCACTGGTAAACATGTTGTCACCCCTTTGTAGGCGATGTCACTGGATGGTGCGGCATTCCCGTATCCAATGTGTTCCTGACGAGCCTCATCGGGGACAGCACTATCGACCGTGCTGCCCCCGTCTCCGTGTTCGTGTCACCTTGCTCTTATGCCGAAATGTGCTAAAACGCCCAAAAAAGTCAGGCAACTGTGTATTAGCAAACACGGCAACATAAATACTATTGTTGAAATGATTATTGAATACGAAGAAACATAATGAGTTGTATAGTATTTGTGTCACAGAACAAATCTCATTGGGTAGAATTCAAATAATATGTTTTTTCTTTTCTAATTGAGGTGCACATCTCTCAATTTCATCCATCATGAAACTGATAATACATCTGGAGGGGGAATCGTCCCAAAGGTCTGATCAAGTTCAACATATAACAATGAAACAAAGGAAAGCAAAACAAGAAGCACCAGGCTCTCAGCACCAAAGTCCTAGCAACATGCTTTTAGACTATACAACCCCCTGGACGATAGGCTGCTCAACCTTTTACATCATCATCTACAAAATGTTCCAAAACAGTTAATCAAAGACGCCACACCCTCAGCATGCCCGAGGGCTCAACAAGCCATCCTCAGCACTAGGGTCGCCAACCACTCCTCCTACTCGTAAGCTCAGCCGCAACCTGCCACAACAACTTTGGTCCTTTGACATGTAGTGCGCAAAGTCCTCGTCTCTGTAAACACGATCAAAACACGAGCCAATGAGCCGCTTGAGTTATCACACGACTCAGATCATAAGGATAAATATTCCACGTGCATTATTACTAAATTTCCAAATGGTCTAGATTTTTTTAAGAAAAGGAGGATGACCCCTGGTCTCTGCATCTGAGAGATGCATGCGGCCACTTTATTGATTATTCTCGAGTACCTTACAAAGTATTACAACAATATGCCTGAATCCGCCATCTTGGCAACATATGCCACTACTCCTATCCATATGATGCAGGGATGCTAGCTGGGCCAAATACCCAGACCACTCACCTAAACCTATCAACAAAAGCCAGAAGCCCCAGCTGAGCCACATACCGGGTCTGGGGCACAAACCGGTCTGACGCACTCACATGTGTCGTCGCCGCCATCTTCCACAGGTCCGTCTTCAGAGCAGATATTGAGGCTTCTACCTTGTCAGGCCACTCAGCCATCGACGCCACCATGACGCCAAACAGCCACCTCCTCCTGCGCGAGTCCATCTATACGCATCAGGCGCTGATTCTCCGCTGTGCCACGCTGCCGAGATCCGCCGTCTTCGATGCGGAGGAGGAAACACCGCTCCACCTCTGGGCTCATCGCCGGCCACCTGCCGCGATGTCGTGCAAGTCCAGCTCTGGGAAAGCATGCAGGGAATCACGATCTTCAAGATGACGCCCTCAGGAGGGGAAGCGACGTATCACGCCATCGTCTAGTCCTGCACCGCAGGTCCTGGGCTTTCACCCGAAGAAAGTGACCCGAGAACGGAGGAGGTCGGAGAACTCCAGAACCCCCCCTCCCCCAGGAGGAGAGCGACATCCGCAGACACCACGCAGTCGGCTTTCGCCCGGAGCAACCGTACCTCCGCACCCTCACGCTGCCGGACGAGGATGGGGGAACCCCAGCGCCGCCAGCATGCGAACCCACTGGCCCAAGCACCTCTTGCGCGGCGGCGGCGCCATCACCACGCACGACCACCAACCTCACCGCCGACCGAAGCTAACTGGCCAGATCGGCCGAACCCGCCACGGCCAGATCTGAAACCTCGGGACGCCGTCGCGTCGAGGCAGCCACGAGCAGCCGGCAGCCCATAACCTGCGAGAGGACGAGGACGCCGCGCTGGGCAGCCGCACGCCGGCCGGAGACGCCGAGGACGAGTCTCCCACCACCACAGGCTCACGCCGGCAACCTAGGCCGCCGAGCGCGCGGAGATCCCCACCGCCACCGTCCTCCGGCGCGGGCTTCGCCCGGCGGACTCATCCGGCGGCGACGGGAGGGGGGACGTGCTGTAGAGGGGAGCGGCGGCGGCGTACCTAGGGTTCCCCCGAGCCGCCCTGGGGACGACGCGGCGGTCGGGGCTCGAAATTGGCCGTATATATTTGGGTTCCCCCAAATGGTCTAGATGATTGCAGTAACCCCTACAACTACAATCCCTCTCAGCATGTCAGGGATATTCATTATCCAAGCACACATTTCATATACATAACTAAGGTTTCATATTGATTACAAGAACACACTTGTCTACTCCCCAGGCGTGTCTTGCTGGAGAGCACCGGATGAACAAGTGATCTATTTTTTTTATTATGACCACAAAAACGGCACTTATCACTACCTAGCCATGCTCTCTCTCTCTTTAGCAAATTACCTCTACTGTAAACCTAAACGACAAACTCAAATTCAAACCCTAAACAACAACCTCTTGACCTCTACAATCCATAAACAAAAACTCAAACCCTGAACGACAGAGCACAAATCTAAATGACAAAGCCTAACCCTACGTTCTAGATGGAACTTGTGACCTCGCAGGTCGCGCTCGGCAGGAGGATGTGGTGCGTCCCACTTTACTTACGTCGTCGTATGGACACGCTACCATCAATGTGAAACGCACGGTACTGCATGTACCACGTTCTGCAGACTACGGTGCACTGCAGCAGCGGGGCGACCTGCCGGCCGAGTCTTCTGCGACCATTTACTACACGCACGTTGCTCTCTAGGCAGTAGTACATGTGACAACAGTGTAAAGAAGTTAAGAGAGGAGAGAAGGTGAGAGCCAAGCTGGCAGAGCGCCTTGAGCAGTGTGCAGTCTGTGGATTGAAGAAGTCCCCACTTTCCTGCGCTTGGAGACATATGCACCTGCCTGGTAGATTGTTGTCTGACAAACATAAATAGCGGCACGAGGGGAAATTGGACGGATCAGGCTATCAATTTTATAGACATGTTGAAATTACATAGTAGTACAACTCATAATTAGCAAAACCGTGTATTAGTAAATCAGGTCGAACTACAAAGCAAACTCGTGTACTCAACTCAAATGAACACACAAGGAGTGCAAAACATTGTAGTACTGTTACTGTATGA
The DNA here is from genome assembly GCF_018294505.1 of Triticum aestivum. NCBI lineage: Eukaryota > Viridiplantae > Streptophyta > Magnoliopsida > Poales > Poaceae > Triticum > Triticum aestivum. The sequence goes on from NC_057814.1 coordinate 25,363,556, forward strand.
GGAGCACAATACAGCGAAATGTTGAATTTATATGAGGAGCACAAGTACAAAGCACAAAGCACCTAGTTGGTGATAACTGCTCGATCAGTTGCCATGCCTAAGTATATTGTAGTAATGTTGAACTTACAACCAGGCTTGTACAATTAGTTGGTGATAACTGCTCGAGCAGTTGCCATGCATAAGTATATTGTATGTAGTATTTGTGATTATAAAAAGTAAATAAAAAAGGTTAGTTTTTTCATGTAGAAATACAGCTGCTAGGTAATTTAGTTAATTTATTTTTGATGTAGAAATACTACAACTGCTAGTGTTACTTGCATTTGTCATAATAAAAAGCAAAAAGGTAACCTGATCCAACTCGCTCCGTTCCATAATGTAGTGGACATAGATTTTACCAAAAGTCAAACTTTACACAAGTTGACCATATCTATTGAGAAAAATAGGTACAGCTAGAATACCAAATACATATCGTTGGATACATCATGAATTATATTTTTCATAATGTACATGATTGGTATTATAGGTATACATAGTTTTGTCTAGAAACATGGTCGGAGTTTGCTAAGTTTGACTTTGGAAAAAAATTATATGCACTACATTGTGGAATTGAGGGAGTACTATTCAATTTGTTTTTGACTATTTTTCCGGGGTAACAATTGTTTTTTTTCCTGATCTCGTTGCTAAATTTCTCAACAGCTTATTATGAAGAAAATTGATCATATATATCACACTCCATCAGATTATGCAACAGTGAGCCGTGAGCATTCGCGAGTGCCATGACAAGAGACAGTGCGACGTCGGCCTTTGATGTCGATGCGGAGACTCTTCAGATCGCAGTACGGGAACGCTACGGTGTACATCCATAATACACTGCAGTGCACGCGCCATGCTGCAGTGCAGCAGCGCGACTTGCCTTCGGTGTCCTTCCCGGTGCCTTCTCCATTTACTCCCAGTACCATGGCTACTCCACCTCGGCTGCCATGGATAAGCTCGGTCTAGGGCTGATAACAGAAGAAGCGCCCAGCACTTGTCGTTGGGAAATTAATTACTGGAAGCCCACTTACCTCTCGGAAAGTTGACTGATCGACTGCACTTTGGTAGTACTATCATCAGCTGCACGTCAATACATATACACTCTGCCAAGTGGCCTGATCGGCTCCTCTACCGCAACCGATTCCAACTTTTCAAGAGAGAGAGGGAGAAAGTGCGTGTACTATTTTTGAATATGGGCTAATTAACACCTGTTCGAAAGATTAGAGATGACTAGTCGTCAACCCGTGTATTTGCACGGGCTAGTTATTTGAGAATACCTAAACATATACAATAATAATATTTCTTGTATTTTCATTTGAATTTTACAAAACACACAACAAAAATAAGTCTCCGTCGAGTTATCATAAAAAAGCGAATGTCTTCATATACATATCTCTCTGGATGTTGTTACTTTCCTTCTCCCGTTAAAACAATCACCAATTGAGGGAACATACATCTACATAAATGAATAGTAGAAACAATGAAGAAAAATGATTCGAATAAAAAGAAGAAAAATGATCTTTATGAAGGGAACATATAGTATGCAAATTAGTCACAAAAAACACCTGGATGTAATCATAAGTAAACATGTGAAGAAATAATAAGTAGCTTTTTCTTAAATTTTCCATTTCGTGGTGTTAAGAATGAATTAGAGGTTGCGACGAAAATAGAATTGAACACTTCATTTATATTGTTCACAATGATTTCTTGCACGGTTTGCAACCGTAGGTCACCACAAAGACAGGTACAACACAACCATTTAGGGAAATTAATTAAAACCATAAATTTGGAACTGCAGACTAATGTCTGATCTACTCCCTCCGTTCCTAAATACTTGTCTTTCTAGGCATTTCAACAAGTGACTACACACGGAGTAAAATGAGTGAATCTACACTCTAAAATATGTCTACATACATCCGTATGTGATATTCATTTGAAATGCCTAGAAAGACAAGTATTTAGGAACGGAGGGAGTATAAACGTATAAGCAATTTTATTGCAAACATTGATGGGAAAAACGTGATGATAAGAAAATTTTGATATATGACTCAACATATGCACCTCTATTGATCTTATTCCAACTTTAGACAACATTTTTTTATATATACCATTCCATTGAGCTTATTCCAACTTCAGAGAACAAAATTCCTTGAACAACATTGACATGAGCCCTCTAAGTAAAATAATGCAAACAAACCACTACACTACGTACCTATTTATGCATGTAGTCCAGAAATTTATAGTAGAAGAAAATTTGTGAAGTATATATCTGAGTATATGGACACATCATTTCGTTATGGTTTCTTTTTACATGCATAAATGAATCAACTTCTTTGCTTCATAATTATAGTATGAACACCCTGCAAATTAAAAAAAACTTCAGTGTTTTGTCCGATGTCTGGGATCCATATTAGCTACATAAATTATAAACAATTTTGAGTGCAAAATCAAAATAGAGAAGATGCTCATTATCAGTTGACCTCGAATAATATTTATGCAAAATATCTCACACCATTAAGTAAATGTCATTGCTGTTTGGATGTCATGTCGCTTAGGTGATAATCATAAATCCTTGTATTTCTTGTGATTAAATAGAATATAAATATTAGACGAAAAATAGAAAATGCAGGAACACTTTTCAATAAACCTATAATTAGAAGAAACATGGCTAAAGCATCTGAGATCTAGACCTGTAGACAATCCAAATGCACAGTGGTTGATGGCATATGCCATTGCTGATCGCATGCCACAACCAAGAAGTATGATTTCTGGAACCAACGTACTTGCTATTATATATTTTCACCTCTAAATAGCTAATGGATTCATGGGAGGCCGAATGAAAATATAAATTATATCACTAAATGTAAAATTTAATGGCTTGTGGAAATGTCAACAGGAAATTAAAATTCACATGAAGGCAACTGGGCGGTTCTTGTGTCCACACAGGTTCTCTGCATTCCGAATAAAATATCATGAACGACTCAAAGTGTGAACTGAGCTTCATGCTTTGAGCCGTAATAATAACCTTTAGCCGATATATGCATGCGTTCATGTGAGATCGATTGGCTTTAGTTTTGGTGTTTTCCTATCACATCAGATTGGATATGAGAACTGTGGATGTTACACATTATATACAAATAAGATATCATTAGAAGTTAAAGATAACGGCATGTGGAATGTCAACAGGAAATTAAATTCACATGAATATAGAACTCGATGTTACTTACTGGTGCGTATGCACACATGTTCTCCACATTTGGAATAAAATGTCATGAACGACACAAAATGTGAACTGACCTACATGCTTTGAGACATATAACAATAAGCTACAGCCCATATATGCATGCATGCACGTCAGATCGATTGACTCTAGTGTTTTGCTATCTAATCGGATTGGATAAGAAAATTGTAAATATTTGACATCAAAGATATAGTGAATTAATAGGCATGTACTTTTATTATTGATCACAACCCCAGTTTTGCATAGCCTAGCGAAACTTCGTGCCAGATTAATAAATTCACTAAAATCGAATAAAGAAACTGTCAAGGTTATTTCATCTAACAGGGAAAGAGAGAACACTACTTCTAAATTATTGAGCTATTGGCTCTGGCCAGCTCGTTTTCTGGGGCCTCAAGATACTGGCCAGCTCGTTTTAACAGGGAAAGAGATAATTATGGATCTGACGGCTTTAAGGGAACAAATTGAGGTGATCTAATTATTATTTTTGCCCATACGTACACAGGCTTAAAAGGCCGGCTGACAGGTGAAACTCGGCATCATCTTTTTGGGAGAAGGTGGACACGCGGACGTGGTGGCCACTAGATCTGAGTATCCGATGTGTTTCAGACGGAACATATATCTCCTTCTGCTTAGTCAATTGTGAAGTATATGTGTTGTGAGATCTCGGAGCTTGGAGACTGAGATTGAACACGATCAATGCTTGGTCAAAGAGGAGTAAATTGCATTAAACTACCACTTTGAAGGCTAGGTTTGCAGGAAACACTATGTTACATATTTTTGGCCGAAAACACCATGTCTAGCATAATTTTTTGCCAAATAACACTTATCGACGTATTAGGGTCGTTTGAGTGCGTTTATGACAGGTGGGGCTTACTCGTCAAGAGCTGACTCGGCAAAAAAAATGCCACATAGGCGCGTTGACTGGTCAACTCTTTCCTCTCCCTCTAAAAAATCAAATGTTCCGGCCATCCCTTCTTCCCCAGCGCGCCCCTCGCGTCGTGCCTCCCGGCCCTGCCCCCGGTGACACCGTCATACCCCCCAGCTGGATCCGGAGACATCCATCTCCATCGTCCCCGCCCTGCACCAGATTCGTCGGGAATGCATACTTGGTGTTCGTCGGCTGCGGCTCGATGCCGGCTGTCCAAATGCATCTCAGTGACATGAACACAAGAAACTCCGCAGGAACCGGAACATGAATATTCTTATCTCATCTTGGACGCCTTGCTACCTTGGACCTAGATGGGGTACCATGAGCGACCAGAAACCGTGGAGGTCAATGGGTGCTTAGCTAATCGCTGGATGATAGCAATCGAACAAGCTCGTACCTCCAATCTGCCTGAGATCGCGGACGGGGCGGAAACGATAGGGGCGCGAACCGACGTCGCAGTGAGGAGGGGGCGTGATAGCGGCGACGTCAGGGGAGGGTCATCTGTCCCAGGACCGGAGCACACACACCTCCTCGCCGCTCGCGAACTCCGCCGGATGCGCTCGTCCGTGGGCAGCGACTACAGCGCCTTCTTCTTGATCCCCTTGAACAATGCCGCGACTGCCCGGAGCATCGATGAAGAAGGCGGCGGGGTTGCACAGGCGGGAGCACCGGGCCACCATGGTTAGCCCGACCACGCGGAGCATGAAGCAGAGCACCGCCGCCAGGATGAGCAGCGTGTCCGTGAGCACGCTAGTACCACCGCTGGCCACCGCCGGCGCGGCCAGGCGGTCCACGGACTGCTGCAGCAGGTGGCGCAACATTTTCCTCATTGGTTCTTTGCGGGACGCGGCGGCGCATGTGGACCTGGTGCTGCGGTGGCTCTGCGTCGTCCCCGGATAGATGCAGCGGAGGGGGCGCGCAGCAAACCTGCTGCTGTGCGGCGACGGAGGAGAACGGGGTGCGGATCTGCAGCACTTCGGAGCTCGTGGCTCAGCAGCCTCGCCGGACTCCGGCGAATGCTGCCGCCGCTGTGAGCGCACACAACTTGTTCGACGTAATGCTCAAGAGAGGGGAGAGAGAGAGGAGGAAGAGTCAACACTCCTACGTGGCATTTTTTTATCAAGTCAGCTCCTAACGAGTGAGCCCTACCTGTCATAAGCGCGGTCAAACGATACTAATACGCCGATTAGTGTTATTTGCCAAATGATTACGCTAGACATGGTGTTTTCTGTTAAAAATATGTAACGTGGTGTTATCTGCAAACCTAGCCTTCAAAGTGGTGGTTTCCGGCAATTTACTCGTCAAAGAGGAACACAATCAGGAGTGCAGAACATGCATGCTTGAGTGGATCAAACCTGCTAAACTAACAATCATGAGATAAGACCACGTACTGGAATATACATGGTAGATTGTTGGATCGTACCTGATAAATCACCATCGTCGGATAAAATCGCGTACATATACATAGTGGATTGCTGTACGTACTTGGCATGTGAGATTAAGAGGTTGGGGAGAAAACAATTGGGGTGTTCAAAAAAAAAAGAGAAACACAATTGGGAGAGCCAGGCACACTTGATCTGACTGTACCTTTCTATTGGATCGATTCCAGAACAAATAAATTTTTAAGACAATCGACGACTGCATGTATACGCAAAGGGGAGAGATCCATCGGTGTGTGTCCATGGACCTGAGGAGAGAGGTTCCATGGCGTACGATTGCTCCAGCTTGTTTTTTACTGGGAGTGGAAGAGACGTGCAGTACGTAGATATCTGGGTCTCTCGTTTTCCATCTATTTCTACAACCGTCAAAGCAAAGGTAATCTTAATTTTTCTACAGCCGATTTGTGGGTTCCATGGCGTAATATTGCTTCAGCTTGTTTTTTGTTGGGAGTGGAAGAGACGTGCAATACGTAGATATCTGGGTCTCTCGTTTTCCATCTATTTCTACATCCGTCAAAGCAAGGTAATCTTAATTCAGAAAAAAATCAGGCGATAATTATATTGTTTAGATTGATTGAGATAGAAGCTATTTAAAATTGTGATTTTTTTATTCCCTCAATTTTTTTAATGGACGATTTCATGAGTCGATCTACACCGTAATAATTCGGTCCCACAAAATTAACGGCTCGTAAAATCTGATTAATGTGGGAATTTCTTGGGAGTCTGTGATTAGTATAAGTAAGTATAAGTATAAGTATAAGTATAAGTATAAGTATAGATAGATATAGATATAGTATAGATATAGATATATATATATATATATATAGATAGGTAGATAGATAGATATAGATAGATAGATAGATAAAGATATAAATAGATATAGATAGATAGATAGATTAAAGACGTCCTCGGTGCATTATATATTTGCTGTCTTCTCATGTATGACTGCCGGCTACATCCATGCATTGCTGCAGCCTGCCTGCCTACCGGCCAGTATGAGTTAATTGCAGAGAGTACATACATACCCTACTTTCATTGAATCAATTGTGTATGAGTGTAGTGCAGCAATGCCACCTGTTCGCCATCACACGTGAAGATAGCCAGAGGATGGACAGGCTAGGGCTAGGGCTAAGAGCATCTAGAGCCAGACGTCTCAAATCCGTCTCATAAGCCCGGTCATTGGCCAGTCACGAAATGTCGACCCAGACGGGCGCCTCGAACGGACCTCAGCCGCCCGGGCTGACCGAAACCCCTCATATTCAGCCTAAATATGGGACAAATATGGGGTGCTCGGGTGTGTCCGCCACGTCAGACCCGCCCACGCTGGCCAGCCGACCCCACATATATTCCTCCCTACGCGCTCGCCGGATCAAACCCTAGCCACTTCACTCCACTCCCCTCCGCAACCCAAGCTCCTGTCTGGCGATCTCTGTCCGTCTCTGGCATGACGAGTAGCGGATCTGACTCAGACTAGTCCGGATCCGTCGACTGGGCTGTCATCCCGTGCGGGTTGGAGGAGGCAATGGTCGTCCGCATTGCACTCCGCCGCTCCCGGGAGGACAGCGCCCGACCGACGGCAGGAACTGCCCGGCGCGATTCCATAGCGTCAGCTCAACATGCTCTCAGATCCTCTGGGCTGGAATATCGTGGTCCCGGCAGCTGGAAAATCTCTCCTTCCCCATGGACCGGGCTTATGAGACGGATTTGAGATGTGAAGTAGAGGATAAGGGCAGGTGATGCCCGTCTCACTGCCAACATGGCGGCTACGCCGGCGGCACGGCAGCCGCAGAGGAGGAAGCCATCCGCGCCCGCATTGTGAAGAAGCGGCAGCGGAGGAACACACACGCCCTCTCCTGAGAGCAGAATCAGGCCGTCTGTGCCATGGCCGGACTGCCACCAACGGAGGAGGAGGACATCAACGGTGATGACAACTCTGGCGACGAGCAGATCCGATACTTCCGCAAGAAGGACGACAAGGGTGCCGGGAAGAGCAAGGGCAGCCGTGAATGATCTTCTCCACCATGGCAAAAACATGCTAAATTTTGTTAGTCCGATGGCATGTTGTAGTATCCGGACGATGTAGCATCGTTTACGTACTTGCATGTGTTTGTGTGGATTATTCTAATTGAGGTGTCTAGTTTTGAGATTGGACCTTTAAGACTTGACCGGTGAGTGTCCACGGGGTTTGAAAGTCGGCTTGGCGAAGCACGGCCGTAGATGCTGTAGTGTACAAGTGGCCGCTCAGCTTGGTAGCTATGGAGTAATGGAAGCTCACATGCCTGTCAGGAGACAGCCCACTTGTCTGCCATTGGAGGCACAGGCACCTGACCAGCCCCTCGCCAAGTGGCCTAATAAACCACTCGCATATGAGTATAGTTGAGCGTACACACAGACTGTGAGAGTCTGTGACCCGACCGTTTTTTAGGTATGTGCCTGGCTTAATTAGGACTGGTTGAATACCACTAGGAGAGAATATATTAATCACTTATCCGGTTTCACCCATAATCATGTTGCGTTGTTGCACTGACATTGTTTTGAAATGGAGACTAAGTGCTTACTGCAAGCACCACGGCTCTATCTAGCTAAGCGGATCCACTTGACCTGCAAGTTGCAACAGTAGCGGAACCAATGTTCAGATAATATATGCGTGTACAGAGTGCCCTGAAAATCTTAGCTTCACTCACATTTCCTCATTTGTTTGGTGTGTGGGAGGCGTTTTGGCTCCCGGGTGCATCTGCACCCGGATGAACAGTACCCTGAAAAAACAAATTAAATGTTTTCAAAAAATTCTGAAAAAAATTATAGATGATTCACGCGGAACGGAGCAGCGGTGTTTCGTCGGCGAAGAAACAAATTTGGGTGACATTTTGGGGTGACATTTGGTCTTTGATTTGTTTTTTTGCGCAAGCCAAAATGATTGACATTTTTGTCTCAAAATTTGCAGGTCGCATTTGTATGTGACAAAGATGACAAAAAAATGTCTCAATTTTTTCGACATTTGAAAAAATCGAAAGTGGGCCCGGGTGCAAATGCACTCGGGAGCCGAATTGAATTTCCGTGTGTATATTGTTGTATATATGATATCCAAAGTGTTTGCTAAAATAATGCGTGTACACTTATACACTCACTCATGAGTGGCCGGTAGTGCCACTCCGCGGGCAAACCAGCAGGATTATTGAGCATGCAATGCAATGCAATGCAAGTGTAGTCACGTCGACCCTCCCGTGTCTTTCTTATTTTGATAGACCTGCCGAGTCTTCTCTGGCCCCAGTTACTACTAGCTCTGTTGCCATCTCGACGAACAACGACGAAACACGTGGAGTAATTAGGATGGCAGGGAAGGAGGGCCAAGGTACATTGGCAGCCAGCACAACTGGCGAGCAGGGCGCATGCCTAATGCAAGCTGGGGACGTAGGGTATGTACGTACGAGAGCAGAGAGCGGTGAGTAGTGAAGACGATGGAGGAAGGCCTCTATCTACACTTGCACGCGTGTACGTCCTCCGGTTGCAAGTACTCTGATGCGGGATGGGTACCACTGTTCATTGCCTTCATTTTACTGCGACGACATCAAGTCATCGATTGCAATTTATTGTTGGTACCTTACTATGCTGGCCACTTGGTACCGCGACATGAAGTCGGTAGGTAGGTCAATGGTACCGCCGGATTAATGCAAAGACAACGGCCGATAGTACTTCCTATGTAACTTACTTAATACTATATAAGACTTTTTTCGGAAGGACTTTTAACGGGCGTACAATATTTTATCTCATTCATTAATTGAGTAGAAGAAAATTATCTGATTAATTACCAAAAGAACAAAAATCTTTACGAACTTGTTCTAGGAACACGAATAAGTAACAACCCGACATGTGGACAACCCTCAAACCATGAAGGCACATGACCACAAACGTAGACCGACAGATGCTCCAAACACTGGGCCCATAGTAACCTTTTAGGACGTGTTGATGATGTGACTCTCAAATTGATTAAAATTATGTAGAGCTTGTGCTAGACTACTCGGATGATCTATTCTGCAAAATTTACCTTTTCTCCATGTAGGCTAGATATGTGAAGGCTGATCAACTAGTGCACTTAAGAAATCTATGGAGAAAGTTTAAATCATGGGACAATTTTATGGATGGAAAAAGCTCAAGACTTCTGAAGCTAAGCTTAGGCTTAAGAAGGTGATAAATGTGTTATCAAACAAGGAAAAATAATTTTTATGCAGTTTCTGTTGGAGTGACTTAGTTAATGTGCTAGTGGGTTTAATATATGGAACAATATTTTGTAAGAAGTCGGTGCACTTAAGGCCGCTGAAGCTAAGCTTAGACTTAAGACGATGAGAAATGCGGTACTAACGAGGAAAAAAGTGATTGTTCCATGCCGTCTCTATTGGAATTAGATTAGTTAATGTGCTAGTGGGTTTAATATGTGGAACCATGTTTAGTAAGAATGTAATTTAAAATATCATCCGGTGGCTTCATACATACTCATTGCCTATGCATGTGGAGGTACATGACCACTAAAGCTACGGAATTAATGTTTTCCATGTACATGTTTCATACTGTATAGATACTTTTGTGTGTTACTATTCTCTCTCAGCTAAATTATCATGCTCCTCTGTTTGAGTTACCAAGATTAAGTATGACATTAATGAAAGCTCACATACCATGGATACGTACTGAGAAAACGACAAAGTTATGTCAATTCTCTAATGAATTAAATCCTATCTGCCAACATAATTGACCCACCTCGGGAGGTTGGAATCATGTTTGCTTTCACGAGAATGCTCAAACCATCACCTTTGGGGGTTGTTTTTGCACATATTACTTATTCATAGCGTTTGTTATAGAGAACACCGACTATTTGGTGCAATCAATTGCAAACAGTTCTAATTCAGCGCTTAGCGTAGTTGAAATAATTTCTGACATGTGTGTTCCATAATTGACCAAACTCAAATATCCTTCAATCTTATAGAAGAATAATTGTTCATAAAAAAATTAGGCATTTTTTGTGTGGATGCAGTTTAGGCTACTAGTAAGGTACGCATGCATTCCACGTAGGATCTTAGATAACCAAAGTATTAATAAATATTGACATACCACATCATAATAGGTAAACATACCAGTTTGAGTTATATATGCATAACGCAGATGTAGATTTAATTATCGTAGTTCACCCCATTGAAAAACAAATTGTATATAAAAAATATTCAAAGTTGTATGGTATAATACTACATGCAACTTATGTTAATATATCCAAAAAATTTGTCTTAAGTATCTCAGTAGCTAGTATTGCATCTTTAAAGACAAATGAAACTTATGAACATCTTTTCATAGTCTTTAATACAAAATGATAAAGTAAAAATGAATGAAAATTCTTCTAGAAGACAAAAAAAATTGCGGCACTAAAGTATGTAAGATTCTAGAAGAAATGAGAAGGCCTACAATGTGATCTTTGTGAATTGTAAATCATGAACTAAAAAAGTAATGGCAATTCATTTGGAAGAAAAAAGTTTGGATTTAATGTATGGAAAATTCGAGGGCAAAGAAGAAGTGCTTGTGTTTTCAAGTTTGTGCATATTGTGCATTGCAAACCATAAAGTACAAAATAATACTAATTTATTTGTTTTCTTTCACAAATTAAAGTTTTTTAGTTTCTAGAACAAAGAAAAACTTGTTTTTTTAGGTTTGTTCATTCTGCTGGGTCAACCATAGAACATTCTAGTGCTTGGATTCCTGAATCTGATAGGCTGAAGATGATATGATACGACCAATAGTGCTTGGATTCCTGACCTTTGTACCATTGGATTGCCTTCATCCATTGACCAATATTTCAAATTATTCATACAACTATATACTGATATATTAGATAACAAACTTATTGTTAATAAACCATCCATCTTTACTTGAAACCGGCGATTGATTTATTAAAAAAAAACTCATGTTGCACTAAAATAAATATTGGAAATATATATTTGTGAAAAGAATATGAATTATTACGATCACTGTTATCATGGTTTAATAGCCTATTATACATGAAATGCCAATGCCTACATAATTGTTCTACATTATCTGAGGTCAAATCCATCTATAAATTTATTACAACACGTCAAAAAAAATTGGCACATGTTTAAGTAATATTTGTATTTTGTCAAAAGTATGTTAGATAAACCTTACCAAGCATCCAGAAAAAAAGTGTGATTTTGGACATGCCATTAGTTTTGTTTAATTTTTGTGTTTATTCAGCCTTTGTCTGCCAGCCACACAATCTTTTTTAGTAAACATCAATCATTCATCAAAACAAAATTGGTGTAGTGCTGCTTAAAAATGTATCCACGGGAAAATTCCTAATTTTTGGTGAACAATTATTTTGCCAATATTTAAATGTGTTTTATCATTCGTGGGACCCATGAGTCATGAATCCCATCAGTCATGCTAAACATTAGATTAGACCCGATTGCAACTTATTATACCAATAGTTGGTGTTCACTGCAACAAAGAGTAGTAAATGTCACAACGAGAGACTCGGCAGGCAGGTAAATGTATATATTCATACTCACACTGCTGCACTGCAGCTAGAGTTAATTCAACGCAAATAACTCGGCGTGGCAGGCATCAACCATGAACGGATCATCGAGCCTACTACAGTCTACATGGCATTGGGTACCAAGCTAGCTAGGTCGATCTGTAGCCTTGCCCGCCCGCTTGATTGATCACACATGGGCCGGCGCGTCCAGCTTGTCGAAGCAGGGCACGTCGGCGGCGTCGTCGCTCGGGCCGACGGCGATGGTCACCGGCCAGCAGTAGTACGTGGTGATGACGCTGGTGGTGGCCATCGCCGTGTGGGTGGACAGGACCCCGCTCAGCTCCATCTCCGCGCCGGACACGCCGCGCCCCTCGTAGAGCGCGCGAACGTACCGCATCGGCAGGTCCTCCGGCGGCTCCAGCCGGGCCACCGCGCTCGCCTCGTGCGCCATACGCTGCGCCACGTCGATGGGCTGCGGCAGATCGAACTCGGTGATCCTTGCAGCAGGTGCCGCCGCCGCGTCCGTGAGCCGGACGGTGACGTTGGCGTAAACAATGGTGGCGCGCCCACCGGGGTTGTTGGCCCTGAGGACGACCGTAAAGACCACGACGTTGCGCGGTGGCGGCAGCGACGGGATGTAGTCGACAGCCACGCGGCCGCCGGCGAGCTTCAGCTGGAGCTTCTCGGGGCGGAGCATCACCACCACCGCCCGAACGATCACTGCCACGGCCACCAGGGTGACCACGCACGCCACCATGCACCGCGCCGCGTATAGCCACCGGAACCTCCTCCACCAGCTCGGCATCTTGCTCCCCTGCTCGGCCATCCGAGCTGGATGTTTTTTCTTTTCTTTTGGGGGTTGGGGAAACGTACTGGCAAATGAGCTAGATATGTACCTACAGCGTGTTCATGGATGATAGAGAGAGATCCACTTCCGGTATCTATTTATAGAAACTTAGAAATAGAATACGCTACCAACAAGTTCCTTCGGGCATCTCCAACACTGTCCCCTAAATCGGACTTACTACCCGTCCGTGAACGCTTCCGCAGACACGGATACTGAAGCCGACCATTCAACGCAGTATCCTAGATGCCCGCATACACTTTTAACCAAAATTGAATCAAATGGACAAATTTCATGGAGAATAAAAAGATTCTTGCAAACAGGATAAATGTTCGATCTATTTACATAAAGCGGGCGATATTTCATCCGTTGAACTAAAATTCAAAAACCTAACAAAAACTATGCGAGGCACCGAACGACAACATCATATGCATGGCCGCCCTGGCCGGCTAGACTGCCGACGTCGTCTGCTCTGTAGTCTAGTCCTTGCAGTGGCGGAAGGGTGCGTAGGGGGCGCGGTAGCTCTGATTGTTTGTGACCTGGCGCTCGCGGTGCAGTCGCTCGGCCTCCTCGGCCATCGCACGCACGGCCTCGTCCCATTGCCTTTGTCGATGACCAAGGCGGCGGCGTGTTGCGATTTGGCCATGCCGATCTTCACCAGTTGGTCGCTGACGTGGCACCGACACCGACCGTGGTGCTAGACCGGTCGAGGGCCCAAGCCTCCTTCAGATCGGTGTCACTGCGGACCTAGTCCGGCACGACATCGGATTTGGTGAACATGACACTAATCTGCCCGTTGCGCCGCTCCCACCGCTCTTCCTCCCGCGCCACCCTCATGGGCGTCGTCAAGGTGATGTGTGGTGACGTGTTTCCTTCGCTCCCAAGAAATGAAGGAGGCGCGCACACATGTGAGGGCTAGGGATCTCCTCCTCTGTCATGGCCTCACCACACATATTACGGCATGGCGGTTAAGCGGGCTGGTCTAACCAGCCGAAAGTGCTGTGTGGCAGGGAATGCGGCCTCCTCCTTGACGTGGCATCGATTTGGATGCCACGGTTGCACCGGGGTGGTGGGGGGGGGGGGTCCTGCTTCACGCGATGGCGAGGCGACAACGGAGGGGCTAGACCATGGTCGAAGACCGATTGCTCTAGCAACAGCTTCGTGTCCGCCTGGTATTCCTCATCCATCACGGCGGCCTCTACGAGGAGCGGTGGTTGCGGCTGCTCCTCCACATCCCTAGAGGAGAGCATGATCTCTTGCTTGTCCATCGTGGTGTTGGAGGAGGAAGGGCCCGGAGAATATGGCCGGCAGTGACATGATCCCTCGGAAGATCTGAATCCACCCCCATCGCTGAAAACTAACCGCTCGTGGATGAGAGGAGAGGAGCAATGATGGTGGTGAGCGAAGAGGAGAGGAGAGGAGCAATGATGGTGGTGAGCGGAGAGGAGAGGAGCGAGGCGGGTGGGTGTAGAGAGGAGATGAGACGTGCTGTTGTCGACGTCGACCCCCTGCTTAAATAGCCGGGGCATGCAGAATGCCGCATCGATACACGCAGCGGCTGGAGTAGGCTTCTTGGTCTGCGTGTCCTCATTGAAGTAGCGCCGCCCTTAGGTCGTTCAGGTCACTTTGACAGGCATTGTCCAGTCATGTCCACTTCGGCCGACTGACCGGCATGAATGCACTGCAAAGACTTTGGGTGGGGCCGAGCAGACGGACAGACATGTACCTGATGGAAGTCCGGATGCCCACAAACCTACCCAAGTTAGGGCTCGATTTGGGGGAATTTGGACGTGCGGACACGTCCATAAACATTTGCGGCACTGTGTTGGATAGCAAAAACTTTTAGACACCTCAGTCCGGACGTTTGCAGGCAATTTAGGGGACGATACTGAAAATACCTTACACGGTTCTTACCATGAACCACAATAAGTAAATCGGAAGAGAGGCTAGTTTCGAAAGTCCTCTTCTGCTGAGCTCGCGGTGAACAGTAAAATCGAAAAAATGAAAAAAAAATCGAGAAATTGCTAAATTTTTGTGTGGCAAACTGTGACAACTGTTTTGTATGTTTGTCCAATTTTATCATGAAATGACATTCCTGGAAGTCGTGGAAAAAAATAATCAACACTCCAAAATGCTTTTAAAAAATAGCATTTTTGGAGCATAGATTTCCTTTTGCCACGAATTACACCAATGTTATTTCATACAAAAATTTTGCAAGCACACAATACATTTGTCAAAGTATACCACTAAAAAATTCAGATTTTTTTACTATTTTCTTGGATTACTGTTTATTAGGAAGCATATGTGCTCGTTAGCTGATACTCGATTTCCGGCTAGTTCCCATTTGTGCACTTTGATCCCCTGTTTCTCCTATATGTTCGTTATTCTCTATACATTTATTATTTGTGGAGCATAGATCTTTCGATATTTTTGTGTGGCTATATTATTGAAAGTTCACATATTTTTTTATTAATTTCTATGTATATTGGTGCCTAAAGGTAGAATCTATTTATGTTTGTATCCAGTACCCTGATATACACCACCACGCTCATTTGACATTTCCAAAGTGTGCAGGTGATTTAATTGATTAACCTTTTGTGTTTTCAAGAAAGAAATCTTCTTCTTGTGTGTTGTTTCTTCATCTATAATTCTATATACAACCTCCGTCTCATAATATTATGGGACGGAGGGAGTATCTTTTTTGGATCACTCTGTTTCTCTCTCTTCACAGTTTCAAAGCTTGCAACGTGTGTATTTGTGTTGTACCACTGGGCCGTGCGCTTTGAATTTTCAGTCGAGTGTGGAAAAGTCGGACCGCAGAAACAAAATGATGTCACGCAGATATATACGGCGGCAGGCAACTGGACCATGGCGACGAGGCAGAGTGCGGTAGCAAGCCCTCTCTCAAAAAGAGGCAGGAGAGCATTATCGCCGGCCATGGCGACGAGCGGCAGTGGGCAGTTCAAGAGTGCAGGCCCCGTGTGGGGGCCGAGGAAGTACATCCTGGCGGCCACCACCGTGACCCTCGCCGTGAGCGCCGTGGCCGTGGCGACCACCGTGATCCTCAGCCCCGCGCGCATCGCCTTCTCCGTCACCGGCGCCTCCAGCAGCCAGGGGGTGGAGGGAGCGTCGTTGGTGGCCCTGAACTTCACCCTCGAGGCCGCCAACCCGAGCCGCCGCGCCGGGGTGGAGTACAGCTCCGTCACGGCCAGGCTGCAGCTCTACAGCGCGAGCCACGCGGCGGCCGGGTGGCTGAAGACGGACGTCCACCAGGCCATGCCGCTCCAGCAGCCGCCGGCGACCTCGCGCAGCCTCCGCGCGTCGGTCCTCTTCGACTGCAAGGACCTGGGGTGCTGCGGGCGCGCGCCTCCGATGACCGTGCTGGTGCTCGCCCAGGTCCGGTTCAAGGTCGGGCTGGCCTACTCCCGCCAGTACGACGTCCAGGTCTCCTGCCAGCCCGTCGACTTCTTCGCCGCCACCGCCGCCGCTGCAAGGGTTGTATGCGTTGCCTGACTTCGCCGCCGCCGCTCGCCTACCTCTAGCTAGCGATATGTCGATCTAGATTAGTAGTAGTATATATGTATGTTGTATTGCTGTATCCCCAAATCGATTATATGACGATTTTCTGTGGCAATTCTTTTGGTTCTTCTGATCCGGCCGACAGGATTTCAAAAAATTACAGGATCAAGCTAGCTTCGACAAAGAAACCAGGGAAAGTGGCGCTGAAATTAAGTAGACCGGTCAGGGCGCAACAATGAGCACGACAGATGCACATAATGAGAATTAGAGGTGCCCGTGTGGTGCACGGGGTGCGTGTGTGTGTGTGTGTCTGTTAGAGACCAGGTCCAGGGCAGCGTGGTGATCGAGAGGGCTTGGTGCGTCGCGTGCGTTGCGGGCGCGCGCGGAGGACGCGGCCAGAGCGAGCTAGGTCGTGGGCGCGAGCAGGCAGGGGCGTGGAGAGCGTGTCCATCGTGTGCCTTGGTACAAAACCCATGTGTCGGTCTTTGTAATGGCAGTGGCAGAGTTCGAGCTCGCCAGAAATACACAGGAGCCATTCGTGCGGCAGAGGTGTTCGTGCACCTAAAAATCTTGCGTGTTGCCTCCCTCTCGTTTCTTTGTTGTCTCCGGTGATCGCCGTGCTCCGGTGGTTAGGTTAGACACCAACAATGCTAAAGATTAGATTAGACCCGATTGCAACTTATTACACCAATAGTTGGTGTTCGCTGCAACGAAGAGTAGTAAATGTCACATCGAGAGCCTCGGCAGGCAGGTAAATATATATTCGTACTCACGCTGCTGCACTGCAGTTTTTTTTCGAAAAGGGGCAGGCCCCGGCCTCTGCATCAGATCGATGCATACAACCATATTATTAATAATAAGCAAAAAGTTCCACAAAAGTCTTCAGGTCTGAAAAGCAGAAAAGCTCACAAAGAGCACAAGCATCATGACAGGAAAAGCCACAACCGGCAGGCAAAAATATAAGATAGGAATGTAAAAACCTTTCATATTACATGACCACCATCCAAACCGGTTGAAGATATCCCGAGCTACCATCTCCCATCGGACAGATCCAGTAACCAAACGCTCCCTGGCCTTCGTCGAAGTGAGTAGCGACTACATACGGATGAGTGTACTGCCCGGAAGATGACCTGCAAGAAATGAATATTTGTTGTTCTGTTAAAAACCAAATCGTTTCTGCAGTTCCATATAGCCCATAATAAAGCACATACTACAACACGGATATGTCTCGTAGTTTCGTGGTCTAACCATCTAACCACGTCCCAGATAACGTGTTGATGGTATTCGGAGGAGTAATATTAAACACTAAGTGCACCGTCCGCCACAAATTTTTTGCCAAGGGACATTCGAGAAAGAGGTGTTTGATGGTTTCATCCTTATCACAGAAACTACATCTTGTATATCCTGTCCAATTGCGTTTTACCAGATTATCCTTAGTTAGAATAACTTGTTTATGTACAAACCACATAAACACTTTGATTTTTAGAGGCACTTTGACTTTCCACACATGTTTTGAGCGAGGAATAACACTAGAGTTGATAACATCCAAATACATGAATTTAATCGAAAACTCTCCATTCTTTGTTAGTTTCCAGTTCAACCGGTCGGGTTGTTGAGTGAGCTCGACGTCCATCAAATTTCACACTAAGTGGAGCCAAGCTTCCCAACGATTTCCCGCTAGCGTCCTTCTGTTGGATATTCAGAGGATTAGACCTCCCGTAATACTGTTGCAACATAAGCTTCTCTTCCAGGCTACTACAATACTACACTTTAACTCGTCATGGCAGGCATCAACCATGCATGGATCATCGAGCCTACTACAATACTACAGTTTACAGATAGGTAGGTACCAAGCTAGCTAGGTCGATCTATAGCCTTGCCCGCCCGCTTGATTGATCACACATGGGCCGGCGCGTCCAGCATGTCGAAGCAGGGCACGTCGGATGGGGAGTCGCCCGGGCTGACGGCGATGGTCACCGGCCAGCAGTAGTACGTGGTGAGGACGCTGGTGGTGGCCATCGCCTTGTGGGTGGACAAGACCCCGCTCAGCTCCATCTCCGCGCCGGACACGCCGCGACCCTCGTAGAGCGCGCGCACGTACCGCATCGGCAGGTCCTCCGGCGGCTCCAGCTGGGCCACCGCGGTCGCCTCGTGCGCCATACGCTGCGCCACCTCGATGGGCTGCGGCAGGTCGAACTCGATGGCACCTGAAGATCGGCGGCAGAGCGTGATGTAACCAGATGGGAGGGCAGTGGGCCAAGGGTAGTGAGGACTGGACATGGCAGCGGCCCGGATACCGCAAAAGCCCCTCCCCTCCCTCTAGTTTTTATCCAGTTTGTAGGAAAAAGCACATCCAGACCGTCGACCGGACCTATACATGCCCGTGTTGGATGGCAAAACTTATCCGGATTTTATGGTCCAGACAATTACGGACGGTTTGTGGGTTGGTGTTAGAGATTCCCCCTGTAGTAGATGAGTTGTGTTTCGGGGCGCTCTCTCTCTCTCCCTCTCTCTCTCTAAGTTGGAACTAGGTGCTGTGAAGCAGCCGCTCAAGGCCACTTGGCAAAGTGTATATTATTGACGTGCAGCTGGTGATACTACCACAGTGCAATGCAGTCGATCAGGTCACTTTGCGAGAGGCAAGTTGTCTTCTCAGTACTTAAGACAAAAAATATATTTGCTATTATCGGTCACTAATCATACTATTTTGGCCAAAAATAATTTATTTGCTATTATACTTTGGCCAAAAAAATTGTATTTTTAAAAAAGTCACCGGGTTTTTTTTTCTGGAATATTTTTACAAATATAATGACAGGACAACTTTGTTTCAAACATATTTCAGATTTTTTTATTTTTTTATTTCATTGCTATTTTTTTCATATTGGATGTATCTAGAAATAGGTAAGTTGGGAGAACATGAGGTCTCTCAGAGCTTAACCACTGTCGGCCGTCGGATCGAGTCGCTTGATGCGTTTCCGGGCGTCGGATCGAGCGGTGGGAGGAGCTGGGCCGTTGGATCGACATGAAGCTACTGCTACAATGAATAGTTACCGTCTCAGGGTAAATTTCTCGTGCCACCGCGCATAATTCCCGTGCCCCGCCGAGGGCATTTTTATAATTTCACCGTGTTGTATAAAACTGCAACACCCATAGGGTTTCTCCCCAATCGGCTTCCTCCCCTCTTCCTGATCACGCGAGGGAGAGCGCCACCGCCCCCTCTCCTTCCAAACTCCTCTCTTCCCCGCCTCCCCTCGCGCTACCGGCCATCCCCGACCAGCCGGCGTCAGCAGGCGTCGAGGTCGTCGCAGGGGTCCTCCCCCTCGCACCCGCTCCACCCCACGCCGCAGAACTTGCCGTACCGGATCCCCACCGCTGCCACCCATCCCATCCCATCCATGGTCAGAGCATGCTCAGATCACAAAGAAATTGACCGAATCAGGGGGAATAGGACGAGGAAGGAGGCTCCAAGTCGTAGTTGAGCGTTGCGCACGACCGGCTGCATGGCGGCGGCGGCGGCTTTGACGCGCCTACGGAGCCCCTGACGAGCAGGAGGAGCACGACCAGCATCCCCATCGCGTCACCCACCAGCCACAGCTGCGCTAACATCCCCTCCCCTTACCTCGATTCAGATCCTCTCCTCTGCTCTTTTCTTCTTCATTCTGTCCTGACCCCTCACTTGTTTGTTCGATCCAGAGCAGCAGCCACCCTCCATGGACGAGGACGAGCACCACAGCGACGACGGCGCCCCTCACATGGTCGAGCTCGACGGAAGAGCGCTCGCCATGGCCGCGTTCGTCTGCTCCGGCGTGGTGCAGCCGAGCTTGGCCAACGACGAGGTCGTGTACCTCCGCCTCGACGGCTCCTAGCGCGGGTAAGCAAGGCAGCACCCCCATCCCCATGCTCGTTTCAGTTTTCAGAGGCTCCTTCTTCTTTTGTGTGTGCTGATGACGCCTGCTCTTCTCCATGGAGTTGACAAGATGGAGATCCCTGCCATATCTTATATTCTTCAATTGTCAAATGCTCACTCAGCTATTCAGATTGTTGCATATTTTCTTCCATTTTTTCTTCATATTAATCTATGCTATGGATTATGACAAATAGAGCTGACAATTTTGTGCTTTATAACTTTTGGGTCAGGATGGTATTTATGACAATATGCATCTACTGATACTGTTTGTGTTTGCATTTTAGAATCTTAACGCTTGATATTGACTTTCCAGGGGATGTATTTCTAATGTTTAGGTGAACCGGTTTACAATGCAGAGATTGCGACAAGAAATAACGAAGAACAACGTGTGTATGTGTGCCAATTACCATGGATAATGCTCAATTCTTCTGTTTCTAAATGGCCCTTCACACTACAGGAAAGTGACAATCAGTAAAAGTTAAGGTCAGACTTTGGAGAAGGTAAACATGTATTCTACATATGGTTACTTTTATGTACTTTTAGATATATGCAGTTTCTTGGGTGACTAAGATGGTGTAGAGGCTCTGCCAGGATTACTTTTAATTTCTGCCACCAAATAAGCTGTTACAAAAGGAGTAACAAATGCAATATCTGTTCTGATCAAGCTGAGTTCAAAATTGACTATAAAAACAGACATTTACCGATAAGGAAATCTGATAGGTTATGTGTTGTTATCGTATAAAATAGCAACAAGACTTCACTACTGAGAGATATTTATGCCTGCATCATGATAGGTCTCCTTCCAAGTTTGTTGACCTGTTTTTTCTATCCCAAGTTTATTGCCCTGTTTTTTTGTCCTTCCGAGGTTATCATTCGGTTTGTTTTGCATGCTGAACTGGCATATTTAGTGGCGGGTTTGGTGCTTCTATCACTGTGGTCTTCGAGAATCTCATCATATCTCTCTATCCTAGGAATTATATGTTCACTTCCATGAAAAATAACATTTAAGAGAAACTTCATCACAGACTATCTTTGGTGTGATATTTATAGACTGTCTCCCACAACAGATTATTGACATCACAATTCAGAGAAGCTTTGATTTCACTATATTCTCCCTTTTGAAATTAATACTTTTTTTTCACAACAACACTACTCATTTTAGTGGAGGAGGCAGCGACTCTGACAGTTGGAGAGTTAACATATTTGGTTGCAGGGCGTTAGAGGATTTGAGTAGAAGCTGGCGAGCGGTGTCCACAGATTGTACAGCGACCAAGCGGCGATGAAGAATCAATGTGTGGATCTATCATTACCATATGGACTAGGTATGCAAAGTTATTCCTCTGGTATGCTTTATTGTGGCCATACGGCCTTTTATGTTTCATTCCTTTTGTATTTCTGTCAACAAAAAATGTAGAGCTGCACCTTAATTGTCATGGTGATGTTGGATGGCATGGCAGTTGTCCAGTTCTATTATTTAAGAAGTCGATGTGTGTATATCGATCAAAGTGATGATCACAGTAGACTAAAAAGCTTAGTAGTAGAGTTTAAAAGAAAATTCAGAAGCATTGGAGGCTCATGCTTCTACTGTCATGTTTTATGCTCCAGTTAGGAGTGGTGTTTCTAAAATAGAGATTATTGATTTTCACATATATATATATATATATATATATATATATATATATATATATATATATATATATATATATATATATAACCTGTGTTCATAGGAGCATTCATGTCTCATTCTTTCTTTTCCATTTTCTTCTCCCTCTAAATTGTAGAGCTCATATTCAAATTAGTAATCTTTTCAACTCTCTTTATAACTTCGCAGGTTTCAGAAATAAGATGTTTGCTTTATTGAACTAAGTTATTCTATTTTTGAGAGAGTATTGCGCTAAGATGTTTTATATCCTTATTATAGGGATACAAGCTCCGTGAACCATTCATGTAGTTACCGATTTTAGACATATTTTGTTTCAGTTACGAAGGTTTAGAGGGATATATGAATGAGCTGGAGTTTCAGTTATCATTGGAGCTACTTCCCCATTCATATTCTTAACATTAATCCATCTTATTAATATTAATTAATTATGATGCTGCCATGTTCATTTCTGCCCTTGGAGGGAGATGAACATATGGTGCTGCCAGCGCAGCACTTAAGGGCATGGAGGCTGACAAGGCGAAAGAGGCATGTTCTCAGCCACCAAAATACGATGTTTAGCAGTGCCCGAGCGGAAGATAGCAAGGCGGTTGACGTAGGATACGGAGTAAGCAGAGCTAGCGGCAGTGGACACAGCTACCACGTTGGTGGGCGCACCAGAGGCACAACACACGGTGGACATCGAGGATGTAGTGCACATCAAAGCAGTCGCCGCTCTGCGGTAAATTAGATAGACAAAATACATGACATGTTAGGCTGTTACTCGCTAGCAGCAGAGAAATATTCAGCTTATTCATGAGGTAACAACAGGGTCTGTTGCGCTGAATCTTTGAGATGAAACCAAACCAAACTAATACATACCTAGCATCTTTCCAGAAGTCTTGATTACGGAATATATATGGTCCCATTTTAAGTTTTATAGGATATCCTCGGTTATCTGTTCTTTTGTAGGGATTTGAGAAAAAAGAAAAGAAAAAACACTTATAATAAGGCAATGGCTTCGTGAGAAAGCACAAGAAATATCGTTGCGTGGCAGCAGGGCATACCTTAATTTGCTTCATGGTGAACTGGAAATGTGCTTTTATGTCAAACTGAAAAAATATATATGGTGTCTGCTAGCACCGTAATATGTCCATCCATTAACCACTATTTTTTCGAAATACAGGCCTCTGCTTCTGGTTATTACAAGCTAGGTAGTATTGTGACAGTGATCGGAAACTTCTACACGACTCATCACCATCATGTCCATGCCCCAGAATTGGGTGAGTGCTCAAGGTATGAAAATAAATGCCGACTAGAATAGCATGTCTTACAACAACATTTCTATGCTTCTAAATGACCATTGTGTTTCTAATTCTACAGGAAGAATTTTGTAGTTCCACTGTTGGATTCCAAGCAGGCAATTCATGATCAGCATTGCGCAAGCTATGGAGTGATTGACAGGTGGAGTGACTGCTGGGGTCATGAACGAAGAAACAATGAAGTCACTGGACAGCAAAACAGATTATTTATTCCTAATGTCGTTGCTCTTGCAAAATTGCAGGCCTATTGGTTATGTGGTAAGCAACCATTGGACCCTTTCTACAAGCACATAAGTGTTGATGATGTACATGACAATGATTGTTACCTATTTATCTTAACTGTGACCTTGCTTCGGCATTTCAGAAACATTGTAGTTGCTTATTTGTATTCTATACTTTTGGGTGATTTTACCAGTACCTTGCTTATGTTTGTACAGTACTACTGGATATCTGATGGAGCTTTCATTGCTGTACTGCTTATTCCACCCCTTGCTTTGCTTTCCCCTTTTCTGGCTGGTCTCAATGCACTTTTCAGCCGAGCACCAAAAAGATATCCTGTGCCCCATATTTCTACACTTGGAATACTACTTCTGTCCCTGTCGAGTTCGATATGGATATGCCCCAAAATGTATTTTTGTTTTGCTAAACAGTTTAATGCAACTTAGTGATAAAATATGTCTTCTATTTATGTACACTTCCTCTCAATCACCAATATGGTCCCAGTTATCCATGTTTATGTACGTGTTGTCTGCAGGTGGTTATGTTGGTTTTATCTTCCGGTTGGTTGTTAGTCCCCTACAAGAGTTGTCATAATATGAAAAGGCTCCAAAAGGTGTCACGGTCAGGAATCTTTTTCCAGGCATCCGGTGATGATTAGGTAACCAAACCATATCACAGGATGTGTGTTTATGTGGTCTGGCAAAGTAATGCTCTTCTTTTGTGGTATGTGGAAAGTAATGCTCTCTTTGTTATTCATTTTTGGAGCCGTTAAATATTTTTTCCCTCATAATAGTTTTAGATGTTATGCCTTAGCATATTATATCAACGAGAAGTGAATGTGTTTTAGCTCGTATCTTCTAAATTAGTGTCTTCCACCGATATCAGAAATTAATGCTTCATATCATGTTTTGTATTTCTTTTATATCGTGTACTTCTTCAAAATTTGTATCTCAACCTAGCCTTCTTAGTGATAATTTTAGTGGAAGACATTAGAATTCTTTTCGAGTATGAGGACTGTTATTTATTAACAAGTATTTATCACATTTAACAGAAATTAGTCTCCTTATTAACAGAAATACACTGATCCTATTCTAGCACTATGATTTAGTTCATGTGCTGTAGGCATCACCGTCATTGCAATTCCTAAAGATGTGGAATTCTCATACTAATGCCGCCAATATATTTTCTCAAGAGGTCTCAAATTGAAAGCTAGGCATACTTTTCTTGATAAATCGTGTTTTATAACCAGATCAACAAAGTTTTTGTATTTCGTGATTAAGAGATGAAGTTATGTTTGCCAATGTCACCCATAAATACACTAATTATTTTCCATCCTGAGCTCATTTCCATGTCTGCTCTGGAATATTTTCCTACAGAGAAGAGGGCCACAGTACCAATTGGGCAGACTTTGTCAAGGCGGCAGGAATAAAAGAATAACATATACTCATAAGGATCTTCGCCTTCAAGATTGTAAGGGGAAATTATTGCTCACTGTCCTGTCCATACGCTTTAGAAGGAAATCACAAGTGTATTTTCTATACAAAACCATCATGTGGTCATCTATATTACGAACTATTCACACCAGATTCATATGGAATGGCACTCATGGCGGTAGTTGAACCAGAGCTATCTATCAGTACGCCTAACTATGGCTTCGTAGTTTTAGCGCATCCACTGCCACTGTGTTGGATTTTGCTCTCTAATATTCCTACTTGTACTACTGAACTTAATTTCAACTAATTAGCTTTTGTAATATCATGGCTGCATTGAACTTGATGTTGCCTTACTTCTGCGGCCGGTTAGTTTTTATAATCTCATGACTTTGTTGAACTCGATGATGTTACGCTCCTGAAATGTTTGTTTTTTTCCATGAACCACAAAATCGGTTGTTCTATTACATGTGCTAAACTTGCCTTCCTACTAATGCATCATGCGATTTGATCTTCCGCTGTTTGCCCATGTCGGTTGGACCGGCACCCTCGCGCCAAGGCGCGTTGCCGATCTAGTATACACCCATAGACCAAATGTCCCTGTTCAGGAGGGAGCTCCCTTTGGTTGGTGGCAGAGTAGCAAATTGATTTCGCAGTAAAACGAAGGCAACCATACAGATTCACAGAGGCAGAGTACTTTAACCAGAGGACGTGCAGGCGTGCAAGGGGAGATGGCTTCCTTGATGGCCTTCATACCCGGCCTGCATTGCATGGCAAGCCACTGTACCTTGGCCATCCTTTCCTTCCTTCCACAGAGCTAGTAGCTAAATGACACCGCAAAAGACTCGATGGGCATGGGCAGGTCGCGCTGCTGCACTGCACCTAGCCAACACTCGTTGCGGGTCGACGTGACCGCACTTGCATTGCATGCTCAATCAGTTCTGCTGGTGCTGGTTCCACATGACACTACATGCAATCGATTCTGCATCGCATTCAATCGGTGTAGGACAAGTGGATCCACCTACGTAGCTACTGTAGATATATAGAGTCGTGACCATGCTTGCGGGGAACAACAACATCACGGCATCTTCTCTTCTTTAAAAAGAAAACAGCTACGTACACGACATGATTATTTGTTCCAAGGTGAAAAGAGCAGCCCGGGCGCATTGTACACATTGAATTTTACTCCCTCCATTCTTAAATATAAGTATTTTTAGATATTTCAATAAAGACTACATACGGATATATATAGACATATTTAGAGTGTAGTGTATGCAAACCGAAGAGAGAGAAGCAGAACGATCCAAAAAAGATATATAGATGAAGTAAAACATAAGAAGAAGAATTTTTCTTGAAACACGTCGCTGCGCATCACCCTGACGACACCCGTGAAGACGGCGTGGGAGGAAGAGCGGCGCAACAGGCATGATAGTTACATGTTCACCAAGTCCGATGTCGCGCCGGACTAGGTCCGCAGTGACACCGATCTGAAAGAGGCCTGGGCCCTCGACCGGTCTAGGACCGCCGGGCGGTGCCTGTGCCACGTCAGCGACCAACTGGTGAAGATCGGCATGGCCAAGTCGCAGCACGCCACCGCCTTCGTTGTCGGCAAAGGCAATGGGACGAGGCCCCGCTAGCGACAGCCGAGGAGGTCGAGCAACTGCACCGCGAGCGCCATGCCACAAACAATCAGGGCTACCGCGCCCCTACGCACCCTTCCGCCATTGCAAGGACTAGACGACGGAGCGGACGACGTTGGCAGTCCAGCCGGCGAGGGCGGCCATGCATACGATGTTACCGTCCAGTAACTCGCGTAGTTTTTATTAGGTTTTTGAATTTTAGTTCAAAGGACGAAATATCTTCCAGTTTATGTAAATATATCAAAATTTTATCCTGTTTGCAGGAATTTTATTTATTCTCCATGAAATTTGTCCGTTTGATTCAATTTTGGTTTAAAATGCATGCACAAGTTTAGGGTACTACATTGGATTGCCGGCTCCCGTATTTGTGTCCGCCGAAGCGTGCACGGTCACATAGTGAGTCCGATTTAGGGGATGGTGTTGGAGGTGCCGCGAGGAACTTGCTGGTAGTGTATTCTACTTCTAAGTTTCTAGTATAAATAGATACCAGATATGGATCTCTCTATCATCCATGAACACGCTGTGGTACATCTCTAGCTCATTAGCCAGTACGTTTCCCAGATAAAAAAAGAAACCATCCAGATCCGATGGCCGAGCAGGGGAGCAAGACGCCGAGCTGGTGGAGGAGGTTCCGGTGGCTATACGCGGCGCGGTGCACGGTGGCGTGCGTGGTCACCCTGGTGGCCGTGGCAGTGATCGTTCGGGCGGTGGTGGTGATGCTCCACCACGAGAAGCTCCAGCTGAAGCTCGCCGGCGGCCACGTGTCTGTCGACTACATCCCGTCGCTGCCGCCTCCGGGCAACGTCGTGGTCTTCAGGGTCGTCCTCAGGGCCAACAACCTGTCAGACCCAAGGTGTTCTGCCAGACTAAATTCAGAGAACTGGGCTCAAACTAGCTTTTCTTAGCACTTTCAGAGGAAGGATTCGAGCTTACAAGCGAGTTACAAGATGAACTAGCCTACCAGGAACACTGGTGGCAGAAGGGGGAAACCCTAGTGATGATTCGATGCCCACAAAGACTCTCTCGAGAGGGATTTATAGCCTTGCAAGTTGGTAAGAAAGTAGAGAAAAACGACACGCAGTGGATCACTGTAATTGTTGCCAGAAAGTTGAACAGCGACTTGGCCGTTCTCAGGAGCCGCCCGATTGAAGATCAACGGCATCGCTGCAGTCATAACTTCACGAAGCGGTACGGCTAATTATCCGTCCTTGGATCGAAGATGGGTGGCCACCAGAGCGTCGCGTGCTCCCTTGTTCATTTAAGCTTTGAAAGTGTTATTTCGCCCCATCATCTTCAGAGTTAGCACTAGGGTCGTGACAACTCCCCCCCAACAAGAACAAATCTGACCTCAGGGTTTGAAACTGGGGAAGACCTCCTGTATGAAGGGGGCATCTTCCCACGTTGCTTCTTTTGGAGGTAGATTGCTCCATTTGATGAGCCAGCGCACAACCGGGATGTCAATATCTCCTTGTCTTCGAGGGACGAGCTTCCTGTCCAGCAGCTGCTCCGGGATGTCAATATCTCCTTGTCTTCGAAGGACGAGCTTCCTGTCCAGCAGCTGCTCCGGTTCCAGTAAAATAGTTCCATCAGGATTGAGCAGTGGTAGCTTAGGATAAGGAATAGCCAAGGGTCCCAGGTGCTTCTTCAATTGACTGACATGAAAGGTGTCATGTAACATGCAGTCTTCTGGGAGTACCAACTTGTAAGAGACTGCTCCAATTTTTTGTAAGACCCGAAAGGGCCCATAGTACTTGGAATGCAATTTTAAGCACCTGTGGATGCTAAGAGTTGTATGCCTGTATGGTTGTAGTTTAAGATACACCATGTCTCCCACTTCCAGAGTCCTTTCCGATCTTTTTCTATCTACAAATAGCTTCATTCTGGCCTGAGCTCGTATGAGGTTTTCTTTGATATGAGCTGCTGTCTGTTCAACCGTTAACACAGCAGGGAAGTTTTCAGTAGCAGCCTCTGGGTAAAGAGCAGCCTCAGCCAGCATATTTGGATCTCTGTTGTAAAGGGCATGGAAGGGAGTTATTTTCAGTGATGTGTGATAAGAAGTGTTGTACCACCATTCAGCTAGTGGCAACCAGTTCATCCATTTCTTAGGCTGCAAGAAGGCCATACATCTCAGATAGTTTTGAAGGCATTGATTCACCCGTTCGGTCTGGCCATCCGACTGTGGGTGGTAAGAGGTACTGAGGTGCAGTTTAACTCCCATCTTTTTGAACAAGCCCTGCCATAACTGACTTGTTAAAATTCTATCTCGGTCAGTGACAATTACTGAAGGGAGACCATGCAGTTTAAAGATGTTTTCCATGAATGCATATTTAGTGAATCTATCAA
The DNA here is from genome assembly GCF_018294505.1 of Triticum aestivum. Classification (NCBI taxonomy): domain Eukaryota; kingdom Viridiplantae; phylum Streptophyta; class Magnoliopsida; order Poales; family Poaceae; genus Triticum; species Triticum aestivum. The sequence goes on from NC_057814.1 coordinate 25,392,589, forward strand.
CCACTACCAATATCATGTCTTTGTTATGAGACATAGGCAATCCTTCAATGAAATCCATAGAAATGTGGCACCTGGCAAAATCAGGTACTGGTAGAGGCTGTAGGAGACCCGGGTACTTGTTATGCTCAGGCTTGTTGATCTGACAGGTGGGGCATTGCTTTATGAAGTCCACAATGAACTGTTTCATACCAGGCCAATGGAACAACATTTTTACTCTATGGTAAGTGGCCCTGTGACCTGAGTGGCCCCCAAGTTCAGAGTTGTGTAGTGCAGTGACCAGCTTTGTTCTGAGGGGTGTGGCAGAGCCCACCACTATCCTTTGCTTATACCTGAGCACTCCTTGTTGTAGGGTATAATGTGGCAGTGCATCAGGGGTAGTAGCTAGTTGAGAGAGAAGGTCCTTGCACTTAAGGTCAGTAGCATAACTGTCCACTACTTCAGTTATCCAAGCCGGTACAGCAGAGCTAGCTATCATGGAGTTGAGATTGTATTGCACCCTTGAGAGGGCATCTGCCACCCTGTTCTTTTTTCCTTGCTTGTATTCCACCTTGAAATCATAGCCCAAGAGTTTGATCAAAAGCTTATGCTGAATGCCCTCTGTAAGCTTTTGCTCTTGAATGTATTTCAAGCTTTGTTGGTCAGTCCTAATGATCAAGGAAGATGCAGCAAAGTAGTGCTTCCAATGCTTTAAAGCTTCAATAATAGCCAGAGCTTCTTTGTCATATGTGGAACTAGCAGCAGCTCTTGGTCCAATGCATTTACTGAAAAAGGATATAGGTCTGCCCTCTTGCATAAGTACAACACCAATTCTATAATTGCATGCATCCGTTTCCAAAATGAATGGTTTGGAAAAATCAGGCAATGCTAGAACAGGAGCTTCAGTCATTCTGTGCTTGAGTATATTGAAAGCTTCATGTTGTTCTGTGCCCCAATAGAAGTTGTCCTTCTTGAGGGATTGAAAAAGTGGTTTACAGATCAGGCCATAATTTTGGATGAATCTTCCGTAATATCCAGTGAGGCCTAGGAAACTCCTGAGTTTAGTGACATTATCGGGTGTTGGCCACTTAATTACCGCTTCAATTTGTATGGGATCAGTAGCAACACCATCAGCCCTAATGACATGGCCCAGGTATTCCACTTGAGGCTGGGCAAATATGCACTTGCTGACATTTACATAAAGCTGATTTGCCTGAAGGGTTTCAAAGATTTCCTGCAAGTGCTCTAGATGTTCCTTTAAAGTTCTGCTAAACACCAGGATATCGCCAAAGAAAACCAGCACAAATCTTCTCAAGTACTTCTTTAAGATGGTGTTCATGAGTTTTTGAAATGTAGCAGGAGCATTAGTGAGGCCAAAGGGCATTACCAAATATTCATAATGTCCGCAGTGGGTACTAAATGCAGTCTTTTCAATATCTGCCTCCTGCATTCTGATCTGGTGATACCCGCTTTTAAGGTCCAATTTTGTGAAAACAGTGGCCCCATGTAATTCATCTAACAAGTCCTCGATACTGGAATGGGTTATTTGTTCTTGATGGTTTGCTCATTAAGCTTTCTGAAATCATTACAGAGCCTCCATGTCATATCTTTTTTCTTTACTAAAAGAGCAGGAGAGGAATAAGGGCTAACACTGTCTCTGATCACCTTATCCTTAACCATGCCTTGTATAATTTGTTCCATTGCATCTTTCTGGTGGTGTGGCAATCTGTAAGGCCTTTGATTTACAATCTTAGCACCAGGGAGGAGGGGAATAGCATGGTCAATGGCTCTGGCAGGAGGGAGAGCAGTGGGCTTGGAGAAAATTCCCTTATATTTGTTCAGCAGTAGCTGCACTTGTGGGTGGACAGGAGCAGTGGAAGGAGGTGCTACTGTCACAAAATTGAGTTGCAGAACTGCCCCACAGACAGGCTCCTCTTCCTTTGGTTCTGCTGGGTCCATTTCTGGAATTACCACACCAGGTAAGCTCTCATCTTTGAAAATGATTTTCTGTCCCCCCAGGTCTAGTGATTTGCACATGCATTTCATCAAAATCAAGCTCGACGGGGTAATGTGGTTTCATCCAATCAGCCCCTAATATCACATCATAAGTCTGTAATTCCAAAACTCTGAAATCAGAAGTAAATGGAGTTCTCTAGATGTTATAGGAGCATTGCTTGGCCATAAATTCAGTCCATAAAGTGCCCCCATTAGCTACTACTACTTTTCTCTTTTTGGTGGGGCACAATTTGCATTGAAGCTGGTTTGCAATGTGAGGTGCAACAAATGTTGCAGTGCTGCCACTGTCTATCAATGTTGTGGCTAGAAAATTGCCAAATATCATAGTGACAGTAAAAGAGTACATTTCAGTTTTCATGCCCATCAGTGCATGCATAGAGATCCTCAATGCTGGATCTCCTGCTTTGTCCTGCTCCTCAGTATCAGTGTCTTCAGGTTCCACTGAGCTAGCAGTGTAATAAACTAACTCAGCATCATTAGGGCAATCTTCTTGTAGAGCTTGGACTTGTGCTTGGTTGGCCAATTTGCAGACCTTCTTGTGTCCAGGGAACCAGGGTTCCTTGCACTTATAGCAAATCCCTTTTAATCTTGCCTGTTGAATGATGTTAGCAATATTATTATGACCAACAAGTTTCCCTGGGTCAAACTGAACAATTCTCCTAGCTGGTGGTTGCACAACTTGTGTGAATTGTCTTTTAGGAGGTTGAGCTTGCTCCATTCTTCTGGCTAACCAGATGGCTTTCTGCAGATCTTGTGGTTCATGGAATTGTACATAGTATTGGATACTGTCATTAAGACCAGAGATGAAACTGGTCTTATAATAGTCATTGGGCAGCACTGGGTTGTCTCTCCTCATCAGGTTCATAGCTTGTTCAAACTTGAGAACATAATCATTGACAGTGCTCGTTTGAGACAATTTGTGGAAGGCTCTCACATTGTCACATACCGAGGACTCAGAAAACCTACCCCCTACATATCTGTAGAACCTGTTCCAAGGAACTGTATTTGCAGTCATGCCAGTGCCTCTCCACCATTCTATTGCAGCACCTATTAAGTAAGTGACAACAATTTCAGTTTTTTGTTCAAGTGGTGTTCTAGCAGCCTCAAAGTACATTTCAATGGTTTGTATCCAAGAGTCAGTGCCACTGCACTACAAAAAAATACACTTCCGTGATGATACGTGTTTGTCACAGTAGGTCGCGTTTTTTGTCATGCATGTACATCCATGACAAATTTATGACAGAATCAAGATAGTCATACCTGTGATGTCGTAGAAGTGTTCCATGACATTACCAAAATTATCATCACAGAAGTGTCCACTTCCATGACGATAAATCGCACGTCATAGAAGTGCTTTCGTCAAGGGTGACCGACACGTGGCATCCACAGTAACGGAACACCGTTAAGATATCGGGTCGGGTTTTGGATCCGATAACCCGTTAACAGCCCCGACCAATGGGGATTTTCCACGTGTAAAATCATCATTGGCTGGAGGAAACACGTGTCGGCTCATCGTTGGAACAGATGTCATCCACTCATTGGACAAAAGGCGCCTACGATACGTCGACACGTGGCACGGCCCAACAGAGGCCCATTCCTGTGAAAAGGTCGGCCCATTTGACTTGGTCAAAAGGTGGCGGGCTGGCCCATGGAAAGCCTGTTAACGGCCTGTTCGCATATAGCCCGTTTACAGCCCGCTAACCCAAGGCCCGTTACGCCCTGTCCGAATTAGGCCCAGTAGCGTCATCTGGGCCATCCAATATGATTCCAGCCCGTTTTCACTTCTGGCCCATGTATAGCCCATGACGTCTTTCGGCCCATATGAGGCCCTATGTAACTCTTGGCCTATTAACGGCCGTGGTGAAACTGGCCCATAATGAACAGTGTATCACTTTACACCCATTAACGGCCCGTGGTGAAACTGGCCCATAATGAACAGTGTATCACTTTACACCCATTAACGGCCCGTGGTGAAACTGGCCCGTAATGAACATTGTATCACTTTATACCCATTAACAGCCCGTTATTCCGTTGGGCCGTTTCCATCCCATGTTATCTTTCGGCCTTGTTAGAGCCCATTTATTCTTGGGCTCATTTCCAGCATTCGTTTACTTACGGCCCGGTACTGTCATTTTCTGCTTGTGGGCCAAATTCAGCCCGTGGTTACAGTCGGCCCGTTTGTGGTCCGTTAATATGTTGGGCCGTTTTCATAGCGTCATCAAATACGGCCTATTAACGATGGCCCATTATGGTCGGCCCATGAACGGACGATTCCAACTATAGCACGTTTACGGCCATAATGCGGTCTGTTTGGCCCATGTTTGGCCAATCGATCGTACGACCCGTATAAGGCCCATTGATGATACGGCCCGTAGAAGGCCCATTGTTTCTATGGCCCGTAGAAGGCCCATTGTTTCTATGGCCCGTAGAAGGCCCACTGTTTCTACGGCCAGTAGGAGGCCCAGTGTCACTACAGTAAATATTAGCCCATGGTTATTGTGGCCTAGTTTTAAAAAATAGGTTATTACAGCCACTAGCTAACCACGGAAAAAGAACTGCAATTACTACAAGCAAACAAATAAACAAGACAACAAGGAAATAAATAAGCAAGCAACTAACGCTAGGCTATCACGGCTATTACACATATTACATCCACTGGGCATCAAAGTTCGCCACCAGTGCAAATATAGGGAACAAAGCAGCATATCATATACACCGGTTGTCAAAGTTGGCGACCAGCGCAAATAAACGCCGCAGCAAAACAAATCCAGAACTGAAACCACTTCAGAAGATCTCAAGAAACAATATCCTGGGTACCCATAATGCTGGCAAGATGCTTAGCAAGCTTATTAACTTTCTCTTGTTTGACGCTTAAATCCTCCCGCGCTTGCTGTTGCACCAGAAAATATGCATCTGAATTCTGCAGGGACTTCCTCAGTCCTTCAGCTTCCTGTCGCAGCACATCTGATCGATGTCTTTCAACTTGAAGTTGATACTCAAGAAGACAAACTGATTCAGGCAGCGAGTTCGAAGAGCTTCTGCCAGCAGTAGTGGCCAGTAACTCGAACACTACATCAAGACAGGACTTTTGGGTTCCCTCACTGTCATCAAGATAGTTTTTATCAGCTTTCTTGGAGACCAACATGGATGTCCCACTATCTTGAACCTTATCTGCATTACTTCCTTTACCATTGGATAACGCGGTACTGTTCTCCAATATTTTGTTAGCATTCTAGAAGAGAAACAAGCAGACACATCACATGTTTACCATGTTGTATATGAAACTCATTTTGGTAAATGAGTTCAGTAGTAAAGTGGACAGGATAACAGCATGAAACAAACATATATCTATGTACCATGGTCACTTTATGGTCTATATCATTCTAGTTTTTGTTGCCAAATCAAGATAGAGACACAGTTCAAATAATATTTGTTCAAGACAAAGCAGAATAGACAGAATATAAGTGTGGGTAACTATAGAGCAATAACAACACTTGTAATTTGCATGACATGAGAACATAACTGTTTATTCAACTGAAACTGAAATCAACATAGAGCAGGTTACAATGGCAAACCAGTTAAAGAAACAGGTTTAAAACATACCTGTTGCGCCATTGGAGTTTCAATTCCATCCTTCAAATTTGAAAATAGTTGGTATGAGTAAATACAGTAATGCAAGAGCAAAGGAGTATGAGCCATAGCTACAGAACCTGACCTGAGAACAAAATCTTCTTCTCCTTTAAGCGTTGAGTTGGGATTCGGAGTGGTTGTCCTCGTGCTTTGGGCACTGCAGCTCCCTTACTAACTGCTCGTGTTTGGGTGCTCTGTGGTGGAGACGGTGCTGTGTTAACTGGAACTGGGTTACTATCTGCCGGGGTTGGGGTTAGAAGGGGTGTAGCTGGTTCTCTGTCCAACTGGGTAGGGGTACAATCTGCGAGAGTCTGGGTTATGTGTGGTGGATCTGGTCCTTGGGCAAGTACAACCGTGGTTCTATCTGCATCAACTGGTAACACTATCTTTTCTAAGATTGTGTTGTTTACTCCCTTAGATACTGCCATCACGCTCTCCAATTTAAATGGCTGATAAAAAAGAAAAGTAATTGAAAGTATAGACATTGTATGGTAGACACGTGCAATGGATAGTGGGGAATAAAAGAGGACATGAAATAATTCATATTTATGTTGTCTAACCAAACAGGATAGCATGACACAATTTCACATATATGATAGCTAACTAAACAGGATAGCATGACACAATTTCACATTATGATGGCTAACTAAAAAAGATGGAAAGACATAGTTCAAAATATGAGACTATGTAAACAGGATGACATGACATAACTATATAATGTGTTTATTAAATAGGTTGGCATGCCATAATTCACATACATTCACGGATAGAATGCCATAATTCAAAATATGATGACTGTAAACACTAAACACGATGAGATGATATAACTATATGATGTCTTTATTAAATGGGTTGCGATGCCATAATTCAGATAGATGATGTGTATGTACTATATAAACATGATGGCATGATATAATTCAAATATATGATTTATATAGTAAGCAAGTAAGCAGATGGCAATCCATATATGATGTAAAAACTAAGCAATGCAAGACAACATGCATGACATGGGTAATATAACCCTGCCAAGTTTGAGCATAGACCTCAGGGGGGAAATAGGACTGGTCATCAGTCTCTGAATCCTCCTCTAAGGACCTATCCGTAACTAGCGAGATATGCGATTCGTCAGATAGCATAGTCTGCTCTGAAGACCTTGTTTTCACTCTAGAATTTGCCATCACCGTTTCAAATGGCTGATGCACACGAAGAGCAGTTGAATGTACTAACATTGTTGACAAATGTAATATGTAACGAAAAAAAAGGATGGCCTGATATAATTTACATATAAGATGACTGGCTAAGCAGGATGGCATTGCAAAATTCACATATATGATGCCTGGCTAAACAAGATAGTGTTGCATAATTCACATAAACGATGAATAAACTAAACAGATGGCATTCGCACAAAGGATGTCTAAACTAAGCAGATGACATATTTTTTTGTATAAAGTAAGCAATGCAAGACACCATATGCATGATATAACCAACATCAGCATGCCAAGTTAGAGCGAAGACCTCAGGGGGTAAATAGGAGTTGTCTTCTCCTTCTGAATCCCCCTCAGAACAGATATCTTCCTCTCGATTACAATCCGAAATGCGTGGAGGGGGGGTTGCCTTTGCGCCTACCATGGAGCGACGTCTGCATGAAATTTTATTGCCACGCAAGGCTCGTCTCTTTTGCTCTACATGTTCAGTTCCATTGTTTACAATAACTGTCATGCATAGGAATAAAACATAGTGAGATTATGTAAGGAGTGCATGCAGAAATCCAGAGTGATGGTAGCAACCTGTGGATAGACCCAAAACCAATAATAGCAGGCAGATAATGGCTTCAGTTAAAAAATACAGATAATGGCTTCTTTACTGTTTGTTTCCCACCCAACATGAAACTCATAGTAGACACCGGAGATTAACCAGATAGTAGATAGATAATATTGATAGCGGCCCCGATATGTACCCCACAACCATTTAAAAACTCAAGTTTGACCATTAGTTTGGAGCTGACTCAGAGTCTAATCGGTGAACAGGATGATAAAGTAGCATGTAATATTAAGCGATGCATAACGTAAGCAGACACGAAAGAGTGCGACCTCTCTTGCGGACCCGTGTAGTCCTCGAGGTCATCTGCTCGGTAGATGATGGTAATGCAGTTTTCATGGCTGCCAGCGGCGGGGAAGAAGATCTGAGGCGGCGAAAGACAGTCTGGAGGCCAGATCCCTGCTGTGCTGGACCCTTCTGTCGTTGGAGCAGCTGAGCTGGGGTGGACGACGGCGCAGCAGGAGCGGGACAAACCACGTAAGGTTTTCTTTGACAACTATCTGTAAGAGAAGCAATTCTGTAAGGGCTCGTTTGAATTGGAGGATTCCAACAATGCAGGGACAGGAAATAGACAGGAATAGGATAGGAATGCACGTGCAAAACAGAGAATTTAAAAACACAGGATTTCTGCCAATCTGGGTGTTTGATTCACAAGAATTGGAAGATCACAGGATGCAAAGAAGCATGGTGAGATTAAGTCAAACCACAAGAAAATGTACGGTTATAATGCTATTATGCTACTATCTCTTAGTCTTGTGCTTCATGAATAGGAATTTGAAAAGGAGGACAAGTGAAAATTAAAATTCCTACGTTTTTCTTTCAAGGAGACACTAAAGGAACAAATCCGTGTGCTCAGTGGACAATATATATAACATGTAGAGTAAAAAAGAGATGCAACAAGTGTACAACCTCTTTGGCGAAGCCATGTCGATCTCAGCGTGATTGGGTTGGCCGGTGAGGATGCTCCGGCTGACTTTGCTGTCGGAGGAGGGGAAGAAGATCTTAGGCGTCTGGAGATGGAGCCCGAGGTACTGCTCCACTGTGATGGAGGGTTTCGTCGTTGGAGCAGCTCCGGTGAGTTGTACGACGCCGAGGCTGAAGCAGGACAAGAGAGACAACGAACAACGTTAACCTGAGTGGAATTCTAATAGCATCCAACATGACGTAAACATAACCACAAAGTGCTAGATGTAAAATACATCAGCCGCTCATCTCTGAACTTAACTGTCGAAACTGAACTTAACTGTCGAAACTGAACTTAACTGTCAAACTGAATTTTGCTGTCGAAACTGAATTTTGCTGTCGAAACTGAACTGCACTAGCAAGGTGAGGCTACACGTCGGTCGACTGACTTTTTCATCTCTGGTCAGTCGATTTTGCAGCCGTTGGATACGAAATCAAGGGCCTGCGGTTCATCTTCAACCTCCACCCCCTGAGCCGCCAGCCACCACCGGCCAAACAGCAGCCCCCCGCCCCGCGGCCGGCGGTGCGCCGCCCGCCCGCCCCGAAAACACTCCCCACCGCCGGTCCGCCGCCGCCGGCCACCCTAGGCCCCCCCCCCGTGCCGAGCTTTTTCTCCGGCGATCCCCACGCCACCGCCCCGCCAACGCCCCGCCACCGCCGGCGACCACCGCCCCCATCCTGAACCCTAAGATAGATAGTGGGGTACCTCTCCGGCGAGCCCCCCTCCCCGCTGCGGCTGGTTCTTCCTTTCACCCCCTGAAAATCGACTAAAAGTCGATTCAGTCGACTGAAGTTAGCAGCATCGCAAGCAGAGCAAGAGCAAGAGCGAGAGCAGCAGCGCGAGCAAGAGCAATAGCAAGAGCAGACCAGGCAGGGGACCGAGAGCAAGAGCAGAGCAGCAGCGCGAGCGAGCTAAAGCAGCAGCAGCTCCTACTGATGTGGACGTCGCCGCCGAGGGAGCGACGCCGTGGAGGAAGTGGCCGGCGACGCCGCCGTGGATGGAGCCGCGCCGTGTCGGCTCGGGACCGAGCGCCGGCAGCACCGTGAGATCGAATCAAGAAGAAAATGCGGCGATTAGTGTACAACCTCTTTGGTGGCGCCGATTAGGCCGCAGCTTCATCCGAGGAAACGGTGATGATGATGCTCTTCCGGTGGTGCAGGTGAAGACGGCGGTGTGGGAATGGAGGTGGCGCGAAAGACGAGGGGAACGTCGGGGCAGCTCCTTGGAGGTGGAGGACGGGGTGGCTGAACCGGCGGGACGATGAGATCGACGACGGATCCTCATCCGGTACGGTGGATGAGGGACGTCGAGGTGTTGCTGTGGACGACGTCGTCGGGGAAGAGGCTCCGGCTGGGTGGCGGACGGAGCAGGGTGTGGGGTTTCGTCGCGGGTTTTCGCGGCCTCGGTGTACGAATGGGTGGGCGGATGGGATGGCAGTGGGGAACCATGGCTTAGAGACGCGCTTGTCCGAAATGTGGGGTAAGTTACGAAAGTACCCCCACCGATTTGAGGCGGTTCTTTCGGTTCAGGGGTACCACGGGCATTTCGCGTGTCGGGATTTCACAGGAGGTGGGAGTTTTCGCGCGCGTTGTAATTTCGGAATAGCAAGGCGCGGGTTGAGATGGAGGGAGTTGTCGGAGCACAACGAGACAAAGATATATCTTAAATATTTCGGGCTAACAAGGCGCGGGTTGAAATTTCCGGACAAGCCTAACGTGTAATGTACCAAATCAATGCGCACTACAAATGTCATTCAAAACTTTGAATTCATGTTATGTTCAATTAAAATATTTCGCTACGTGTATAATGCATGCAACCTACTACTCAAATGAACGTTTTAGTGCATTCCAAACGTATATACTACCGCTTCAATATGAACTAAATTTGAATTCGTTTCTCTATTTGAATAAGATCTACAGTAATGATTGTTGTGAAGTCAAAGCATTTGAATTCGTTTCTCTGTTTTAATAAGATCTACAATCATCATTATTGTCAAGTTAAACCATCGTTTGTGTATTATCTTCACAGCACACCACATGATTAGTCTCGAGTTACATATGAACTATGTGTACTATATGAACTCGAACTAGATTTTTTGAATCCACTTTATTTTGATTTCAAATCACATTACATTTCTAGCTCTAGCTAGATCTTCATAATCTAAACCATGTCTCATATGTATAATGTGTTTATCACATTATGTATGGTGCCCCGCCCCCTACGCCTACAAGTATTTAGATGTGAGTTGCAAACACCACACATTACCACAAATTCAAATAAAATGTGAGAATGTTCGATATATAGTATTGTTTAGATTGTTCGATATTTAGTTGTAAGCTGCAAACGCCACACATTATCACAAATTCAAATAAAATGTGAGATTGTTTGATGTATAGTATGGTTTAGATTGTTCGGCATTTAGCTGTGAGTTGCAAACGCCATGCATTATCACATTATGGTATAACATGTGCACAGCACGTGTATCACCGCTATATTCATGCATGCAATGTTTAAAACACTATGATCTCCTATTCAAATATATGAATCCGCTTTCATATCAAATTATGATCTTTGTTAGTCTCTTACACCCACACAATCCTCTAACCTTTGTAGCTACCACTAACTTTCTCTCGTGCATGCACACGCCCTCCTCGCCCTCCCCCTCCCTCGGCATTCTATCCACCGGGCACATTCATTTTTTTCTTTAGGTCGTTCTCCCAGAGTCTCCACAACTCCTTTCCGACACACACCGATCGATAAACCTCTCCAGCGATGCCTGCCTACAACATACACACACACCTTCAATCTCCTCCTTTATGTGTCCTTGCCTCGTGTCTCTCATACGGTCAGACACACGTGTAAACTCTCGCCCCTCTTTTCATCGATCTCACAACCGCACACTCCTCCCCCTATCTAGCTAGTAGTTGGGCCTCTCGCACCACCTCCTAGCTCCATTCTCTCTGTCTATCCGTCTCGCTGGGCCTTATTTGCCTCTAACAAATGGACGTACACCGACCGATCTCTCGCTATACATATAGCTAGCTAGGTCCTTATAACTCGTTTTTACCCACACGTCAATCGATCTACCTCATTAGTTGTGTCTCTCCCTTCCTCCGACAAACAACAATTGATCTACCGATCTAGTTAGGTTTGCTTACCAAACACATGGTTCCCCTTCATCATCCATGGATGCGTCCCAACAGATCTATCACGCACAGGCACACACAGAAACACATCCCCACTCTTATTGATAACATTGCAGTTCCACCCTTAGTTTGTCTAGTAGGCCTCTCCCACCATCTTCGAGAAGCAACTCCATCACCCATCCAGCACTCTACCCTCTCCCTCCCTCTCCCTCCCTCTCTCTCTCTCTCTCTCTGTCCCATCATATTTCCCGTCCTTCAGTTATGTATGGATGTCGACCGATCTCCCTCAAGACATAGCTGGGTCTCTCCTTCTCAACACATATACGAGTCGTTCTACCTCTATAGTTAGGCCTCTGCCTACCCCTCCCCCACCCCCTCCCCCCCCCACACACTGATACATCGAGCGCTCTAGTCATGTCTCCCTGCCACACACAAACTTGACATGTGCCCTCTAACGTTCCGGTAGGCCAGTCGCCCTATATCTTTGACTTGCACACACACACAATTTCGATGGCTCTCTTCATCGATCTCGCACCCACCCACTTGATCCTCTCTTCGACTCTATCGATAGCTATGACCCCTCCCTCTCTTCTCGTGGATTGCCCGACCCTCTATGTATGATATGGATAGGCCTCCATTTCACACACATTGCATGCAAAAATTTGTTTGAGATGTCATCGACACATATTCCCACAAATAATTCACGAAATCAACCCCCCCACCCCCCCAAAACAAAAAACACTCACGAACGCGGTTTGTATCTCTCACACACACCCACGTAGGTGGGGGACGTGCACGAAGAGAAGAGGTGCATGCACGGCGCACGTACTCCCGTCTCTTTCCCAACCACACCCGCGCGGGTACACGGTGGAGCTCATTTCTGTACGAAAAAGGCAGCCCACGTGGTAATTTGGCACGTGTACTGGTTGTCCACTTGGTGGAGGGAGGATCGTCTACCACGGGTGAACAAACAAATTGCGACTTGACGTGTTATGTTAAAAAAGAGGCAAACCATGTGGGGCCTACCTTAGAGGCAAGGCTCTATACACTGGAGTACTTTTGATGTGTCCCGTCAACTCGCAGAACGAGGAGAAGCTTGCTTAGTACGCCGTCTCCCCCGCCCACGGGCGCGGTGGCTCGCAGGATGAGGTGAAGCTTGCTCCGCCTTACGCCCGCTCCCTCGCCCATGCGCGCGGTGGCTCGCAGGACGAGGAGAAAAATTTACTACTCCCTCCGTTTACTCCTCGTCCCTACTACCTTGGTTATAGAGATTATATCATATTGTTTGGAATATATATGTCCTTTAGTAGATTTCAATATGAACTACTAGTACATACTCCAAACACTGATGTATATAGACGTATTTTAGAGTGTAGATTCACTCATTTTGCTCCGTATGTAGCACTCTCCCTCGCCCCTCGACCCTCGCCCACGTGGTGGACGTGCAGCAATTCATTCGGTCTCATATAGCCAGAACGATATATACTGCACTACCATTATTGCTCGACTTCCCGAAGAGGCGAAGAGCCAATCGCAAGGTTAATATTTTGGAGATGCCAAGCGCAAGGTTATAGGAGAACGAGTAGTAGGTGCCGCGTCATTTATAAATAAAGTTTTTTTCTTCAGTGGCACGTACGCAATATGATAGGTTCATATGGAGAGAAAAGGAAACCGCTCCACTATATACATAGTCAGGACGGGCCAGCCTACACGGTTGCTTGCTGGGGTTGCTCTCTTCACACTCTCTCGCACAAAACGACTGTGGCCACATCTCTAACATCCCGGCGGATCACGTCCGCTTGGGGAAGGGGTGGATGCTTAGTGTAGATGCGGTGGCCGTCGCCGACGGCGAAAACCCACTGTCGGCACGTCCCGATCAGGGGTCCCCGCCGTTCTCTCTCACAAAGCCGGTGAGGTTGCCTTCGTCCCTTGCTCACTGCCGCGACGTGGGCAGTTGCCGCCTCCCGCCGCCCTCCTCAAGGTTGAGCTACGTCCCTCAGGTACAACTCCCTTTACAGCCGGCTTGCACCACTGCTCCAGCTGCCCACATCACTCCCTGTGGATATTTCTCTACTTCTTTGCCCCGCACATACCTCTACTGGCTTCTACGTACTGTATTTGTGATGAGTTTATGTCTCATCAACTAGTCCCAGTAATCTTATTCTAATCACGCTTCTTCAATTTCTTTGCCACAGGGATGCTCATCTCGATTTTGGTGAAACTGCACAAAATGATCCGATGGTCAAAAGGTTGCAAACTTCATTTATTAGGAAGCTCGAACGTTGCCAGCAAATTGAAGCCTGGTCAGGGTTCACGGTTCAAGGGCTAGGGACTGCATGGATCGTTTTTTTCTTTAGCTGCCTCTGTTCCAAAATAAGTGTCAACTTTAGTAGTAGTACAACTTTGTACTAAAGTTTGCACAAAGTTGAGACACTTATTTTGGAACGGAGGGAGTACATATTTGCTATGATCTGTCAATCATTGAGATGCAATAGCATGCATGTTAGTCTCCTTTGTATTTGATGAAATGTTGCAACGGGCAACCTTGGACGCAAGATACATGTAACAGAAGCTGGAAGCTTCATAGCATTGTACAAATTTATCTCGCTGATAAATTACAGTACGTACTATACTAGTACTTCCTCCGTTCCTAAATATAAGTCTTTGTAGAGATTTCACCATGAACCACATGCGGATGTATATAGATGCATTTTAAGTGTAGATTCATTCATTTTGTTCCGTATGTAGTGGAATCTCTACAAAGACTTATCTACTAGTAATAGCTAGCCCCCACTACTAGGAATTCTCTATCCTCTCCTTGAGCCACATCATCAAAATTGATGTAGCCGTTAGATGAAGTAAATCAGTCCATAATAGCCGTCTGATCTAGACGTTGAGAGGCTCCGCACTAAGCCACATGCAAGCATGCAGAAATACCGTGGCACATGCATGTGAGTGGGTTTTAAATCACATCAACATGTCTGCATGCAAGCATGCACCGGTAGCATGCATGTAAGTGAGCTTTTAAGTCCCATTAACATGTCAAAAAGAAAAATATAATCCCATTATGCAGTAGGAGTTGGCTGATCTTTTTTCCTTACGTGGGATGATCTAAATGATGATGGGAGTTTATTTAGTTTGGCTACCACATTTGTCATGCGGTTATAGAGTTTTTTTAGTTCTATGAAATCGATAATTTTGCGCAGAGAGATATACCGCTGTTCCGCGGCAACGCGCGGGGACTCATCTAGTAATATTTAGGAACGGAGGGAGTACTATGTAAAGAGTTAGGTGTCGCACGGTGATAGTGTGAGGTGGGCCATGTAATCACTGAGCCTGTGTGTTTTCACTGCTCTTGCACGCCTCCGCTGTAAGAATGGAGAAAATTGTAATCTAGTAGTAGTACCTCCTTTCGCCGAAAGCGTGGGACATCCAGCAGTCCTACCACCTCAGTAATAAAGACCAATGAGCCGTCAAATCACATAGACCCAGCAGTAAGTTGGACGGACGAAGCAACCATCACTCTTGCGCCAGTGAGAGGTCGCGTCCGCTCTGCCCGGGCATGAATGCGGCACCGATTCTTTGGAGCGGCGCTGACCGTTTCGGGCGGGAAGCGCGCGCGGGCGATGGAGGGGCTTTGGGTGGGCCAGGCTGGTCAGGAGCGGGCGTGGCAGCTGTCCACATGTCCCTACCGGACACGCCCGGAAACGAGAGGATGCACCGACTCTCGCGGCTAAAATCGTACTACACTACACAACATCTCTCTGTAGGAGTAGGTCGATCTGTCGCTCTCTCTAACACACACATGCTGTTAAACACACACACACACACACACACACGCACGCACCTTGGTCCCGTTGCACCTTCTAACGTGACTTATTACACCTAGACGGAGGGAGTAGTAAGTATACGAGATACGGTGGCACACTGACTTAAGTCGAATACAAGTGCCCAAAATTTGTGTGCATGTTATAATAAGGATTCACTTAAAATAGTACGTGAGCGAACAGAGGGATCAATTGGACAGTGTTCCCGAGCAGTAGCGAGATGTGTGAGGTAAGATACACCGCTGGCGCTTTTAATTTTTCTTATTAATTTTTTTGTTTCACCCTCTGACTGGTGGGACCCAACGTACTACGTGGAGAGAGGTAAGGTGACTAAGGCTGCATTATTTTTGCACCACTGTGGATAGTCTTACCACCAAAGCCACATGACACGATTATGATTGGAATCCCAATGACTCCCACACACACACAAAAAACACGGCATGCTTGTCACACGAATGCAGGAATGTATAAAAGGTTATTTCCCTCTCGTTGAACATAACGGGAGGGTTGTGTAGCTGGTTAGCCTGTTCGCTCAGCAAACTTGAGGCCTCGGGTGGATTCTTTGACTGGTCAAATTGTTTTCTAGGGTTTGCATGCTTCACACTCTCTCTCCAGTATATATATACACGCTGGAGCCTCAGCGCTTGTAGTTGCTCTCTTCACACTCTCTCGCCCTCTCCAGATCTAAACAAGACTTCTTTGGCCTCTCTCTCCCCTCACTGCTGCTCAAAGAGCCGGCAGGATCCGTCCGCCGGGAAGGGAAGGAGTCTTAACACTGTCGCCGTCGGCGAGGGACTACCGGCACAGCTGTTCACTTTCCACCCAGCGGCGGTGCGGGAGGGCCTCTGACCCCTTCTTCTTCGCCGCCGTCCCGTCGTCCACCGAACCACGCCCCAAGAACCTTAAGGTATAATTTACTTACTCCACATGCATTGCTCTAGCTGCATGTATACCATGAATCTAGGATGTGGTTCAAAGAGGAAAGGAGTGGGGGAAAGTAGTGGGAAAAGTTGTATATAGCATGAATCTAGGACATGGTTCAAAGAGGAAATGAAGGGGGAAAGTAGTATAGCATGAATCTAGGACGTGGTTCAAAGAGGAAAGGAATGAGGGAAAGTAGTGGGGAAAGTTGTATCGCATAAATCTAGGACGTGGTTCAAAGAGGAAAGGAAGGGGCGAAAGTACTAGTTCAAAAGGAAAGGAAGGGACAAGGCTGTAGAGTTTGAGCAGGACTAGATTTGCTGCGCTCACATAGGGAAAGGTATCTAAAGATAACAAAACTGGGACCAACACAAATATGCTCCTTGGTTGTTTGTTGTTTGTTGCAACAGACTGTGCATGACCACAGTACATCGGTAGATGCACATGGTGCTGGTGCGTCCACTGTCCCGTGCAACTCATTAGCTGTTGTTAATCTAAGGCCCTGTTTGGTTAAAAACTCCCTAGTCCCTACCTGCTTGGTTCCAGGGACTAAACATGGACTAGAGGTTATTAAATGACATGCTAAAAGACCATGTTACCCCTAGTAATGAACTAATAGAGACAAGGTGCGATGCGTGGCAGGGGCAACTGTTGGAAAAAGTCCCAAAAAGACTCCCTCGGGGTCTTCTTTCTTTAGTCCCAAATGCCCACTTTTAGTCCCTAAAAGTCCCTCCTGTTTGGTTTAGATGGGACTGACACGGAGTTTTTTTAGTCCCTACACCAAAATGTCCCTGTAAACAAACACCCTCTAATAATGCCGCTGGAAAATTGATGCAATGCCACAGTTAAAAGCAAATTACATGTTTAACGAATTTTATTGTTAATATAATCTCTATGTTAATATTAATCAATGCCACCGTTTGAGAAATGCTACTGTCTTGCTTTCTTTCCCATTTAGATAAGGTAGATGCTTCTTTTTGTTGGCTTCTGTGTCATCCACCGTTATTGACCACTAATTGTTTCCTTTGCACCTCTGTGTAAACAGGGTTATCTACTTCACCTCGTTGCCATTGTGACCTTTTGTTGCACTGCACAAAACACTTTTGTTTTAAGAGTGTTTTGTGCAGTTCAACCAAAATGTCACACCGACAACGTTGCTTGATTGCTTGATCTTAGTGGAACTGCACAAGAGGAGATCTTACTTCCTATCCGTTAAGGCGAATTTGGTTCAGATCTTCTTCTTGTGAGTTGTTTGAATTCCGCATCATGAGAGGTCAGTACTAGCCTTCTTTCACATGATTCTGCAGTGTGCTTTCATATGTTGTGCTACTTGTACGATAATGTTGCTTGATTTTAGTGAACTGCAGAAATGGAGACAAGACTTCCAATCTGTATGTGCACCGTAATATCCCATTGAGGTAAGATAAGGATATTTCACAACTGCTGGCCTGTATTTTGCCACTTTCATCAGAAAATTAAGTTTAGTACTATACTTGTGCTCCCTAATTGACATGCCAAATCTTACATTGAAGGCGAAGCTTGTCTGTTATTGAACCAAGTGATGAAGGGGAAGAACAAGCGGAAGAAAAACAAAAATCAACTCCCGGTGCTGTAATGAAGCACTGGAACTGTGATGACACAAGTAATGATATAGTTTTGCATCTTAATTTATTGCTATGGCTGGAACGAGCAATTGTTTTGCCACTGATTTGATGCCACTCTTAATGTAATATGTAATTATCTCTACTTGTGCAAACAGGGATCTTCTTTGAAGATACCATATATTTTAGTGCAACTGCACAAGAAGATGTTGGAAACATTAAACTAATCGAGGAGTATATAGTAAGCATGGCCACCACCGTAGATAGCAACAGATGGTTCCGGAGAAGTGCTTCATCTGTATGCTCTACACAATAAGCCTCCTGACAAAGGTTGGTACTCGCCCACTGATTTCATCCATATGATTGAGCTTTGTCATCTCTATTGGTGTTGTGCTACTGTTTAGATACTGTCATGAAAAAGTGGTATTGTCCTTGAGAAGTGCTTCATCTGTGCTGTTTTAAATATTTCCTTTCCTTTTTTTCGAGCAAACAGGGATGCTAGCATTTAGTAGTCCTCTTGTCTTTGCACAACAGGATCATCTTCCTCTGAAGAAGAATATGGAGTACGTGAAGTGACTAGTTCCGATTATGCCAGGATGAAGAAGCCCTGTCTATCTTCTCATCAGAAGGAGCAGTTGAAGGATGGTTACATTACTCCCCACAAGACCAAACTAACTTCAGCTCAGAAGGACTGACAAATCTCCATTTTTTTGCTGTGATGCGCGAGTACAATGTTGTTCTAGGATTCTTTCTGGTGAGTTCCATTTTTCTAAAAGTGTGCTCTACATGGACCATGTATGTGCCTGTTGAAACTGTCAATTCATAGTACAGTTTGCTTTATACTAATCACTTTTTTGTATTTGTGCAAACAGGGGTGCTCAGCTTGATTTCAATGGGAACTGCACAAAATGTTCATGAATACATCGAATCATTCATTTCCACCACAAGAAAGGAGGTGCCGATAAGTTCAAGGCGTTGCAACATATGAGGGCGAAATCATACAAGCTACGCGCGAATTTGGTTGATTTTGGTGGAACTGCACAAAAAGAACAGCTGGTTTATTTAGCACGAGGTGCCATGTCAATGTCCGAACTGATGGCAAACCCTGCCCATTCCACAATCGTAGGCATTTGATATTTTGGAATGGGACAACCTTGTCAAATTTTGCTCATTGATTTTAGCAAGACATGCGTTTGATATTTTCGAATGGGACGCCCTTTGCTGTCAGCAGCGTCGATCAATTTTTTCTTTATTCTTTAGTTGTGAAGTAAATATTGCCTCTGACATGTGAGTCGCTGAGATGCATAATCATCGATTGTTTTGAATGTTCTCTATGAATTGCCAGGCCTGTGTGTTTGATTGCAATGTACAGAAACGCTAAAAAGCTGCTCAAACTCTTTGTACTCCTTCTGTTCCTTTTTACTTCGCACATTGTGAAAGTACATACTTTTTTGTATAAGATTGGTCAAAGTAGAGATACTTTGACTGCAGACAAAACTTGTATGCAGACTAGAAAGGACCGGAGGGAGTACATGTGAAACTGCTGCAAACGAGGTGATCACCCTGGGAATAATGCTAGTACGTATTGTTTTGCATGTTCATCCAATGCCAGTGATACAGGAATTCGAACTAATCGAAATAAATTCATTCATACACGGTCGGATTTCATATAAACATGCCGGATTTCATTACATTTCATACATTCTTCAACTAAAAAGGGGTGCGCTGGAGGTATAATTAATTAACCGAAGCTACCCACCTGTGTCCCGCTGAGCCGAACAGAAGCTTCAGTGACTTAACTGCAGGTGCAGTTGCGTAACTGACATGTGGCCTGTTGGGCCCACGTGTCAGTCAGCCAACTGCACCAGCAGTTAAGTAGAAGCAGCGTTCTTCTCCAGCGCAGCTCTCCGACTCCACGTCGCCGCCAAGAAGCTAACCGGCCGTCAATGGTCAACCCGCCTAGCTTGGCTTCAACCGGAGGGTAGCAGCGGTGGCCTTACTTGGACCCGAGCGGCGGCGACCTACCGTGTTCTACTCTTCCTCGTTTTCTGTGTGGCGCGGCCTCGTTGGCAGCGGGGCGGGGCCTCGGCGGAGCCGGCGATGTCCTCTGTCTCGTTGCCGGCGGGCGGCGCCTCAGCGGAGCGGTGGAAATCCTCCCCCACGTTGCCGGCAGGGTGGGGCCTCGGCTGAGCCGGCGATGTCCTCTGCCTCGTTGTTGGCGGGGCGGGGCCTCGGCGGAGCCGGCGGTGTCCTCTGCCTCGTTGTTGGCGCCGCGGGGCCTCGGCGGAGCAGGGCCTCGTCGACGCCAGCGGAGCGGGGACTCGTCGGAGCCGGCATTGTCCTCTGCCTCGTCCTCGGTCTCGCCAAACAGCGCCTCGCCCGCTTCATCGCCCTCTTTGCTAGCCTCTTTGTAGGCGGCCGCAGCCTCCGTCACCCGCATGCGGTACCGCCAGCGCTCGAGGCGGCCCTTGCGGGCGGAGCGGTACGAGTCGAGCAGCGCCTCCTGCTCCGCCCGCTCCGCGGTGATCTGCTCCTCCGCCTGCAGGTGCTCCTGGAGGAGATGGTGGTTGTAGGCGGCGTCGGCCTGCGCCTCCCGGAACTGCTCCTCACGCATCTGCCTCACCCTGTCCATATATTGGGCACGGGCCTCGCCGATGGTCATGGTGCAATGCACCGGCGAGGATGGCGCGGAGGAGGGGGTTGGCGCCGGATCGTCGACTACCATGTTCTCCATTGGGACGTCGTCGTCCTCCGGCTGCCTGCCGGCCAGCCGGTCGGCAGCAATGGCTGCCATCTCCTTGTGGTCCATCGTCCGCCCGTCCCGAAGAGCGCTGGAGCGCGAGGAAGCCATGGTGGGCAGTAGTGGTGTGGACAGGAGAAAGGGAACGGATGCGGATGACTGCGGCTATGGCCGGCGCAGCAGTTTATATAGCAATGGTGGGCGGGCGGAGGGACGGACGTGTGGCGCCGGAGTAGCCGCCTCGGCAACCGCGTATCATTAATGTGGGCGGCAGATGGACGGACGGACGGCACTTGTGTCGTTTGAAGGCGGAGCAATCGCCTGCACCGGGAAGCGGGGCGGGCGGCGCTGACTGTTTCGCGCGGAAAGCGCGCGCGGGCGAGGAGATGACTTTACTTGGAGAGGATGACAATGGGGACCCACCAGGTCCATAGCCTCACGTACGCAAGTGCCTCCTTATTATATATATATATATAACTATAATTTATTTTGCTTCCTCCTGGTTTCCTGACATCACGGTCCCACACCATTGTCAACCTATGTAGTAGTCAATAAACGAGAGAATTGCACAAGAAGCGGCCGACAGCTGGGACCAAGCAGCTCGAGCAGTATTTGTGTTTTTGAGGTGTGAGCACTGCAGAGTTTTTCGATGTTTAGCCCAGATATTAATTTTTCTCCTCTGAACAACAACGAAAACATCGCTGCAGGTATTAACTGGGCGGGCTGTGGCCCGTCTAGCCCAGGCCAGATATCCAGCCCAGATATTAATTTTTTTCAAGCTGAAAATGGCTAGCCCAGCTATACTTTTTTTAGGAATACCCAGGCAAGGTCAAGTTGTTATTCTCCGCCCCGCTGGGCTGCAAATCTTTCCTAGGAGGGATGCATTAGGCTTAACAAGAAAATGGGCTTTAAGAAATAATAAATGGGATGTAATTATAAAAACTGGGCAGTAACTATAAAAAAATGCACCAAACACGTGATTACTTTATAAAATATTATTTTTGGATATTGAAAATTTTAATTTCATTAATTGTTGCGAGCGCAATGTTTCGTTGGATTTTTACGTAATATAAATTTATATTGAAATTGTATTTAATCTGACTAGAAATTTCGGGATAAAAATATTTCGGATCCCATCAAAATGTGGGAAATTTTATTGAATTCTGTTTTGAACGGTTGGTTGAAATGGGTTGTACTTTTAACAAACTGTAAATGGGTTGTAGTAAATTCCATTAGAATTCAAAAATGGGCTACACATTCTTACAAATCTCAAATGGGCTATAAGTTCTTTGCCACACACTTACGGCCTTACTAAGTTGACGCGTCCCCTAAAAAAACAGAGTTGACGCGTATGCAAGGCTTTGTCAACTTATAGTCAACACGCAGATGCCGTGCTTCTTCTTCAATCTCGGATATTCTAGCTTCACCCACCCAAAAAATGATTCCTCCCCTTGACATCTGGGGCGCATCGTTTCGGAAGCTGACCTGTGGGCCTACTAAGTTGACGTACCAAGGGCTTTGTCAACTTAGTCAATATAAACGATTCTAGCTGCAGAGACCGTACGATGTCCATCCAACGGCCGTCGTGCTTCTTCAACCTCTAGTCTTCTTGCTCCAGCCGCCCAAAGCAGCGCCGATCGTGCCGCCTGCTCCTGCCTCCCGTGGCCGGCTGTGCTGCCACGGAGGCCTCACCGCCCCCTACTACTCCCACCGCTGGCCAGGCCATCCCTCCACTCACCCACACCCCCTGTTATTCTACGGCGACGGCAGCACAGCCGAACCAGTGAACCCTCGTACTCCTCTCCGCGTGTGCATCCACTGTCGCGTCTTCCCCGGCTCCGCGTCGTCCCCTTCCTAGGCCTCGCCGTCGTCCACCGCCCTGGTGCTCTCGGCGTGGCGTGGTCAACGTGGTCAAGGAACGACTTCCATCGGACGTGGACTGTACGTGGAGAGGCTGACAGCTGGGTCCACGGTAGCCGCAAGGAAGTGCCTCCTTATTACGCGGAAAATAATTATTCCTCCACCTGACAGCGGGGACCCACCGGACGGGCCACCAGTATTTTGCGAAAAAAATCGTTTCCCCCTGACTGCTGGGACCCACCGGACGGGCCACCGTATTTCATGAAAAAAACGTTCCCCCCGCTGTCAGCTCGGACCCACCGGAAGTGCCTCCTTATTACGCACAAAAAAATGAATACTCCCCCGGCTAGCTGGGACCCACCTTGGTGGGAGGCTGACTTGTGGGCCTACTAAGTTGACGGGGACGAAGGGCTTTGTCAACTTAGTCAATATGAACGATTCTAGCTCCAGTGACCGTACGATGTCCATCCAACGGCCGTAGTGCTTCTTCAACCTCTGGTCTTCTTGCTCCAGCCGCCCAAAGCAGCGCCGGTCGTGCCGCATGCTCCTGCCTCCCGTGGCCGGCTGTGCTGCCGCAGAGGCCTCACCGCCCCCTACTATTCCCACCGCTGGCCAGGCCCTGCGGCGATGGCAGCCTCACACCGCAGCCGAACCAGTGAACCCTCGTACTCCTCTCCGCGCGGGCTTCCACTGCCGCGTCTTCCCCGGCTCCGCGTCGTCCCCTTCCTAGGCCTCGCCGTCATCCACCGCCGTGGTGCTCTCCGCGCGGCGTGGTCAACATGGTCAAGGAACGACTTCCATCGGAAGAGTACTGTACGTGGAGAGGCTGACAGCTGGGTCCACGGCCACAGCCCAGTTTTTTTGTGATTTGCCAAGTAAGTCGCTTTGTCAGGCCTGTTGGGCTGCAAATCTTTCAAGACGAGGAGAGCTTTCATTCGGCTGGCCGAGAAAATGGCCCATCAGTAATGAGAAATGGGCTGTACATTTTTAAAACACATCAAACCGGCAATTAGTTTCAAATATCTTTTTTTCATTTCAAGATTTTAAATTACATTAATTTTTATGCGTGGAGAATTTGTTGGATTTTATATTGATATACATTTATTTTTAAAATCAGTTTGAATGTGAGTAGAAATTTCGGGATTAAAAACAGTTCGGACCGCACCGAAATATGCAAAATTTCGTATAATTTTTTAACCATGGCCACAATATGGGCTGTAATGCTAAGAAAAAGAATTTTGGCTCCAAAAAAACCTTAAGAATTAGCAAATGGGATGTAAATTATTAGAAATAATGGCAGATGGGTTGTATGCTATTTTCCACAGATTTGAGGCTTTCCTAAAAAAAAGGTTGACGCACAAGCACTGACTGTTGGATGTCCATCCAACGGCCGTCGTGCTTCTTCAATCTCTGCTCTTCTTGCTCCAGCCGCTCAAACAAGCGCCGGCGGGACTGCCTGCTCCCTCCTCCCCGCGGCCGGTTGTGCTGCCGTGCAGGCCTCACCGCCCCACCGTACTCCCATCGCTGGCCTAGCCATCCCTCTACTCACCCACACCTGCTGTTATTCTCCGGCGACGGCAGACGAACCAGTAAACCCTCGTACAGTCGTACTCCCCTCTGCGTGGGAAACAACTGTCAAGGCTTCCCTGCCTCCGTGTCGTTCCCTTCCTAGGCCTCGTCGTCGTCCACCGCCCTGGTGCTCTCGGCGCGGCTTGGTCAACATGGTCAACGACCGACATGCATCTCAAGTGGACTGTACGTGGAGAGGCCGACAGTTGGGTCCACGACCGCACGCAAGGAAATGCCTCCTTATTACGCGCAAAATAATGATTCCTCCACCTGACATCAGGGACCCACCGAAAGGGCCTCTGTGTTTCGCGAAAAAAATGTTACCGCCGCTGACAGCTCGGACCCACCAGCTATATCTTCGCACGCAAGGAATTGCCTCCATATTACGCACACACAAAATGAATACTCCCCCTGCTAGCTGGGACCCACCATGGTGGGAGGCTGACTTGTGGGCCTACTAAGTTGACTGGGAGGGGGCCTTTGTCAACTTTAGTCAATATGAATGATTCTAGCTCCAGTGACCGTACGATGTCCATCCAACGGCCGTAGTGCTTCCCACGCCCAAAGCAGTGCCGGTCGTGCCGCATGCTCCTGCCTCCCGTGGCCGGCTGTGCTGCCGCGGAGGCCTCACCGCCCCCTACTATTCCCACCGCTGGCCAGGCCCTGCGGCGACGGCAGCCTCACACCGCAGCCGAACCAGTGAACCCCCGTCGTCCCCTTCCTAGGCCTCGCCGTCGTCCACCGCCCTGGTGCTCTCGGCGCAGCATGGTCAACGTGGTCAAGGAACGACTTCCATCGGACGTGGACTGTACGTGGAGAGGCTGACAGCTGGGTCCACGGCCGCGGCAAGGAAGTGCCTCCTTATTACGCGGAAAATAATGATTCCTCCACCTGACAGCTGGGACCCATCGGACGGGCCACTGTATTTCGCGAAAAAAAATGTTTCCCCTTGACTGCTGGGACCCACCAGCTACATCTTCGCACGCAAGGAAGTGCGTCCGGGAGAAAAAAACGATTCGCCCCCCTGACTGTTGGGACCCACCAGCTACATCTTCGCAGGCAAGGAAGTGCCTGACAGTCGGGACCCACCTGGTCGAAGCGTACGTAGCATTGTCATTCTGGTCGCGAACGTGTACGTACATACTGGTCGATGTAGAGGCGCGCACGTGTCGTACTAGAGGCGCGCACGTAGCATGTACACGTAGGTACAGCGGCCAGTGTGCAACAAAGAAAATACGGCCACGTACGTACATACGGGCTGGGTCTCGAACGCCTACTCGCGCATACGTATGGCCAGGGCTCGTACATGGCTGGGTCGGAACGGAGAAACAGCGTCGTCATCGTGTTCATGGGGAGCCAACCGGCTGGGTCGGAACGGAATGCGTCGTCGTGTTCATCGGGAGGGCTTGGACGGAACAACCGATGGAAACGAGGCCTGGCGTACCGTAGAACGGAGGAAACGGCCTTGTGTTCGACCGGCCATGTTTGAAACGGGATCCTGTTCATCGGGAGGGGTCTGGCGTACCGCAAAATGGAGGAAACGGACCTCCTACGGTCGAAACGGGGGTCCTGTTGATCGGGAGGGGTGTGGCGTACCGCAAAACGGAGGAAATGGACTTGTGTTGGAGCGTGACGGTCGAAACGGGGGTCCTGTTCATCGGGAGGGGTGTGGCGTACCGCAAAACGGGACTCCACGGGACACTGTCCATCTCCACCGTCGACCCCCTCCCGCCTCCACGGGCGACTGTTCATCCACCGTCGACCTCCTCCAGCCTCCACCTGCGGCTGTTCATCCACGGGCTCATGTTCATCCAGCCTCCACCACGCGCTACTCCACCGGCTACTGTTCAACCAGCCCTCTCCACGGGCTCCTGTTCAACCACCCTCCACGGGCTACTGTTCATCCAGCCCTCCACGGGGTGGTCCTGTTTATCCTGCCCTCCACGGGGTGGTTCTGTTCACCCTGCCCTCCACGGGGTCCTGTTCATCCAGCCCCAACCGGCTCGATCGATCGGGGTCCTGTTCATCTAGAGGCAACACCACAGGGTCCTGTTCATCCACCCCCACCGGGAACTGTTCATCCAACCCCCCCCCCAGCAATGCTCACTGTTCAGTTAGCAGCAGTAGCGAAGGAATCGCTCGATCGGGTTCAGTTAACAGCCATCGATCAATCGCTCGGGTTCAGTAACGCGTAGCCTGTAGTGCAATCGCTCGGGTTCAGTTAGAGCCCAACGTCTCGCTCGGGTTCGGTTAGAGCCAACGCCTCGCACACGCGCGCGTACGTGTACGAGAGAAACGGGCATCGCTCGGCCCCCGGCCTCCCACCGTAACCGGGAACTCCCCGAACTTTCCTCGCCCTCGCTTCTACCACGGTTTTTTCCGTCATGGACGGCCCAAAGAATGTCATGCAGCTGCGTCTCCGACCCGCCCAGGACGAAAAGCCCATTTTCTGTCATGATTTTTTTCATAGAAGTAGGAGCCCACCACATCTATGATGATACCGGGTTTTGTCACAATTATCGTCATAGAAGTGTCATATGTATGACAGAAAAAAAATTTGTTCGGCCCAAAATGTCACGGATGTGTCTTTTTTTTTGTAGTGCTGCCATCAAATTCAGGTATGTTGTACTTAGCAGGTTTCACCAGAGTCATAAGTCTTCGGTTGTCATGCTGTTGATCTCTCTGCCCATTGTCCACCCTTCTGTCATGTTGGCCCTATTCCTCCCCTTGCTCCTGTTCTTGCTTTGGGAAACCCGGAGATGAAGTTGTTAAGAGAACTCTGCAATTCCCTAGGGTCTTCTGTAAGGACTGGAAGTTATTTTGCACATGGTCTCTGAAGTCCTCAAAATCTTCCCTGTCTTGCTCTCTGTTCTTCTGCAAGGTTTGGACATCGAGCTGCAAGGACTGTATTTCCAGGTTGTCTGTGGAAGCCGAGTCAGTTGGTCCAACCATCCCGAAGACGAGATCGAGCAGAGAGGTTTTTTATAACTGGCAGGAAGCCAAGTGACCTCAGTGCTGAAGATCGTCGGGCAAAAGGAGGAAATTTTACCACAACAACAGCTGCAACCCGACCTTCGCCGTAGATCCTGTCGCCGCCTACACCGCCGCCATCGCCGCGCCGCCAGAGTACATCGGATCTGGGAGGGAGGGTAGGATTTTACAAATGAAACAGTGTGTTTCAGCAACCACGTCCCGCACCAGACCTGTACCGAGCTAAACACCGCTGCCAACGCCGCCGTAGGCCTCACCGCCACCAGCCTATCCGGTGGGAAGTGGAGGATTTTACGGCTCCTCCAACTCCACTTCGGCACCAGATCACGCGCCTCCAAGGAGAAGAAACTTGGCTCTGATACCAATTGTCAGACCCAAGGTGTTCTGACAGACCAAATTCAGAGAAGTGGGCTCAAACTAGCTTTTCTTGGCACTTTCAGAGGAAGGATTCAAGCTTACAAGCGAGTTACAAGATGAACTAGCCTACCAGGAACACTGGCGGCGGAAGGGGGAAACCCTAGAGATGATTCGATGCCCACAAAGTCTCTCTCGAGAGGGCTTTATAGCCTTACAAGTTGGTAAGAAAGTAAAGAAAAACGGCACGCAGTGGATCACTGTAATTGTTGCCAGAAGGTTGAACAGTGACTCGGAGCCGCCCGATTGAAGATCAACAGCATCGCTGCAGTCATAACTTCACGAAGCGGTACGGCTGGTTATCCGTCGTTGGATGGAAGATGAGTGGCCATCAGAGCGTCACGCGCTCCCTTGTTCATTTAAGCTTAACTGAAAGTGTTATTTCGCCCCATCATCTTCAGGGTTAGCACTAGGGTCCTGACACAACCCCGGCGGGCGCGCCACCCTTGTTTACACCAACTTCACCGTCCGGCTCATGGACGCGTCGGCGGCGGCGGCGTCACCTACTGCGAGGATCACCGAGTTTGACCTGCCGCAGCCCATCGACGTTCCGCAGCGTATGGCGCACGAGGCGACCGCGGTGGCCCAGCTAGAGCCGCCGGAGGACCTGCCGATACGGTACGTGCGCGCGTTCTACGAGGGTCGCGGCGTGTCCGGCGCGGAGATGGAGCTGAGCGGGGTCTTGTCCACCCGCACGGTGATGGCCACCACCAGCGTCCTCCCCACGTACTACTGCTGGCCGGTGACCATCGCCGTCAGCCCGGGCGACTCCTCCGCCGACGTGCCCTGCTTCGAAAAGCTGGACGCGCCGGCCCATGTGTGATCAATCAAGCGGGCGGGCAAGGCTACAGGTCGACCTGGCTAGCTTGGTACCTACCTATCTGTAACTGTAGTATTGTAGTAGGCTCGATGATCCATGCATGGTTGATGCCTGCCATGACAATTTATTTGTGTTGAATTAACTCTAGCTGCAGTGCAGCAGCGTGAGTATGAATATATATATTTACCTGCCTGTCGAGGCTCTCGATGTGACATGTACTACTCTTCGTTGCAGCGAACACCATCTATTGGTGTAATAAGTTGCAATAGGGTCTAATCTAATGTGTAGCATGACTGACGGGACGTGGGCAGCTACCATTGGCCCGGACATCGACGCACCAACACTCATGGAATTCATAAGCCTGTGGACTCGGGTCAAGGGCGTGCAGCTCCAAGAAGGGATACCGGACACCATTAGATGGGCTTGGGAGCATGATGGCCACTACTCCGCCCGATCGGCGTACGCCGCCAAGTTCATGGGAAGAGAGATAGCCCCAACCGCGGAGGCAACATGGAAGTGTCGGGCCCCCCTACAATGCCGCTTCTTCACATGGCTCGTGGTACGTAACAGGTCACTAGTAGAGAAAGAGGCTTCCATACGCCCCCATTAGTCCCTAAAATAATCGAACCGCGACCAAAGGGGTCTTTAGTCGCGGTTCGGGAGGAGACCCGCGACCAACTATCTGGGCCCAGCGCGCTCGGTCGACAGCTGGCGGACGGGAGGGGCTTTAGTCCCGGTTGGCCTCGCCAACCGGGACTAAAGGTCCTCAGGCTGGCCCGAAGGCCTTTAGTTGCGGTTGGCCAGGCCAACCGGGACTAAAGGCCCATCCCTATATATAGGACTCAGCTCACTTCACTTAGCCACAATTCAGAAGGGGGGTGGTGGGTTTGCTTTTGGTTCCTCCTATGCACACAAGGTGTTCGATGAAATGCCCGAGAGCATGAAACAAACATGATATGAAGTGTCCGAGCCACACTTGAGCTTTCTCATTTATTTTTCCTTCGCGATCGCGGTTAGCAACTTGAACCTTTCATGTGTCATTGATAAAATATGCATGTGTGTAGTTCATTGTTTAATTTGTATTATTTCTAGCTAGTTAGTTTAACAAATGCATGATGGTTAATTATATACTTTATATAATAATAATGCAGATGAATCGGCAATGGATGTACGGTCCCCGACTCTCCGGCGAGTTCACTACGGGTTTGAAAGATTTCCTCGTAGTGGCAAATGCGAACAAGCAGCGAGGTTTTATTTTCTGTCCATGTGCTGTCTGTAAGAATCAGAAGGGTTACTCCTCCTCAAGAGACGTTCACATGCACCTGCTTCGGCACGGTTTCATGCGAAGCTATAATTGTTGGACCAAGCATGGAGAAAGAGGGGTTAGAATGGAAGAAGATGAAGAAGGGGATGATATCGATGACAACTATCATGATCATTTCGGTGATACTTTCATGGAGGATGATGCTGAAGGTGGGGAAGGGTTAGGTGAAGGTGAAGAAGAGGCACATGATGAGCCCGCTGATGATCTTGGTCGGACCATTGCTGATGCATGGAGACGCTGCGAAACTGACAAGGAGAGGGAGAATTTGGATCGCATGTTAGAGGATCACAAAAAGTCGTTGTACCCAGGATGCGATAATAGTCTGAAAAAGCTGGGCTGCACACTGGATTTGCTAAAATGGAAGGCACGGGAAGGTGTAGCTGACTCATCATTTGAAAATTTGCTGAAAATGTTGAAGAATATGTTTCCGAAGAATAACGAGTTGCCCGCCAGTATGTACGAAGCAAAGAAGGTTGTCTGCCCTCTAGGTTTAGAGGTTCTGAAGATACATGCATGCATTAACGACTGCATCCTCTACCGCGGTGAATACGAGAATTTGAATGAATGCCCTGTATGCACTGCATTGTGTTATAAGATCAGAGGCGATAACCCTGGTGACGATGTTGAGGGCGAGAAACCCAGGAAGAGGGTTCCCGCCAAGGTGATGTGGTATGCTCCTATAATACCACGGTTGAAACGTCTGTTCAGGAACAAAAAGCATGCCAAGTCGTTGCGATGGCACAAAGAGGACCGTAAGTCCGACGGGGAGTTGAGACACCCCGCTGATGGAACGCAATGGAGAAAGATCGACAGAGTGTTCAAAGATTTTGCAGCTGACGCAAGGAACATAAGATTTGGTCTAAGTACTGATGGCATGAATCCTTTTGGTGAGCAGAGCTCCAGCCATAGCACCTGGCCTGTGACTCTATGCATCTACAACCTTCCTCCTTGGTTGTGCATGAAGCGGAAGTTCATTATGATGCCAGTGCTCATCCAAGGTCCAAAGCAACCCGGGAACGACATCGATGTGTACCTAAGGCCATTAGTTGATGAACTTTTACAGATGTGGGGCAGACCTGGTGTACGTGTCTGGGATGAGCACAAAGAAGAGGAATTTGACCTACGAGCGTTGCTTTTTGTAACCATCAACGATTGGCCTGCTCTCAGTAACCTTTCGGGACAGACAAATAAGGGATACAATGCATGCACGCACTGCTTACATGAGACTGAAAGTGTACGTTTGGGTAATTGTAAAAAGAACGTGTACCTGGGTCATCGTCGATTTCTTCCCCGAAATCATAACGTAAGAAAGAAAGGCAAGCATTTCAACGGCAAGGCAGATCACGGGCCTAAGCCTGCGGAACGTACTGGTGCTGAGATATTTGATATGGTCAAGGATTTGAAAGTCATCTTTGGAAAGGGTCCTGGCGGACAATCAGTTCCGCGGGGAGTTGACGGGCACGCACCCATGTGGAAGAAGAAATCTATATTTTGGGAGCTAGAATATTGGAAAGTCCTAGATGTCCGCTCTGCAATCGACGTGATGCATGTTACGAAGAATATTTGCGTGAACCTGCTAAGCTTCTTGGGCGTGTATGGGAAGACAAATGATACAAAGGAAGCACGGCAGGACCAGCAACTTTTGAAAGACCCAGATGACCGGCATCCGGAATGGTTTCAAGGTCGTGCCAGCTATGCTCTTACCAAAGAAGAGAAGGTCATTTTTTTGAATGCCTGAGCAGTATGAAGGTCCCGTCGGGCTTCTCGTCGAATATAAAGGGAATAATAAACATGGCGGACAAAGAGTACCTAAACCTGAAGTCTCACGACTGCCACGTGATTATGACACAATTGCTTCCGATTGCTTTGAGGGGGCTCCTACCAGAAAATGTTCGAGTAGCCATTGTGAAGCTATGTGCATTCCTCAATGCAATCTCTCAGAAGGTAATCAATCCAGAAGATCTACCACGGTTACAGAACGATGTGGTCCAATGCCTTGTCAGTTTCGAGTTGGTGTTCCCACCATCCTTCTTCGATATTATGACGCACCTCCTGCTCCACCTAGTCGAAGAGATTTCCATTCTCGATCCTGTATTTCTACACAATATGTTCCCCTTTGAGAGGTTCATGGGAGTATTAAAGAAATATGTTCGTAACCGTGCTAGGCCAGAAGGAAGCATCATCAAGGGCTATGGAAATGAGGAGGTAATTGAGTTCTGTATTGACTATGTTCCTGACCTTAAGCCGATTGGTATTCCTCAATCGCGGCACGAGGGGAGACTAAGTGGAAAAGGCACGATCGGAAGGAAATCAACGATATGTATGGACGGTCATTCTATGACTGAAGCACACCACACAGTTCTGCAAA
Organism: Triticum aestivum; assembly: GCF_018294505.1. NCBI lineage: Eukaryota > Viridiplantae > Streptophyta > Magnoliopsida > Poales > Poaceae > Triticum > Triticum aestivum. The sequence continues at coordinate 25,424,574 of NC_057814.1, forward strand.
ATTCCAGCTTGGTGGCTCCGTACTTCGAGCAACACAAGAATATTTTACGCTCGGACAACCCGGGGAAGCCTGAATCCTGGATTAGAAAGGCCCACATGGAGACTTTCGGCAGTTGGTTGCGAAAACATTTAATGAATGAAAATGATGTTGGAGATCAGCTGTACATGTTGGCCAAGACACCATCTTCGACTATAACGACTTTCCAAGGGTACGAGATAAATGGGAATACATTTTACACCATCGCCCAAGATAAAAAGAGCACCAACCAAAACAGTGGTGTCCGCTTTGATGCAGCAACCGAGAATGGGCAAAAGGTCACATATTATGGTTACATAGAGGAGATATGGGAACTTGACTATGGACCCTCCTTTAAGGTCCCTTTGTTCCGGTGCAAATGGTTCAAGCTAACAGGAGGTGGGGTAAAGGTGGACGAGCAATACGGAATGACAATGGTGGATTTCAACAATCTTGGTTACCTTGACGAACCATTCGTCCTTGCCAAAGATGTCGCTCAGGTTTTTTATTTGAAGGACATGAGTAGCAAACCGAGGAAACGGAAAGATAAGAAAACGATCAGTACATCATGCGATGATCCAAAGCGCCACATTGTTCTTTCAGGGAAAAGAAACATCGTGGGAGTGGAGGACAAGACAGACATGTCAGAAGATTATAATATGTTTGGTGAAATTCCGCCCTTCAAAGTGAACACTGACCCAACCATTAAGTTAAATGATGAGGATGCTCCATGGATACGGCACAATCGTAAGCAAGCAGGGACACACTACTAGGAAAAGGCCTACTAATGGCGCACCTAATTTGGCCATTAATGGCGCATTAGTGGTGCGCCATTAGTGCCACGCCATTAGTATATTTTACTAATGGCGCACCACTGGTGCGCCATTAGTATCTGGTATACTAATGGCGCACCCCAGATGCGCCATTAGTATATACAACAGTGCGCCATTAGTATGCCTCCTAGGGGGCCATCTATACCCAGGTGCTTTGGCATACTAATGGCGCACAACAACAGGATGCGCCATTAGTAACTTCGGCATACTAATGGCGCACTGTTTAGTGATGCGCCATTAGTATCATTTGCTATTTTTTAATTTGGATCTGGATCGCGATTTTTTTGCCCATTTTTTGCTCGTTTTTTTTGGCTCATTTTTTTGCACGATATTATTTCAAATTTTGTTCCTGTTTTTGGATCTTGTACGTTCTTTTGCCATGTTCTTTTGCCGGAGAGGAGTTCGCCAGAGAGGATGAGGAGGAGGTCGCCGGAGAGGTGGAGGAGGAGGTCGCCGGAGAGGTGCTCGCCTACATCGCCGGAGAGGAGGAGGAGGTCGCCGGAGAGGAGAGGAGTTCACCGGAGCATCGGAGAGGAGGAAGGAGAAACCATGAGGGGAGCTCACCGAAGAGGAGGGAGGAGGAGCTCACCGAAGAGGAGGGAGGAGGAGCTCACCGGAGAGGAGGGAGTAGGATCTCACCGGAGAGGAGGGAGGAGGAGCTCACCGGAGAGGAGGGAGGAGGAGCTCACCGGAGAGGAGGGAGTAGGAGCTCACCGGAGAGGAGGGAGGAGGAGCTCACCGGAGAGGAGGGAGGAGGAGCTCACCGGAGAGGAGGGAGAAGGAGATGAAGTGGAGGAGAGGTGGAGTGGAGGAGAAGAATGAAGAGGTAAGGAGGAGAGGACACGCCCAACCATATATACGGCATAGTAATGGCGCACCGTGGGCAGGTGCGCCATTACTATTTTTTTTACTTTTTTGATTTATTTTGAATTTTGAAGGAGGGAAGATACTAATGGCGCACCATGGGAAGGTGCGCCATTAGTAACTTTTTTTTTTACTTTTTTGATTTATTTTGAATTTTGAAGGCGGGAAGATACTAATGGCGCACCATGGGCAGGTGCGCCATTAGTAACTTTTTTTATTTTTTTAATTTATTTTGAATTTTGAAGGCGGGAAGATAGTAATGGCGCACCATGGGCAAGTGCGCCATTAGTAAGTTTGATTTTTTTGAATTTTTTTGCCTCTCCAGATCTTAAAAGCCCCGTATCTTTTTTTCTGTTAGGTTTTTGAGGATTTTGAAAATGTTTAACGGGGTTCCCCCGGTTAAATTCGGATGTAACTTTTCGAGTAGATGATTTTTCATATAAAAAACTTTTTCATCCGAGTTCGTATGCAAAAGTTATGCCCATTTTAAGAAATTCCAGAGAGATTTTGCAAATAAAGTCGAAATTCATATTTGTTAATTTTCCCAACAACTAGACCACATATCACATGGGAAACTTATTTTATTCTATTTTTTTGACATTTCCATCATTTTCTTTTATTTTTTTAAAAACTGAAAAGGCGGTCCAGGGGGGGTGCGTTCGGTGGAATGGGCCAAGTTACTAATGGCGCACCGTGGGGGTGGTGCGCCATTAGTAGTTCACCTAGTAATGGCGCACCTCCCCAACCGTGCGCCATTAGTAGTTTTTCAAAAAAAAATGAAACAAACAAAATTTGTAACAAAATTACTAATGGCGCACCTGTGAGTGGTGCGCCATTAGTAGTTCAACTAGTAATGGCGCACCGTGGGAGTGGTGCGCCATTAGTAGTGTAATTACTAATGGCGCACCACTCACAGGTGCGCCATTAGTAGTTTAAAAAATAAAAATAAAAAAAATTGAAAAAAAATTGAAACATAATTACTAATGGCGCACCGTGGGGTGGTGCGCCATTACTAGTTGAACTACTAATGGCGCACCATCCCACGGTGCGCCATTAGTAGTTTTGAAAAAATTAAAAAAAAATTACTAATGGCGCACCGTGGATGTGGTGCGCCATTAGTATTTTCACACTAATGGCGCACCGACACATGGTGCGCCATTAGTATTTAGTAATGGCGCACCACATGTACAGTGCGCCATTAGTGGCCATTCCATCTATAGCCCTTTTCCTAGTAGTGACACAAGGGAAGAACTGATGTGTAATAATTTATTGTACCAAACTTTGTTGAATGGATCATGTGAATTAAAACGTACGATGGCGAATCCGCATGATTTGTATTTGATATATTATTTGTATTTTTAAGATTTTAAAATGAATTAGTTTTATTTTTCTGAATTTTTTGATATATTATTTGTATTTTTAAGATTTTAAAATGAATTAGTTTTATTTTTCTGAATTTTTTGATATATTATTTGTATTTTTAAGATTTTAAAATGAATTAGTTTTATTTTTCTGAATTTTTTGATATATTATTTGTATTTTTAAGATTTTAAAATGAATTAGTTTTATTTTTCTGAATTTTTTGATATATTATTTGTACTTTTAAGATTTTAAAATGAATTAGTTTTATTTTTCTGAATTTTTTGATATATTATTTGTATTTTTCAGATTTTAAAATGAATTAGTTTTATTTTTCTGAATTTTTTGATATATTATTTGTATTTTTAAGATTTTAAAATGAATTAGTTTTATTTTTCTGAATTTTTTGATAAATTATTTGTATTTTTAAGATTTTAAAATGAATTAGTTTTATTTTTCTGAATTTTTTGATATATTATTTGTATTTTTAAGATTTTAAAATGAATTAGTTTTATTTTTCTGAATTTTTTGATATATTATTTGTATTTTTAAGATTTTAAAATGAAAAGTATATGAAAAAGGACCTTTAGTCGCGGTTCGTGACACGAACCGCGACTAAAGGCTCTTTCCGCGCGGGAACGAAAGCGGCGCGAAAGAACCTTTAGTCCCGGTTGGGGACACCAACCGCGACTAAAGTTACCTTTAGTCGCGGTTGGTGTCCCCAACCGGGACTAAAGGGGGGCATTGGTCCCGATTGGTGCCACGAACCGGGACCAATGCTCTGTCTATATATACAGCACTTAGTACATTTTCCCCCACCTCCCATTCTCCTCTCGACGCCGACGCCCTGCCCCGACGCCGATCGACGCCGACGCCGCCAGGCTACTGCTGCGCCGCCCTTCCCCGAGCCTGCACGCTGCCCCAGTGAGCTCCGCCGCCCCCAGTGAGCTCTGCAACCACTTCCCCTGCCCTACGCCGCCGCCCTTGCCCTGCACTGCCGCCGCCGCCCCTGCCCTGCCCTGCGCGCCGCCGCCACCGCTGCCCTGCCCTGCGCGCCGCCGCCACCGCTGCCCCTGCCCCTGCGCGCTGCCGCCGCCGCCCCCCAGTGAGCTCCGCTCCCCTTTCCCCTGCGCCGCCGCGTGCTGCCGCCCCTTCCCTGCGCTGCCACCGCCGCCCTTGCCCTGCACTGCCGCCGCCGCCCCTGCCCTGCCCTGCACTACCGCCGCCCTTGCCCTGCACTGCCGCCGCCGCCCCCCAGTGAGCTCCGCTCCCCTTCCCCCGCGCCGCCGCGTGCTGCCGCCCCTTCCCTGCGCTGCCACCGCCGCCGCAACTGCCCTGCGAGTTGCCGCCGCCACCGCCCCTAATTAAAAGAAAAGGAAAAAGAAAATGGCATAACTAATTAAAAGAAAAGGAAAAACATCAATTTTCTATTCTGGTCATAAAAGAAAAGTTAAAAGAAAATGGCATAACTAATTAAATAATTATCCAAAAATTATGTTTAATACCTCAAAATGTTCAGTGAAACATTTGGCACATGTTTTCAACCTTATACATGCAGTTTGACATCTAAAGTATTTCTGTTTTTGTTGTTTTCCAAAAATGGCTGAAATGAAAGCAAAAATGGCGGACGATGAAAGCAAAAACCGTCGCTCATCCTCCTCTATGTCCCCTTAATCTTATTTTTTAATTCCTTTATACTTAATTAATTTTTACTACATGCAGGAGGAGTGACATATGGCGGACGATAGAGCCGAGCCGCTTAGGGATCCGGAGGGTGAACGTTATTTAATGGGCATCATAAACAACGAGATTCCTTATGTGCCGGGCTCAGAATATGAGCAAGAAGAGGATGTAGTCTCTTCTTTTCTGAACCTTGACGGTGGAACACACATTGTCGATGATCAAGAAGGTGAAGGAACGGACATTGTCGACGGAGGTCAACCGTCAACAAACGACGATCTCGAATTGCAAGTAGCAACCACCTCCGGCGAGGTATATATATACATTGAGCCTCTCGTGATACAAACTTACTGAAATGTGAATACATATGTATTAACGCGCGCGACTCTCTTTCTTTTTTTAGCGCTCGGCCGGATCGAGTACGACAAAGCGTGGCAAATCCAAGGCGATGAGAACAGGAGAAACATATGCCATTGATTTTGTCAGTGAAACCGGCAAGCCCCTACAGCACACCTCAAAGTTTATCAACCAATGCAGAGTCGTTGTTAGAGAAAACGTCCCGATCACCGTCCAGGAATGGAAGGAGCCAAAGAAGGCACGTCTTGGTTTCAGTTTTGTCGACAAGAGAACGAAAAAGGATTGCTGGAGAAAGCTTATGGAACATTTCATTCTACCTCCGGAATACAACAAAGTCGATGAATTCGGTAACGAGGTTCCGGGTGGACGTGAGAGGAGGAGGCTAGTTAAAGAGTTCGCTCTTCAGAAGATGGCCGAAGCATTCCGGAACTTCAAGAAAAATTTAACCCGTGACTATGTCAACAAGGGCAAGACTCCGGATTTCAATGGACAACATGAGAAACTGAAAGATGATTGGCCAGAATTTGTGAGGCAAAAGAAATCGGAGCATTTCAAGGAAATATCGAAAAAATAAGGATAATGCGAGTAAGAAAAAGTTCCATCATATTATGGGGCCAGGAGGATACCGCCTTTCGGAGCCTAAGTGGCAGAAGATGGAGGAGGACCTGAGGGTGCGAGGAATCCTTCTAGGTACAGAGGGATGGGACCCAAGGGCGAAAAGCTGGTGGTACGGGCATGGGGGATCGCTAGACCCGGAGACAGGGGTATGTGTTCACCGGAAGAAAAAGTTTGCTCCCACCCAAGCCCTTATTGACGCAATGATCCAAGCTCAAGAGGGCTTGATCAAGTTCAACAGAGAGAAAGACGCACTGACAATAGCCCTCGGGAATGATGAACACGGAGGACGTGTACGAGGCAAAGGCAGAATTCCGTGGAAAGTAGGGTTTTCCCAGGACAATGACCCGTACTGTTACAGAAGCCGTAAGAGAAAGACGGACCGGGATGCAGATCTTTTGGCGAAGTTTGCATATGAACTCCATGAGTTGAAGCAGACCGTGCATGAACTAGTAAAAGAAAAATCGGCTGCAGGGCCGCATGAAGATCATGAAGCGGATCGCGGAAGCCAGCAGCGGAGAAGCAGCGTGGCTTCCACGGATGCCCCGCCTGGTGCTAATGCACCGATGATCGAGATTCGTGCACCGGAGCCTCACTACCCCGTGGATGATGTAAAGGAGATGAAAGAATGTGATCTGCATTATCCCGTGGGGAACGTTTCCACGAAGGTAGCTACTGGCAGTGCTTTACCCTGTACACCTGGAGCACTCCACCACAACAACCCCATTGCATATGGCTATGCTCGTGTCACGGTGGAAGACATAGTCCAAGAGTTTGAGGACCTGGAGATTGACAAAGCTACACCCGAAGGGGAGAGAAGACTTGGAGATGTCAAGCGCCAGATCATCCTATGGAAAAAGAAGTACATAGTGTTTCCAGGCGAGGCGCCAAGGCTAACAAGTCCACCCCCTCCGATGGTGGTGGTGGTGGTGGCGGTGGTGGTAGTGGTCGTGGTGGTTCACCTACACCTCCTTCACGCCATTCGACGATGTCCCCCGATCCACAACCTCCGGCGGGTAAGCAGCCGCCGCCCCCCAATCCTCCTCAGGCGGGTACGACGCCCCCCAATCCACCTCCGGCGAAGAAGCAGAAGCAGGCGGACAGCAAGGAAACCCGCTCCTGGACTATTAACCCGGACCCTTATGTACCTAAGACCACAAGGGTACCGGAGCCATCACTCAAGCCTCTCCTCCCAAGGCCTTGGGAACTTAGTGAAGCTGAAACCAAATTGGCCGCGTCTGCTCATTATGAGAAATGGAAGGCGGATACGAAGGCGATAAAAGAGCCTGAGCCCAAGCAAGTATTCACTGGGAAGGAAAAGAAGTGGGCTAAGGATTTTTTGACGACACCGTCCCAAGCCGAGCTAAATATGCCTGACGACTATGGACATGAACTTCGTAGGCAAGCAAAAATATTGAAGGAGGAGAAAGAAGAAAGTAAAAAAAGCGGGAAACAAGTTGACCAGCTCGGGATGCAGAATAAACAATCGATCCCCCCGCTCATAGTGAAAGCCGGTCCGGAAGAGGACCCCGAGATCATAGCAGCTGCGGCAGCATTTGGATTGACTGTAGCGAGTGCCATGAAACAAGCGTCCGAGATGGGTTTGACTCTTCGTGCCTTCTTAGGCCTTGAGGATGCACCAGTATGTGAGATAGCATTACAATATGTGCGAAATGGGCCTCTCGTCGAGCCTGCGCGGGAAAAGAGTCTACCACCACAAATGTGAAATCTGCTACGTTGGTATAAGCAATTCATAACATGGGCCGACAAAGAATATGTTTATGCGGATGCTACAGAGGAGCATCACACAAAACGGTACTATGTACAAGTTCATATGAGTGAATTGTTCCAGCTGTTCAATCTGCGCGAGCTCGACAAATCTATCCTGAGTTGCTACGTTCTGTAAGTGATTTATTTCTACCTCATCTCGTTCTTCATTGCCTGCACTATATATATATATATATATATATATATATATATATATATATATATATATATATATATATATATATATATATATATATATATATATATATATATATATTGTCCTAACTATATTGTTGCGTACGCTATTATGCAGATTGAAGATTTGGGAATGCAAAATAAGAAACATCCGTGATGTTGGGTTCATTGACCCACATATCGTTAATGGACATGTGTTACAAAATCACCCCGAAGACATGGAGAAAGACTTGTACAAGTTTCTTAGAAAGCATCAACTCAAAAGTCATATTCTATTTCCTTACCATTTTGGGTGAGTGTTTCTCTCTTGTGCCCATTCTCTTTTGTTTACTCCATGCATGGTATGTCTAATCGATGAGTTATGCATGACTGTGCATGTAATGTGTCCGCAGGTTCCACTCGATTCTGCTAAATATTGAACTTCACACCTCCAGAGTTCTAATCATGGACTCTATGGATTCGGATCCAAAGCGTTGGGCTGACATGAGAAAAATGCTGCAAAAGTAATTATTTTCAATCATTTGAGCTCTATATCGATCGGTCTCTTTCGTTCATTTCCTAATATCAAGTAACTAATAACTCCCTTGTTCATTTAATTTTCTTTGCCCTGTAGGGTTTGGAGACGGTTCTCAGAAGAAATTGTCGGTGAATTCAAACATGAGCTAGATTTTAGAAGGTTAGTTAATGTGGATAAGCAGCCACCGGGGACCAATCTATGTGGATACTATGTTTGTGAGAACATCCGGAGACACACCTCTAAGCGGAAGGCATCGGATAGCGTGCGGAAGGCGACGGATAACTTGCGGAGGAGGCTTAGTCCAGAAGCTCGCTTCCGACCAATTCAAGATGAATTAGCAGGATTTTTCATGAGGGAAGTCATCAATCCTAAAGGAGAACACTATACCGAGGACGAAGAAATTTATATGCATACCCGAGATTGAAACTTGTTCGAAGTTGTATATGGTCATCCATCCTAATTGTGTATGGAAACTTTTTCGAAGTTGTATATGGTCACCCGAGATTGAATATATATTATATATTCCTCTTGAATTCTTCTTGTTTGAAATTTCATATGCATGTATATAGTAGCGTAGAATATGTGTACTGAAAATCAAAATTAAAATAAAACACAAAATAAAATATAAAAGAAATAAAACACTACAAATTAAAAAGAAACCAGGTTTAGGGGGGCTAAAACCCTAAACCTGCGGAGGAGGCCTTTAGTCCCGGTTAGCCACGAGAACCGGGACTAAAGGTCCTCCGCCCCGACGGACTCCTGGCGCCCACGTGGACGGGCCTTTAGTCGCGGTTCGTAAGAGGCGCGACTAAAGGGGGGAGCCTTTAGTCGCGCATATTTAGTCCCGGTTGCACAGCCGGGATTAATGGCCTTTGCGAACCGGGACTAAAGGCATATTTTCTACTAGTGGGTGCTGGACCTCGGACCGCTTAGCAAGGAGGGGGCTGCCACACCAACAATCATGCCCACTTTGCAGCCAGGATGACGACACAATGAACCATATTATGCTACAATGTGTTTCCGCAAAGACTTTCTGGATGGAGATCCGCCACGCTTTGGAGATGCCGCAATGGACGCTGACGACACATGACACCCTACCGGAGTGGATCCTAAACAAGCGGATACATGGCACAAAGGAGAAGGATGTGAGGGCCATCATCATACTTGCCCTGTGGGAATTGTGGAAACATCGCAACGGGATCGTGTTTGATGGTGAAACACCATCCCTAGGTAGGCTACTAGCACGGGTCTCCAATGAGGGCAAGGCTTGGAGGACGGCGGGCCTCCTAAAGTCGGACTTAGAAAGTTTCTTTTGACGGATACGTAGGTGGGAGTCTAGCGAAACGTAGACATATGTAAACGGTGGACTGGGTGTGTAACACCCTCTACAGAGGGCTTCTTGTACCCTTTTCTTCCTCATTAATGAAAGATACGCATGCTATGCGTACTTGAGAAAAAATGAATCATGGGTCCCACCAATGTTAAAACACACTTAAATATTGGCAAAATAATTGTTCACCCAAAATTAGGAATTTTCCCGAGGATACATTTCTAAGCAGCACTACATCAATTTTGTTTTTATGGATGATTAATGTTTACTAAAAGAATTGTGTGGCCGACAGACAAAGGCTGAATAAACACAAAAATTAAACAAAACTAATTGCATGTCCAAACATCACACTTTTTTCTGGATGCTTGCTAAGGTTTAACTAACATACTTCTGACAAAATACAAATAGTACTTAAACATGTGCCAAAAACAATATTTGATGTTTTGTAATGAAATTTATAGATGGATTTGACATCGGATAATGTAGCACAATTATGTAGCCATTGGTATTTCATGTATAATAGGCTATTGAACCATGATAAAAGCGATCGTAATAATTCATATTCTTTTGATGAATATATATTTCCAATATTTATTTTAGTGCAACATGAGTTTTTATTTTTGTAAAAATAAACCAATCACAGGTTTCAAGTAAAGATGGATGGTTTATTAACAATAAGTTTGTTATCTAATATATCATGAATAACTTGGAACATTGGTCAATGGATGAAGCCAATCCAATGGTACAAAGGTCAGGAATCCAATCACTATTGGTCGTATTATATCATCTTCAGCCCATCAGATTCTGCCACATTTACTAACTAGAAGGTTTTATGGTTGAGCTAGTAGAATGAACAAACCTATAAAAACAAGTTTTTCTTTGTTCTAGAATCTAAAAACATTTAATTTGTGAAAAAAATCTAAATAAATTAGTATTATTTTGTACTTTATGGTTTGCAATGCACAATATGCACAAACATGAAAACACAAGCACTTCATCTTTGCCCTCGAATTCTCCATACATTAAATCCAAACTTTTTTCTTCCAAATGAATTGCCATTACCTTTTTAGTTCATGATTTACAATTAACAAAGATCACATTGTAGGCCTTCTCATTTCTTCTAGAATCTTACATACTTTAGTGCCGTAATTTTTTTGTCTTCTAGAAGAGTTTTCATTCACTTTTACTTTATGATTTTGTATTAAAGACTATGAAAAGATGTTCATAAGTTTCATTTGTCTTTAAGGATCCTACGTGGAATGCATGCGTACCTTATTAGTAGCCTAAATTGCATACACACAAAAAATTCCTAAATTTTTTATGAAAAAATATTCTTCTATAAAATGTAAGGATATTTGAGTTTGGTTAATTATGGAACACACATGTCAAAAATTATTTCAACTACACTAAACTCAGAATTAGACCTGTTTCCAACTGGTTGCACCAAATAGTTGGTCTTCTCTATAACAAACACTATGAATAAGTAATACGTGCAAAAACAACCCCCAAAGGTGATGGTTTGTGCATTTTCGTGAAGGCAAACATGATTCCAACATCCCGAGGTGCGTCAGTTCTGTTGGCAGATAGGATTTAATTCATTATAGAATTGACATAACTTTGTCGTTTTCTCGGTACGTACCCATGGTATGTGAGCTTTCATTAATGTTATATTTAATCTTGGTAACTCAAACAGAGGAGCGTGATAATTTAACTGAGAGAGAATAGTAACAAATAGAAGGATGTATACAGTATGAAACATTTACATGGAAAACATTAATTCCGTAGCTTTAGTGGTCATGTACCTCCATATGCATAGGCAATGAGTATGTATGAAAGCCACCGGATGAATCTTTAAATTACATTCTTACTAAACATACATGGTTCCACATATAAAACCCACTAGCACATTAACTAATGTCATTCCAATAGAGACGGCATGGAACAATCACTTTTTTCCTTGTTAGTACCACATTTCTCATCGTCTTAAGTCTAAGCTTAGCTTCAGCGGTCTTAAGTGCACCGACTTCTTACAAAACATTGTTCCATATATTAAACACATTAGTACACTAACTAAGTCACTCCAACAGAAGCTGCGTAAAAAATCATTTTTCCTTATTTGATAACACATTTATCACCTTCTTAAGCCTAAGCTTAGCTTCAGAAGTCTTAAGATTTTTCCATCCATAAAATTGTCCAATGATTTAAACTTTCTCCATAGATTTCTTAAGTGCACTGGTTGATCAGCATTGACATATTGAACCTACATGGAGAAAAGGTAAATTTTGCAGAATAGATCATCCGAGCAGTCTAGCACAAGGTCTATTAATTTTATTCAATTTGAGAGTCACATCATCAACACGTCCTAAAAGGTTACTATCGGCCCAGTGTTTGGAGCATCTGTCGGTCTGCCTTTGAGGTCGTGTGTCTTCATGGTTTGAGGGTTGTCCACATGTCGGGTTGTTACTTATTCGTGTTCCTAGAACAAGTTTGTAAAGATTTTTGTTCTTTCGCTAATTAATCAGATAATTTTCTTCTACTCTCCGTCAAAAGTACGCCCTCCGTAACTTAATATAGGACATTTTTTGGCACTATACTATCGGCCCGATGTTGCATTAATCCAGTGGTACCATGACCTACTTACTACCGAAATGATGTCGCAGGACTCTTGGTAAGCTACCAACAAAAAGTAACAAAATCAATGACTTGATGTCGCAGTAAATTGAAGGCAATGAACAGTGGTACCCATTCCGCATCAGAGTACTTTCATCCAGAGGAGGTACACGCGTGCAAGTGTAGAGGCCTTCCTCCATCGTCTTCACTACTCATGGCTGGCGGCTCTCTGCTACCCCACGTCCCATGCTCGCATTACGACGCATGCGCCCTGCTGGCCGGTTGTGCTGGCTGCCAATGTACCTTGGCCCTCCTTCCCTGCTGCCTACCTAATTACTCCACTTGTTTCGTTGCTGCACCGGAAAAGACTCGGCAGGTCTATCTATACTGTATAAGAAACACGCAGGCAGGTCGTGCCGCTGCAGCTAGCGCTCTTCGTGGCCTCGTGGGTCGACGTGACTACACTTGCATTGCATTGCATGCTCAATTAATCCTGCTGGTCCGCCAGCAGAGTGCCACTACTGGCCACTCATGAGCGTACAAGTGTAGACCCATTATTTTGGCAAAACATTTTGGATATCAACGTATAGTTTGCGTATATAGAACAATATACATCAAATAAATGAGGGAATGTGTGTCATGCAGTCATATTTTACTAAGCAAAAGGTCTAAAAAGGTCTGATATTCGGTACAAACTCACAAGAAGATCCAAAGTAAATTAAAAATAGAAGTTGCCACAACCGGCAAAAGCAGGAGAAGATGATGATTATTGGTGAAATAATACCCTCCTATTGGTACTCAACCTGTCCTAATTAAGCCAAGCACATCCGTAAAAAACGGCCGGGTCACAGTCTGTGTATACAATATACACTGAATTACTCATATGCGAGTGGTTGATTAGGCCACTTGGTGAGGGGCAGGTCAGGTGAATGGCAGGAAAGCGGGCTGTCTCCACTGACTGGCATGTGAGCTTCCGTTACTCCATAGCTACCAAGCTGAGCTGCCACTTGTACCATTAGCCCTAAGCCTGTCCATCCTCTCGCTAGCTTAGCGTGTGATGGCCAGCAGGTCGCACTGCTGCGCTGCGCTCATACACAGTTGATTCAATGAAAGTAGGGTATGTACTCTCTGCAATAGACTCATACTAGCCGGGAGGCAGGCTGCAGCAATGGATCGATAGCCCGCAGTCATACATGAGAAGAGAGCAAATATATAATGCATCGATGACGTCTTTAATCATCTCTAATCTTGTGAACCGGTGTTAATTAGCACTTATTCAAAAAATCTCTCTCTTGAAAAGTGGGAATCGGGTGGGGTAGAGGAGCTGATCGGGCCACTTGGCAGAGTGTATATGCATTTGCGTGCAGCTGATGACAGTACTACCAAAGTGCAGTCGACCAGGCCACTTTCCGAGAGGCAAGTGGGCATCCAGTAATTAATTTCCTAACGACAAGTGCTGGCCGCTTCTTGTCTTGTGTTATCAGCCCTACCGAAAAATGCTTGCGCCCTGCTTTATAAATAAAGCAAACCACCAAGAGTACACATACAAGCATAGTTCAGAACACACACACAAATCTCACGACACAAAGTACATAGGTTCTGCTGAGGGCACAGCTCAACAAGCCCTAAAAATAAAAGGAAACACAAGGGGCGCCGGCACGGCGACTAATGGCGGCCCTAATCAGGCTCCGGTGGCGGCGGGGGAGCAGGCGGCGACAGACGAACAGCCATCGAGCGGAGGTCGGCGATGAAGGCGGTGATGGCGTCCCGGTCCGAAGGGCGGCTAAGCGGCCGCACCAGAGCTGCAAGTAACCAGACAGTTTGAATAGAGCGTCAGTGGCCCGCCGAAGAGGAATGCGCTGGATCACAAGTTTATTGCGGATCGTCCAGAGGGTCCACGCTAGCGCCCCAATCTCAAGCCACCTAATGTGGCGAGAAGGTAGGGGGGATATCTGGAGTTCGGCGAATAGGTCGGGGAAGTTGGTGTGACACCAATTGCCACCGACCACCTCCCTAAAGCAGCTCCATAGAAACTAAGCAGATATGCACGTGAAGAAGATGTGATTCGAGTCTTCGGGAACATCGCAAAGCGGGCAGATGCCCGTCCCAGGGCCGTTGCGCTTGCGGACCTCCACCCCATACGGGATCCGTCCGTGAATCCATTGCCACATGAAGATCCGGATCTTCAGAGGCAGACGGATGGACCAAACCGCCGGGAGGGGGGGAGGGGCGATGGAGGGAGCAATGGCCTGGTAGAGAGACTTGGTGGAGAATTGGCCGGAAGGCTCAAGACGCCACCTAACCTGGTCCGGGCCAGAGTCGACGGCCGGTTCGTGCAGGGCGATGCAATCAAGCAACTCGCGCCAAGCGGCGGATTCCGGAGGACCGAACGGTCTCCGAAAGGCGAGGCGCCCTAAGTCAATAAGGGCCCTCTCGACGGAGATGGTTGGGTCAACAGCGATGGAGAAGAGGTCGGGGAACCGCGCCGCGAAGGGAGAGTCAGTAGCCCAACGGTCGAACCAGAACAAGGTCGGAGAACCCGAACCAACCGAGATGGATGTCCCAATGCGGAGGACCGGGAGAAGCTGGATAATCGACTACCAAAACTGGGAGCCGCCTGAACGCTGACAGAAAGCAAGGGGTTGTCCACGCAGGTACTTGACCCGGATTATATCTAACTAGAGGCCGCCTTGCCCTTGTGAAATGCGCCAAAGCCATCGGGATATGAGAGCAATATTCATGCGCTTCGAGCACATGATACCTAGTCCTCCTTGGTCCCGACGCTTGCAAATGTCAGGCCAGCTAACCATATGGTATTTCTGCTTGGCCAGCCCAGTACAAACGGGACCGGAAGACCGAGCTTATCCATGGCAGCCGAGGTGGAGGAGCCAGTCCTGGGAGTAAAGGGAGAAGGCACCGGGAAGGAATCTGAAGACAAGTCGCACTGCTGCACTGCAATGTGTTATGGATGTATACCGTAGCATATCCATACGGCGATGTGAAAAGTCTCCTCATCGACCGACGTCACACTATCTGACGTCTTGTCACTCGCGCAGGCTCACAGCTCACTTGTTGCAAACATAAAATGAATTGACAGAGCATATACAGCCGGGCTCATATGTCCGCCCCAAATCACCGGACGGGCCGCCGGCCATGCGGACGCAAAACCGTACCCAACCACACCACTTAAATCCAGCTCAAACGCCCAGGCTTACCGGCAGTCCCCGCCCCATGTCTGGGGAATATCTGGAGGCCCGGACACGCCCGGGCACTACCGCCATGTTGGACCGGCCTGCTCTGGCCCATCCTGACCCCCACCACGGTCCCCACAAATACCCCACCCGCTCGGATGAACCCTAATCACTCTCTGTCCGCTCACTCCCTCCACTCACCTCCCGTCTTCTCCACTTATCTCCTAAATCTCTCTGCCTCCTCCACCATGGCCAAGTCCGGCGACGACTCCGGCAACGAGACCGATCCCATGGACTGGGACAACCTTGTAAAGGAGGGCGACGCCGGATGACGAGGATCTTGCGCTTGGCATCGCCATCCAGCACTCGTAGCTGGATACTGGAGGTAGCTTGACCTCCGTCGCGTCCGCCGCCGGCTCCTGCTCCCCTTTCCCCTTTGGCACCAGCATCACCCGGGCAGTGCTGGTTGCTTGTGCTCGTGGCTCCACCGCGCATGCGCATGGTGGACTTAGAGGCGAAGGCGGCCCGGTGTGAGCGGCAGCGGGCGGTGGCCGCAGAGGATCCCGGCTATTCCCGCTAGTGCACATGCTCCGTCCCCATCGACTCGGAGGAGGTGCTCCTTCACGAGGTCATGAGGTGCCTCCGGTGTAAAAACGTGAAGGTGCGCTGCATCGGGCTCGAGGCTTCCAAGCGCCTCCTGAGGGAGTCGGAGAGCGCCAAGGCGAAGGTGGCATGCTACGCGCGGGAGCAGGCCCGCGTCATCCGCCGCCTATCGTACTACATCTCCGGCCCCCACGCCAGAGAGTGGCACCACCAGCACGGACGACGACGACGACGATCCTCCCGCCACGGACGCGTACATGAAGGAGATGGACCTCTGCGCCGCTAACCGCAAGGACAAGGGCCCGACCAAAAAGTGGTGAACTCCGGCCGCGCTCCTTGGCTAAATGTTCATATTTTAGTTCTTTTATTTTCATTTTAGATTGAATTTGAACAATCTTGGCCCTTTTGGAAGAACTAATTATATGTCCGATGTTTGAATTACTTACTTTTTATGCTATCTCTATGGTGTACACAGAATGCATGGGTTTATATATAATAGGGTACCCAAATTTGAAGTTTGTGGTTGTGGAGGGAGCAAATTGACTACGACCCGGGCAACGCCAAGGGACGGGCACCAAATTAGCTAATCATGGTTGTAGTTGCTCTTACCACGGCAAAATAGTCAAAAGCAAATTGAATAGTATGTTGGATTGTGATAATCCAACGTAACCACAAACATGTTCTTTCACTCCCTCCGCACCCAGTCGTAATATACATACTCCTTAGGGTTTAGGGTACATTTAGTACATGAAAATTGAGCACAAAAATGTAACTTACATGTGGGATACCTTTTTCCTTTTTACTATGACAATGCAAGTAATACTAGCAGTTGTAGTATTTCTACATGAAAAATTAATTAACTAACCTTTTTTATTTTTAATCACAAATATATTCATAAAATAGAAATAAAAATATACAATATACTCGAGTAAATATACACCGCAACTGATCGAGCAGTTATCACCAACCAATTTTACAGCCCCTAAAAAAATCCAACCAATTGTACAAGTTGTAAATTCAAGCATTACTACAATGCTTTGTACTTGTACTTGTGCTCCTCATATAAATTCAACATTACACTGTTTTGTGCTGTTCATACAGTACTACAATGTTTTGCACTCCTCGTGTGTTCATTGGAGTTGAGTACGTGAGTTTACTTTGTGTTTCATGGTCAAATGTAAAGATCGGTCCGGCCTGATTTACAAATAAACGGTTTTCCTAATTATGAGGTGTACTACTATAATTTTAACATGAGTGAACTTGATAGCCTGATCCATCCAGTTTCCCCTCGTGCCGGTATTTATGCTTGTCAGACAACTTATCTTTGTATCGGGCAGGTGCTTTTGTGTCTCCAAACGCAGAAAAGTGGGGTGCTTCTTCAATCCAAAGACTGTACACTGCTCAATGCGCTCTGCCATCTTGGCTCTCACCTTCTCTCCTCTCTTAACTTCTTTAGACTGTTGTGACATGTACTACTACCTAGAGAGCAACGTGTGTGTAATAAATGGTCGCGGAAGACTCGGCCGGCAGGTCGCGCCGCTGCTGCAGTGCACCGCTGTCCGTACTTGATCTATTCTGCAGAGATCGTACGACAGAGGCCACTTTTTGATGGTGTTTATCCGGCTGGAGTTTACGACCGGGAAGGTTTTCTCCAACTATGGGATGACATTGCAGTCTTTAATTGCTTTCTATTCGAAAACTGATCTGGTTTTTGCATATGTGCTTTAGGCCTTAATTACCTTGGGTGGCGTCCATACGTGCAGCTTTTCCAGCTCCACGCATCCCACATCCCATGCCTTTTCTTTTGACTAAGAAATTTAAATCTATTATATCTTTGGAAGGACAGTCCAATTTATATTTCGTTTGCATATTCGTGTTTGTTGTGTTTGTTGTGACGAGGGCTTTCAAATAAGATCCATTTTGAATATGTTTTGACGAGTTTTTGAAACTCCTTAAGTTTCATCTGTTGAAACTTGGTATGAGCGAACGACATAAGGGCCTCTTTGATTCGTAGGATTTCCCAAATGCGGGAATAGGAAAAACGTGAGATTTAAGTGGCATGTCATCTTGAATCATATAGGATTGTAAGAGTGTTTGATTATGCATAGGAAAAATGTAGGATTCTTTCAAAAAGGTTTGAGTGGACGGAAATTTCCTATGAAATGTAGGGCAAATGAATCCTATGAAAATATTTCTATGGTTTACAATCCTACGAATCAAACAACCCACATAGAAAAAGTTCCTGAGGATTAGAATACTTCAAAATTCTTTTGGGAATCCTTTGAATCAAAGAAGCCCTAAGGGCCCATTTGGACTGCGGGTTTCTAAAACAAAGAAACAGGAAAAAGTGTGGAAACGGGGATGAGGCATAAGTGCAAAACATAGGATTGGAAAACAGAGGAAACATCTACAGGCAGCGTTTTGGAGAAACAACGGAAATGGAATAGTCAGGCCTATGTAAAGTAGTACGCTTTGAATATTTTATTGCCCTTGATAGTCATGCATTGACTTTTTTATTCGCCCAGCCAACACCTTGCCTCGAGCTTCGACGAAAACAAGAGCTCATAGTAGATTTTCCGTTTCCCGTGAAACCTGTACGAAACTGCATGAATCAAAACCTTTCCTCCATTTTGCTGTAGAACTTTCCTTCAACCTGAACGCACCAAGTACAGAAAATCCTGTAGGATCCGAATCCTATAACTTTTCCTGCACTTCGAATGCACCCTAAAACTTGGTGTTCCCTCATGCCAAATCTAATGACTTTATGAATCACGAGGCAAATCGGGCGGCGGGACAAGTTTCAACTACTAAAACTTGATAAGAATGATGATAAATTTAGCAAGTTTTAACAAAAAAAACTTAAACACTAAGCCTAAACCGTAAACCCTAAGCCTAGAACCGTAAAACCCTAATAGTACTATCTACCTACCTACCGACTTGATGTCGCAGTAAAACGAAGGCAACCATACAGTATTAACCAGTCCCGCACCACCAGAGTACTTCAACCAGAGGACGTGCAGCGTGCTAGTGGAGAGGGCTTCCTTGGTCGTTTTCATACCCTACGTGCCCGGCCTGCATTGCAGGACAAGCGCGCCAATGTACCTTGGCCATCCTTTCCTTCCTGCCCTGCTAATTAACTTCTTGCGTCCTTGTTCCTCGACATACCAACAGAGCTAGTACTACTGAGCTACTCTAGTAGCTACTCTCTTCGTCCCATAATATAAGAACGTTTTTGACACTAGTGTAGTGTTAAAAACGTATAGTGTTAAAAACGTTCTTATATTTTGGAACTGAGGGAGTAAATGACGCCGCAAAAGACTCGATGGGCAGGTCAATATATATCCATGTAAAGAAAGACGCTACACTACAGGCAGGTCTCGCCGCTGCACTGCAGCTAGCCAGCGCTCGTCGCGGATCGACGTGATTACACATGCATTGCATTGCATTGCATGCTCAGTCAATTCTGCATCGCATTCAATCGGCGTAGGACAAGTGGATCCGCGTAAGTAGCTACGCGACATGATTATTGGTTCGAAGGTGAAAAAAGCAGCCTGGGGGCATTGTATACATTGAATTTATAAGCAAAGTGGTACAGTACTGTAGTTGATGAGGCCACATGGCGAGAGGCAGGTCTGGTGCCTGTGCTTCCAATGGCAGGCAAGTGGGCTGTCTCCATTGGCGGGCATGTGAGCTTTCATTACTCCATAGCTACCGAGCTGGGCCGAGCTCTTAATTTTCTGAAAGGTCAAGTCCCGGCCGCTTCTACCATGAGCCCTAGTCTGTCTGTAGCAGCCGAGCTACTCAAGCAAGATTAGCGTGTGATCGCGCAAAACTCGGCGTGCAGCTCGCGTTGCTGCACTACATACACAATTGATTCAAAGAAAGTACGGTACATACTCCCTACAATTAACCCATGCAGGCAGGGAGGCAGGCATACATTGATCGTCATCCATGTAGCCGGCCGGCCTCCAATCAATTCAACAACGGTCTATTAATCATCTCTAATCTTACTTAAACGGTTTCTCATAGGATCCAACGGTTTCTCATGGTTCAACACATGAGAAGAGAGAACATGCTCCCACGGTGTCGGTCACAAATAATGCACGGAGATGGTCTTTAATCATCTCTAATAATCTTTTGAACCCATGATATTAGCACTTTGTCAAAAGATAAATGACTAGTGCTTCGGCTCACTCACGCTCTTTCTTGAGACGTTAGAATTGGGTGCGGTGGATGTGGTTGCCTTCCAGGCCACTTGGCGGAGTGTATTGAATTTTACTAGCGACCTAGTACGTGCACCTGACCACACTCTAGGTGCTTGGGCCGGCGTGGTAAATGGAGAAGGCACCGGCCGGGAAAGACTTGGATGGCAGGTCGCGCTGCGCCTGCACTGCAGCATGGTGCCTGCAGTGCATGGAGTACCATCCACATCCACGTCACAGCCCGACGTCCCACTGTCTGACGTCATGGCACTGGCGTGTGCTCATTGTAGCATATTTAAAGTTGAGCAAAAATATATTAAAATTACATACGAGACAGTAACATTTTTTTACTTTTCGTTCCCACAATGGAGAATAAGTTAACTAACGTCTTTACTTTTTAAATCACAAATCTATTCAAATATGTTTGGGTAAACTTCTTTCTTTTTATGAAAAGAAGGCAAAACATTTGCCTTATCAATTAATCAAGAAGAAGAGTGTTGGCAATTAATTTACGGAAAACCGGGCGAAAACCGATATTTGGGTAAACTATGAATAGTTACTGATAGATGAGTTATCACCAACAAAATTTACAAGGTGTATGTAGGTTCAAATATTACTACCAGATAAATATTACTACACATATATGCAACATGCATTAGGGCCAAATCATATATTTTGTGCATTTACCTGGGACTAATTGTTAGCGTCCCAGGCCCAGCTCCCAACCTCCGGCATATGTTCAGACGTTTCCGGTGCGCATCGGACACACCACTACAAGCAAAGAGCCCACTATATCCCATAAGACTAGCCTAAAAGGAGTGTGGCACTCCTCCTTATAAGGTGGTCCTAGCCTCCTCCCATATCCGAGGTGGGACTAAAGTCACTAGCAACGCCCAATGGCCAGCGTCTCTAACACCCCATCCCCCTAAACAGGGCGGACTGGGGCCCAGCTCTGATACCAATTGTTA